>NW_022589711.1:28918098-29298496 GCF_004348235.1 Phoca vitulina | reverse complement strand
ATATATATATATATATATATATATATATATATATATATATATATATAAGTTCTGCAGATGTAACGTACAACATGGTGAATAAAGTTAACAATATTGTATCATGTATTTGAAAGTTGCTAAAAGAGTAAATCTTAAAAGTTCTCATTACAAAAGAAAGAAAGAGAGAGAGAGAAAGAAAGAAAAAGGAAAGAAAAAGAAATGGCAAATGGCAAATTTTCTTGTAGGGTATTTTTGAGGAGGACTGTATTCTGTACCATCTTATTCATGACTATTCTAGCATTATAACAATGCTTTAGCAAAATATTTGAATTACTATCGCTTGAGAAGCTTCCGCATAGCAGTGCTTCAGGCCAATTTCTGGTAGAAATTGCATTTCTTCTTGTCAGGAAACCACCCCCCCCCCCCCCCCTTTTTTTTTTTTTTTTTTTTGGTCTACACTGAAGCTGGAGATGGGAAGTTGGATATTGGCTAATTTGATTATCCTGTTGATCAGCTTTGGCAAAACACATTTTAATAGTATGAAATGCAGACTTTTATGTTAACTTGCATATGACTTCCTATTCTCTGTATTATTTATATGCAGGAATCTCAGAGGCCTGGGGTAAGAATGTGTGCCTTCCTGTGCACCCCCAAATGGCAGACATTCTTTAAATGTCTGTGGACCCTGTCCCTTCCTCCTCTGTCTCCTAGTCTTAAACCAACTGATATCCTAGTTGCTAGACTTATCCTCCTTCAATCCATCTTCCAAAGCAGCATACTAATATAATAATGTTTCTTTTTTTATAACAATGTTTCTTATAATTGAATGTAGATACAAATCATTGTAAAATGCAGATTTGGATACAGCAGGTCTTTTGTGTGAACCTGAGTTCTGCCTTCCTAACAAACTCCCATATGATACTTCTTGCTTTTGGTCTACAGACCATATTTTGAGCAGCAACACTCTACAGAAAGAGTCAGCAGACATTCTGTAAAGGGTCAGATAGTAAAATTTAAGGCTTTATGGGCCATACGGTCTCTGTCCAGTTACTCAGTTCTGCTACTATAGCATGAAAGTATATGGACAACATGTAAATGAATGGGTGTGCCTTAGTTCCAATAAAACTTATGTACCCTGAAATGTGAATTTCATAGAATTTTCACGTTAGAAAAGTTTCTCTTTGGATTTTTCCCTCTATCATTTAAAAGTGTAAAACCCACTCTTTTTTTTTTTGCTTTTTTTTTTCAAATGCATGCCAAACACTCTCCAGGAAAAATCCCATCTCTGGCAGCAAAACAATTTTTAACAAATTTAAGAAAATTTGTATCATACCACAATACTTTTCCAATCATAAAGGTATAAAACTAGAAATCAATAACAAAGGAAAATTGGAAAATTTATAAATATTTAGAAATTTTAAAATAGACCTGAACAATTATTGCAAAGCTTTTTTAAGCACAACAGTACACTACTAGAATAGAGACAAACATATGGATTGACTGAACAGAATAGAGAGCCTAGAAATAACCCCCGACATGTATGGCCCACTGATCTTTTAACAAAGGTGCCAGGAAGACAAAATGGGGAAAGGATAGTTTCTTCAACAAATGGTATTGGGAAAACTGGATATTCATATGCAAAAAAATGAAATTAGACTCCTACCTTATACCATACACAAAAAAATCGACTCAAAATGGATTGAAGACTTACAACCAGACCTGAAACTATAAAACTCCTAGAAGTAAACATAAGGGAAAAGCTTTTTGACATTGGTGTTGGCAATGATTTTTTCACTATAACAATAAAAGCACACAGGCAACAAAGGGGAAAGTACCCAAAGTACCTACATCAAACCATTAACCCTTTGCATAGAAAAGAAAACAATCAAAAGGATAAAAAGACAAAGTACAAAATGGAAGAAAATACTTGCAAACTATCTGGTAAGGGGTTAATTTCCAAAGTATATAAGAAACTCATAGAAGTCGATAGCAAAAAAACATTTAAATAACATTTCTCCAAAGAAGATATACAAATGACCAACAGGTATGCGAAAAGATGTTTGACAGCACTGATTATCAGGAAAATGCAAATCAAGACTACAATGAAATATCACCTCATACCTGTTAGGATGGCTACTATACATTTAAAAAAGATACTGTTGGTGAGGATGTGAAGAAATTGGAACCCTTGTATATTGTTGTAGGGCATGTGAGATGGTGCAGAAGCTATGGGAACAGTATGGAGGTTCCTCAAAATCTCAAAGCAGAACTACCACATGATCCAGCAATCCCACTTCTAGGTATGTATAAAAAAGAATTGAAATCAGGATCTCAAAGAGCTATCCGCACTCTCATGTTCACTACCGCATTATTCACAATAGTCAAGATACAGAAACAAACCAAGTGTCCACTGATAGATGAATGGATAAAGAATATATGGTATACGGGTAGAATTGAGTATTATTCAGGTTTCCAAGGGAAGGAAATCCTGCCATTTGCAACAACACGGATGAACCTGGAGGACAGTATACTAAGTGAAATAACCCATTCTCAGAAGGACCAATCCTGCATGATTTCACTTATATGAGGTATCTAGAATAGTCAAACTCCTAGAAGCAGAGAATACAATAGTGGTTGCCAGAAGGTAGAGCATGACCCTGGGGAAAATAGTGAGTTGTTCATTGGGTATAAAATTTCGGTTTGATAGATAAATAAATTCTAGAGATCTGCTGTACAATATAGCGCCTATAGTTAACACTATGGTATCGTGTACTTTAAAATTTAGAAAGGTGTATCTCAAGATGAGTGTTCTTACCACAAAAAACAAACAAACAAAATGTCAAGGGTGGTAGAGGAAGCTATGCATGTGTGGAGAAAAAGGGTATTTGGGAAATCTCTATTTTCCTCTCAATTTTGCTATGAACCTAAAACTGTTCTAAAAAATAGTCTTAAGGAAACTAAACAAAACAAAGGGGCCCAGGGAAACTTGGGATGTGTTGGATATGTGTAGTCCCTTGATTGTGGTAATGGCATTGTGTGTGCTTGTACGTGTCCAAACTCATCAAATTGTATGCATTGAATATATGCAGAACTTGTGTATCAGTTATACCTCAATAAAGCTGTTTTTTAAAAAATTTCAATTAGAAAAATAATATATTGTCAATAAAGTTATGGAAAGTATTCAGTTGCACTAAAAATCAAAGAAATGCATATCAAAGTATTTATCTATTAAATTAGGAAATTTTTTTTTTTTTTAGTTTTAAATTCTAAATGTTTATAGTAAGAGCATTATCATGCACAGTTGATGGGAACATAAGTTGGACCTTTAGTTCTGGAGAAGTTTGACAATGTACATAAAGATCCTTTTGAATTTTCTACTCTTTGATTCTTCAATCTCATTTCTCAGAATAAACATTAATAAAATAGTGATGTGGCAAATGTAATTGTATACAGTATGCTCAATTTAAATATTCAATGAATGTTAACTATTAAAATGAGTTATGGTATATACATGGAATAAAATATACTGCATTAAGAAAGGTATTATGTTAGCTATTTCATTCTATTCCTTTTTTAAAAAAAGATTTATCTATTTATTTTTAGAGAGAGATTGACTGAGAGAAAGTGGGGAGGGGCAGAGGGATAGAATCATAAAGCAGACTCTCCACTGAGTATGGAGCCTGAGGCTGGGCTCAATCTCACGACCCATGAAATCATAACCTGAGCCAAAGTCACGAGTTGGACGTCTGACTGAGCTACCCAGGTGCCCCTCATTCTATTCCTTTTTATTATTATTATTTTCACTCAGTACTATGTTTATAAGATCCCTGTGTGTGACTATGTGAACATTAAATCTGTTCCATCTTATTGTTGCACAGTGCTCTATAAGGGTGCATTTTCCATTTTTATATCTATTCTCTCTCCCAATGGTGGATGCCAGATAGCCTCTAACTACCTGCTAAATTGAATAATCCTGCAATGACAGTCCTTTTATAAAATATCCCTTATGGAATTTTATAAGACTTTGAGGTATAAAGGACTAGGAATTGAATGGCTGATGTGATAAGGTATGAATATACTTAATATGGCTAGACAATGTCAGGTTGTGATATTATTCTTTCTACTATAAGAAGGTCTTTATATCCATACTTCCTTTCCACTTCCTGCATTATTCAGAGTACTTAATTTTGCAAGTTTGAGAGACTTAAAATGTTATTTCATTGTTCTTTTAATTTGCATTTCAATGATTAATAATGAGTTTAAACATCTTTTTCTGTCTTGTCAGCCTTTGAGTCTCCTCTTTTGAATTGCATCTTCATATTCTTTGTTTGTTTGTTTTGAGTGATTCTGTGATTTTTGTTGATTTAGATAAGTTTGCAGTACATTTTACTTTTTAAAAAAATTTTTAAAAAGATTTTATTTATTTATTTGACAGAGAGAGAGAGAGAGAGCAAGAGCAGGAACACAAGCAGGGGGAGTGGGAGAGGGAGAAGCAGGCTTCCCGCCGAGCAGGGAGCCCGATGCGGAACTCCATCCCAGGACCCTGAGGTCATGACCTAAGCCGAAGGCAGACGCTTAATGACTGAGCCAGTCAGGCGCCCTTGTAGTACATTTTAGATACTGATTCCTTGTATGTTTAGAATTTAAGAGTATCTTCCTCCATTCATTCTTCTTGTAATTATCTTTTTCAACATATCTTTTATCTTACAGAATTCCTTATTTTTAATATATTCTTTATAGTTTGTTTTTGAACTTCCATTTAAAAAATTCTTTCCAATCCCTAACTCTACATTTTATACTAATTTTATTATGATATCTTTTAGTGTAGATTATTAATCCATATATATTTCATCTTTTTATGTGGTGTTGGGTAGAGATCTAGTTTTACTGTTCTCCATACAATAAGCCAGCCTTTTAACACCATTTTGGTAGGCAGACTTTCAAATGGCTTCCAATGGCCCTACTTCGTGGTACTCACATGTTTGTGTAATCTCCTTCCATTAAGAGTGAGATGTACCTGGTGACCTGCTTCCAATCAACAGAACATGGCCAGTGATGGGATGTCACTTCCAAGATTACGTTATAAAAAGACTGTGACTTCTGTCTTTTTTGCCCTCTCCTTTTTTTTTTTTTTCTCACTCTGGGGCAACAAGCTGCCATGTTGTGAGCTGCCCTATAGAGAAATCTACATGAGAAGGGACTGACATCTCTAGCAAACAGTGAATAGGACTTGAGCATTGTCAACAGCCCCAAAAATCAGCTTGAAGTAGATCTGAGGCCTGTCATGGCCAGATGAATGAGCATGCGAGCAGATTGATCCCCAGTGGAATCTTTTCTTTTCTTCCTTTTTTTTTTTTTTTTTAAGATTATTTATTTATTTGAGAGAAAGAGCACACAGAAGGAGAGGGAGAAGCAGACTCCTTGCTGAGCAGGGAGCCCAACACGGGGCTTGATCTCAAGACCCTGGGATCATGACCTGAGCCTAAGGCAGACACCTAACTGACTGAACCACCCAGGCACCCCTCCCCAGTGGAGTCTTAAGATGACTATAGCCCTGGCTAGCACTTTATTTGTAGCCTTATGAGAGATCCTGAATGAAAAGATGCAGCTAAACTGGGTTCCTGACACTTAGAAACTGTAAGAAAATAAATGTTTATTATTCTAAGTCATTAATGTTAGAGCAATTTATTATGTAACAATAGACTTTAATATACCATTGACTAAATCTAATCTGTCCCTAATTGAATGGATTTTAAACTTATCATTGATCAGTTAATTTCACTCCTTTTTTTATTGCTATAGCTTTGCCATATGCCCATATTTAATAGAGCGGATTCCTCTGCTTTACCTTCTTTTTCTTTAAAGAATTAAGAAATATTTTAAATTGAATAAAAATGAAAACACAGCATATCCAAATTTATGGACTGTAGCTTATCTCTCCTTAGAGTGTAGTCTATATTTTTAAATGTTTATATTAGGAAACAAGAAAGATCTCAAGTCAATGATCAATTATTCCACCTTGTAAAGGTAGAAAAGGAGGAGAAAATTAAACTCAAGTCATGTAGAAAGATATAATAAAGACAATTGCAGAGATTAGTAAAACAGAAAATAGATGTCTAATAGAGAAAAATCAATAAAAGCAAAATCTGGTTCTCTGAAAATACCAGTTAAATTGGTAAAATTCTAAACTGGTGTAAGCAAACGCTTTCTATCAAGGGCCAAATGTTAAATATCTTAAGATTTACTGGCAATAGGGCTTCTGTTACAAATGTTCATCTCTGCTGACTTCTCATAAAAGCAAGTATAGACTATTTATAAATGAATGTGCACAGGTGAATTCTAATAAAACTGTTCATTGACAGTGAAATTTGAATTTCATATAATTTTGCAATATCATGGAATAGTTTTTAACTTTGATTTTTTCCCACATATTTAGCAGTGTAAAAGCCATTCTTAGCTTGTGCGTTATACAAAAACAATAATGAGACAGATTTGTCCGCTGATTATAGTTCACCATTATTGCCTAAAAAGACTGGTCACAATAAAAAGAGAAGGTCATATTAGGTATCAAGAATGAAAGAGAGAATGCTAACTAACACAGGCCTTAAAAACTTAAAAGAGCAATAAGTGTATACTACTGAAAACTTTATTTAATAAACTTGATGACTGAAGTCATTAATTTTTGGAAGATAAAAGTTACAAAACTGACAGTGGAAGTACTAAAAAAATTTTAATATCCCTAGTGTACGAAGCATATTTTATTCATAATTAAAAACTTCCCTGTAAATAAATCTCTGGCTGAGAGGATTTTACTGGTGAATTCTTAAAGAAAAAAATTAGAAAGGAATAATATCAATCCTATATAAATTATTTTAGAAAATAGAGAAGTATATTTTAATTTATTTTATGAAAACTATATTTCACTGATATCAAAACTAGACAAAGGTATTTCAAGAAAAAAAATTATAGATCAGTGTCCTTCATGAACATTTATACAAATACCTTTAACAAAACAATTGCAAATTTAAACTGGCAATATATAAAAAGGATAATACATTTAAAAAGGCATTGACAAAAATCATATCTATTTAATATACAAACTTTTGGCAAGCTGGGAATCAAAAGGAATTTTCTTAACCTGATAAAGGACATTGCTGGAAATTCTGTAGCTGGCATCATACTTAATGATATAGCTGTTTTCTCCCTAAGATTGGGAGCTAGGCAAGGATGTTAGCCTCTCTATTGGCAGTCCTAGAAATTTTAATAAGTTAAAAATAAATAAATAAAACACTTATAGATTGAAAAAGAAGAAATAAAAGACTAAAGTGCAAGCCAACTTTGACAGGCTTATTTTTAAAATTTATATGGAAATGAAAATATCCTGTAATAGACAAAACAATTTATAAAGAAAAACAAAGTTGGAGGACTCATAAAATGTTTCTGGTCATCAGTTTCAGTTATGTGTGTGGGTAGGAGGAGGATTCTCCCACATCACCAGGCAATTCTATGGGACACTATCTGGGTGTCCTCCAGTTCAACTCAATTCTGACATGATATTCCCAAAGATAGCATCAGATTCTACAGGTTAGGGCTTAGTTCTACAAGCCTGCACCCCCCTGTCCCACTTTATATGTCTATCACAAGTTCAAGCTGTCACCTGGGCTTCTGAACAATAGGCTGTAGTTTGGAAGTTCCAATGACCTCCTCATTGGGTTCAATTAATTTGCTTGAGAGGCTCACAGAACTCAGAAAAACGTCTTACTTACTAAATCACTGGTTTATTATGAAAGAGTATGACTCAGGAATAGCCAGATGGGAAAGAGGTATAGGGCAAGGTATGAGAAAAGGTCATGGAACTTCCATGCCCTTCAGGTGTGCACCATTCTCCCCAAATCTTCACATGTTCTCTGAACCCTGTCCTTTTGGGTCTTTATGGAGGCTTCATTACATAGTCATGATTAATTAAATTATTTGTTATTGGTGATTTAACTCAGTCTTTAGTCCCTTTCCCCTCCCAGAAGGTGGTGGTGGGATGAGACTGAAAGTCTAATCGCAAGGTTGGGTCCCTTGGCAAACAGCAACCCCATCTTAAAGGAATTTCCAAAAGACACCTAATTAACATAAACTCAGTGTGGTTGAAAGAAGCTTGTTATGAATAATAAGACACACATTTCACTTTTATGGCTCTGAAGTAATTTCAGGAACTGAGAACAAGAGACCAACCATTATAACAAAAGATGCTCCCTGTCACTCCAATGGCTGAAGAATTTTCAAGGATTTTCGGAGCTCTGTGCCAGAAATGGAGAGGAACACAAAATATATATTTCATGTTATAAATCACAATATTATAACACATAATACCTGATTTCAGGACTCATATAAATGCTATTATAATAAAATAACCGTGGTATTGGTGAAAGGATAAATATAGATGAATTGAAAGAACAGGGAGTGAAAAGACAGATCCACACATATATAGTAAACTGACTTTTGCCTGGGGCAATTCAATGAGGGAAAGGAGCCTGGGTGGCTCAGTTAAGTGCCTTACTCTTGGTTTCAGCTCAGGTCATGATCTCAGGGTCATGAGATGGAGCTCCACGTTGGGTTCTGTGCTCAGTGAGGAGTCAGCTTCAGATTCTCTCTCTCCCTATGCCCCTATCCCTGCTCACAGTCTCTCTCTCTGGAATAAAGAAATAAATCTTTAAAAAAAAAAGTAATTCTGAACATTCGGATATCTTTATGGGAAAAAACAAAACAAAAAAACCCTTACCCTTTACCTCATACCATTTAATTTGAATAGGAGCATAGGCCTAAATGTAAGAGTTAAAACTATAAAGTTTCCAGGGTGGGGGGGGGGAAGAGGGCAAGTAAATATTTCCTATGTAGGACACAAAAAGCACAAACCATAAAGGACATAAAGATAAATTGGACTTTAATTAAAAAAAGAAAAATCCTGGTCTTCAAAAGACCTTATTACAAAAGGAAAGATAATATTCTTAATGCATTTATCTGGCAAAGAACTTGTGTAAAGACTATATAAAGAATTCCCAAAACTCAGTGCTAAGAAAGCAATCTAATAAAAAGCTGGCAAAGTATTTAAGTGATCATTTCATAAAACAGGATATATAAATGACCAAAATACATATGAAAAGATGCTCAGCTTCGTTAGTCATTAAGATAATGCAAATTTAAACCACGATGAAATACTGTTGATGGGGAGGAAAATTTTTCCTATACCCTTCTTAATTCTTTGTCTTGTCTAATAATAAAATTAACATAGGACAGATGAACAAGAGAAAAACAAATTTAATTACAAATGTGCAGGGGTCGTCTCAAAATATGAGACCCACAGGCAGTCAGGTAATTGAAGGTTATATGCCATTCTGAGCTAAGAAGGGGGTGGGACTTCAAAGGGAAGGAAGACAATTCACTGGAAGATGGGAAGAGCAAATGTTTAGTAAGCAAATGTTTGCCATGTCATGTTGAGACAGTGAGCATAGAGAAGATTTTTATTTCCAGGACTTTCTGAGCTATTCCTCTTTCCCCTCAAGAGCTTACTATACTTAGCCCATATTCTTTGTAGTTATCTCTGGTGATAGTTCTCTTCTTGGATCAGGTCCCCTATCTAAATTCTTTTAGGCACTTAAAGAAGAGGTAAAAGTTTTCCTTGAGTCTGTTGGGTCTTGATTGCCTTCAGCTCAAAATAGTCCACATGCCAAAGTGGCACATTTTAGGGAAACTTGCTCTGAACTCCTTCACCATTATAAACACATTAACAGAGCTATAATTAAAAATTCTAATAATAGTAAGGTTGGCTATGATATGGACAAACTGGAACTCTTGTACACTTCTGATGGGAATGGGAAATGGCACAAACACTTCGGAAAACTATTTGATAGTTTCCCTATAAAATGAAATATATAAATATCATACCATCCTGCAATTCCACAATAAAGCATATGACCACACAAATACTTGTACATCAATGTTCATAGCAGCTTTATTCAAAATATTCCTGCAAATGGGAAATACTTAAATGTCTGTCATCATGTAAATGGGTAATTAAAATGATAGTATGTATAAACAGCGGGATACTACTCAGTTATAAAAAAGTATTAGGCTACTGATACAGGCAGTAACATGTATGAATCTCAAAAATATTATGCTCAGTAAAGAACTCAGATAAAATGTACACTGCATAATTTCATTTACATGAGATTCTAGAAAATGCAAACTAATTTACAATGACAGAAAGCAGGTCATTGTTTTTCTGGAGTCCTGAGATGATGAAGGGAATTGACTGGATATAAGCATGAAAAGATTCTTTTAAGAAAATGAGAGTGTATGCCAGGTCCAGCAGCTCCGGCTGCGGGACCTTAGGGGCTGGGTGCGCCACGGAAAACATCCTGGATACTCGGGAGAGCGCTGGGGGCTTCCGTGGGGACCCCGGGGGACTGAAGGCCGGGAAGAAGAGGCTACATTCAGAAAGAAACCACCGCTGGGCAACCCACCTCCCTGCCCTCTCTGCGCCTGCACCTGCTGGAACTGAGCTGGAACCAAAGAGCGATTCTCTCAACCTCAGCCAGGCTCTCATTTCCCACCTGGGAAATCCTTACGTGCGGCCCTCCTTATCTTTCTTCCTTCTCACAGACGAGTGTTTCAGACTTTCTCCACAAGCCTCAAACAAGCTCAAGTCACGCCCACATAAAAAATGAAAACAACTCTGGCAACTACCAAAATGCCCATCCGTAGATAATGGAACCCTCTACAGCAAAAAGAATGGACAATATATAACCGCACAAAACAATATGGATGAATCCTACAGATATAAAGAAGAAGCAAGACCACAAGAGAGGACATGTGTACGGTTCCCTTGATATGAAAGTTCGAAAACAGGCAGAACTCATCTATGGCGATAGAAGTCTGAATACTAGTAACCCTTTGGGAGTAGTTACTGGAAGGGGGCCCAAGGGGGCTTCAAGGGTGCTGGTAATGTTCTGTGTTTTCTAATCTGGGTTCTATTTGCTGATCCTATGTGGGTGTGTTCCTTTGTGAAAAATGGGCTGAGCTGTACACTTAGGACATGCACCCTCTCTGAAGGTATATTTTAATATAAAGTTGACTTTAATAACTCCAAAAAAAAAAAAAAAAAGAAAAGAAAATGAAGTGTTCTGTGTCCTGATTGTGGTAATGGTTTTATGAATGTATATAATGTTCAAAATACATTGAATTATACTCTGTGAAAAATTATGCAGCAATAAGTTTAATTGAAAGTAATGTTTGGGAAAAAATTTAAGTGTCTAGTAATAGGAGAATTTAAGTATATTGTGGTATATTTAACTACATGTTTGATCATTATTTGGCTTTTGGAGTTATGTCAAGGAAAAATTTATTCCATCTTAAAATTAAATAAAAATATGTAGAATCATTCAACAAAACATATAAAGGAAAGTTTACTAATCTCTTACAGAAAAGATCCAGAAGGATATAATAATGATAAATCCAATGAACCATTAGAAAAAATGGGTAAGTACTGGAAAAATCATTTTAATGGTGTACTCTTAACAGTGCAGTTTCAAGTGAGTAAACAGGTAGCCCTTAAACATATATGATATTTCCACACATTATTTTCCATTTTTATTACAATTCTGAGAAATTGATGCATTTTTGCTTTGTACAGGTGAAGCATGAAAAACTAGATTTAGTAACTTCTCTCTGAATTGCTTCTGCTTTTATATATTTCTAGTTGGAGAGTCAATTGCTACAATTGTTTTGGAAAGTTGTTTTTAAAGAACTATATATTTACATAAAATAATACACCTACTCATTTACTTTGCAATGTTACCTTCTGTAAATTTCTGTAAATATGAATGTTTTGAGGATAAATATGCATGGATATTAATTGCAACATTGCTTATAAAATAATTGGAATTAACCTGAATGTTCAAAAGGAAGTATTGGCATAGTGCAAACATATCTTCAACTACACTTAATAAATGTGGTGCACTCATACTATGAAATATTATATTGTTATTAAGATTTGAGTTAGCTCTCTATATATGTGATGTATATAAAAATGCATGTGTGTGCATTCAGATGATACAGAATCTGCAAATAATGAGGATGTACTAGGCATAGTCTATTTACAGACCATCTGTGTTTGCAAATTCTCCTGCTTTCCAAAATTTATTTCTAACACTCACATCAATACTCATGACATTTCCACAGTCATTTGTGGACATGTGCATGTGCAGAATGGCAGAAAATTTGAATTGCCCCATGCACACTTTTCTAGCTGAGATTGAATCCAAAGATAGTTCTGCCTTCTTGTTTAAACTTTCATGGTGTAAACAAGTGTTCTTTTTGTGGTCTATTGAGTGCCATGCTTTTTTGCACTGTATGTTGGTGATTTTGTTCTTTAAAATAGCCCTCAAATATAGTGCAGAAGTGCTGTGTAGTGTTCCCAGGTGCAAGAAGGTTGAGATGCATCTTATGGAAAAAGTATGTGTGTTCAATAGGCTTCTTTCAGGCATGAGTTATAGTGCTGTTGACTGTGAGTTCAATGTTAATTAATCACCACTATATGTTAAATAAGGTGACTTTAAACAGAAACACACATAAAACAAGGTTATGTATTGATTGGTTGATGAAAATTTTGTGGCTAGAGGCTTTCAGGAACATAACCCTGTGTTTCACTTAGAACAATGATTCAGTTTTTGCTAATGTAGTGCTCAGGGTGACTTTATACAATGTAACTGCCATGAATAATGAGTATGCGTTGAAATATATATGTATATATTTCAGTTATATGTATATCTGAAAGTTTGACTAAAATGTATTTGTGAGAAAAGCAAATACAATCAATCCTTTCTTTTATTTCCAGTAGAAATACACAATTTCTACGAATGTTGTTTATATATTTGTATATATTTGTAAAACCATGAAGAAGAGCATGGACAGATATGCATGAAGACATTAATATCTCTGAGCAATGAGAATGGAGTAGGTGAGGGGAGATTAACTTTTAAAAAAGATATACCTTTTTGTAAATTTTCTTATCACATATTACTTTTGCTACAAAATAAATGCAGGAAATGAAAAAGAAATAACTTGACTGAGGTCTGGGAATTAATAACTAAAACAATATGACTTTTATTTCTGTCAATTTTTGATTCCTAATCCAGGGTTCTTTTCACTATATAGAGTTGTCAGTAATACCTGTGTGGATTGTACTGACAATAATATCTAAATAAAATTAGCAAAAGATAATGTTACATTCTGATGTTCATAAGGTGATCTGTAGATAGGCCTGTAAAAAGGAATTTTGTGAGTTGTAAGTAGTGTTATATAATCATTCATTTATTTTTCCTCTTTAAAGTTAAATGTGAAATAATAGCAACAATTTACCAGGGAAAATTTGAGAAGGGTAATGTGTCATCATTATATAGATTTTGAAAAATTTCTTATCCCTATGTGTAATACCCTGAACTAATCAGTATAATAATTTATAATGACTACCTCTTATTGAGTACTTGCTGAGTACTTATTAAGTGAGCTACTTGACATATATAATTCCCTAATACTTCAGATGCTAATTTAAGCTTCATTTCCCTTGAATTTTCTTCTTTATCTTTTAATGAAGGAAGCCTGCTCCTGCTTAGTGCGTCAGAGGAGATATGAAGAAGGCCAGAAGGTGGAAACAGTCTGCACACCTTTCTGGTTTTTATGTTGCATTAAGTCAAAACCTTCAGGAAGATTTAGGTACTTTTCAGACTGTCTAAATCAGGAGGCTTGTGGTGGACCATGTCAGATACTGTTAATTCTCCCCAGTGTTTCTTCTCCTCTCTCACAGCAATAGTTCTACTTCTAGTTCTAGATATTTCTGCCCAGAAAAATAAATTCATTTTTCTAGCCTTCTTTGCAAACCAGGTGTGGACATGGGAATAAACTTGGTCTAAGGTAATGTAAGCAGAGTGTCCTATAACAAATTTAAGTACTTTCCTTCACAGTAGGTCTTTGGGTACACTTGACCTCTGTTTACTTTGTCTCTTCTGTCTTCCTGATGCTCGGGATGTCGCCATGAGGATCGAAGCCAGTGCAGCCATTGGAGACCATGGTGATGGCGGCCGTGCATGGCAGGACAATATGGAAGAAGATTTGGTATAACAGATACACCCCTATCACTCCCGGACAGCCCACTTCTGACTTTTGCATGAGAGAGATTGTATTTATGTTTTATTTAACGACTGTCAGTTTGGGTTTCTATTACTCACAGCTTAGCCAATTCCCACTTAATATGTGGGTCTGTGGGGGAAGGGGGCCTTTGAAAACAAGCAGGGAGATCAGGGACTTCTCACACAGGCCACAGAGATATTCTCTACAACTGTGAAGTGAAGAGGGAGCAGAAGGAACTTGCACTTTTTCTAAGCCAGCAAGGAATGACTGCATGGTATACCTAGATGATAGAACCTGGGCAGCCTCACAATAGATGTTTTAGGCTTGACAAGGAGCCAAGAAACACTATCAATCTGTATGCCTTACATATGACATAATTCTAGGAACAGTTTGTCAAATATTTTTAAAAATTCAAATCATAGTGTGTGTTGGGTAATTTTTTTCTTTTTTAACAGAATAACATCCACTTAGTGTCACCAACCTGCTAGGCATTTTGCATTAATTATTTCATCTAATATTTATAAGAACCCTGTGAGATAAGAATTGTTACTAATAAAAAATAATATTGATAAAGAAACCTGAGCATTAAAGAGTTTAAGTAACTTGTCCAAGGTCACATAGCTAGAAAAATCATAAGCAAGCTAGCTTTCAAACACAGGTCTGTCTCTTTCCAAGCATCCACTATTGCTGAAAACATGTGAAAACATGAATAAAAAACAAAATTACTTCCTACATGTTAGAAATCATTAAAGGAAAATACTAACAAAATTATAAACAATTGAATCTTGAATACCTGATTGTAAAATAATGTCATGTCATTTTATATTATCTATCTACATATAAATATAAATGAATCACATACTTAGAGAAATTCTAAGGAAGAAAAAGTATTTTAGTATTTTACATGCATTTTAGCAATTTGAAGCAAAACTCTAATTTAGCAGATCTGGTGGTCTTTAGTACCAGGGGAAATAACACTACATATAGTATTTAGACAGACACCTGGTAGGTGTACATCCCATAACATAATGATGTTTAAAAAAATAAATATCTTACATTTTGATGTTTTTCTAAATTAAAAAATCTGACTTGATCCCACTTTTTCAGTGTTAACAGAAAATGCAATCTCAGTCATGGTTACTGGCAGCTACTGTTCTTTTTCCAGGATCATTCAAGAGTTTTGAGAGATTTCCCTAGTCCATAAAATCTGGGAAAATATTTCTAATTTTCTACATATCCTAGTTGACACTGCCATCCTCATTGCCCATACTGGTGTGGTCCATTTTAGGGAAGCAATTGTACTCCAAATCAGGCACACATATTGCCTATTCCCAAAGCTGCTCTACGTAGTGTAGATACCCCAGCATATGACCTCAGTGCCAAACGTATTCCTCCTAGACCTCCTGTTATAGAACAGCAATCTTAATCCTATCCCCTAATTATGACCAGGGTCAATTGCACCTATTAGAATGATAACTCCTTTCTTTGACTACTGATCTACTAGAATAGGATCCCAAATTGGCTGCAGCCATGGCTTTATTTTTATTTTTTAGCTGGACTCCCAGTGTATTCTCTGGTAGAAGCATCATTGCTTTGGAAACTGACCTTTAAAAAGCTTTATAAAAGGCCCAAATTTGAATTGTTAAATCACTGTGTTGTACATCTAAAACTAAATAACAGTGTATATCAACTATACTTAAATAATATGTATTTTTTTAAAACTCAAATTTGAGACAACAGGAAGCATCAGTTACAAATCAGTTGTTGGGACTGAAGATGAGTAAGATGAGTAGGGTCATTCCTAATTACCCATCTTGGTTCATGGACTCATGCATTCAATCTAATGGGGATACTATACCACACAGTGGCCAAAGGGTCCCCCCCAAAATGTCCCTTTCATTGCAAGGTGTTATGATCAAGCTGATGTCTGACCTACAACTCTAAGAGTCCATTTCATCACTCTTTCTGGCTGGCCACTTAATGGTATTTGGCATGTGTTTTCTCTGCATGCCATTTCTCCTGATCCACTTATTCCCAATATTCCCATCTTGCTCCTTCAGATTCCTGACCAACAAGTCAAGAGGCACTGCCCATGAATCTATGTAAGTCCTAACCATGGGACAATTTTTCTCTTTACAAAAAGTAGCTGAAGCTCTGTGCCTTGGGGGATTTTCCTCATTTGTTTCTAAGGCTTACGCCTTATTGGAGCTATAGAAGTAACAGGTTACAGCTTGGATTTATATGTGAAGAAACTCATTCCACGAACTAAGCTTGAGTTAATCCTCCTCTGATAGATGACTTAGGGCATCTTCTATGAGGCCAGAGGTATGAGCTGAGGGAGAGGCAGAGATGTGAAAGTGATAGATGACAGGGAGGTCTGGGTCTATTTGTGCAGCTAACTTGTACCCTCTTGACCTGCTCGAGTATAATCCTAGGTGTACTATTTCTGTTTTAGAATGGATTTCTATTGAGCTCATACCAAGTTATTACTTGATGGATTGGGAACACTCAGGCTGTCATGGGCTCCAGTCTGAGAGTTTCATCAGCTGCAGAGCATGCTCATTCTGACTTCACATTCAGAAACTGTAAAGCAATTACAGGTCTGTTAAAACAGACATGGGTCAGGACTCTGTTTATTAAATAACCTCTGCAATATCCTTACTCTCATAGGTGGTCATGATGGGGCTCTGGATCTGAATATCCATCAACCTTCCATAGGCAGGCTCTATAGGAAATTGGGTATTCATTTTTATTCAGTTACATTTACTGAATAAAGAATAGGGGGACCCTTTAGGGAAAGGTTGGGTCCTCTTTATGATTGCAGGGTGACTGCTATGGCTCCAGACCTTAGATGCAGATGTGACAATGTCAGTGTAGATGTCTTCATTTATATCAGTAAAGGGACTTTCTTCAGATGTCCTCGGCAGACTTGCCCTCATGTTTCATTGGCCTATATTGTGTCACATGCCCTTACTAAAATGAATCATTGAAAGGAGAATGGTGGTTTTATGATTGGCTAAGTCCGATCAAGATTTATCCCTGGAATTGGGGGATAGGGACCACTTTTCCCTGTATTCTGAGGGACCAGAAGAAATAAAGGAAAAAGATTGGGGCGCCTGGGTGGCTCAGTCGTTAAGCGTCTGCCTTCAGCTCAGGTGATGATCCCAGGGTCCTGGGATCGAGCCCCACATCGGGCTCCCTGCTCCGCGGGAAGCCTGCTTCTCCCTCCCACTCCCCCTGCTTGTGTTCCCTCTCGCGCTGTGTCTCTCTCTGTCAAATAAATAAAATCTTTAAAAAAAAAAAAAAAAGAAATAAAGGAAAAAGAAAAAAGCCTTTCATCAACTCATCTAACTTTACTCAAGTCTTCATAAGTATTATCCTTAAAACAATATGACATATGACCAGCAGGTTTTTATATCAACATATGGCCTGGGATAAAACTATGAGAATTTTCTACCCTTTTATGCGCCAGTATATGCTAGAATGCAGAATAATGGGTATTTCTATGAAAAGAAAGAAAACAAAAATAAACTTGACCATGTTTAATGTTTGTTAATAGGAAAGCAAAATGATAATACGACAATCTTTTAAATGTTTGAAGGGAAGTAAGCTTTTCTTATGCTGTTCCCACCAAATGAGGCAATCCAGTTAAGAAAGTTAATTTATCTGAGTTGAACTGTTAGCATTATTTGACAGCAAAACAACAAAAACTGATTGAAAATTCTCCACGCGTACTATCATTAACACCCTCTCCACATACACACATGCACAGTCTGTTGTGGGAAAGTAACCTTTCTCTATGAGACTTGGCTGACCAGAACATGAGTTACTTTCACATGCACTTAGGAGATAAGCTCGGAGGACACAGCAATAAAATGGCTCCACATCCTTAATGTTGACTGACCAGCTGTAGAGCTGTCAGGCATCCTGAACACCAACTTGCTTTCAGCCTCCTTAAGGTGGAGAGGACTCTAGGGCTGTTATTATTGTAATATTTAGCTTAAATCAGGGACTAGGTGTATGAATTTGTCAGACAAAAGACTGTCACAAGAGATTAAGGAATATTATATTTTCAAAATAGTATGTTCTGCCTTTGTGAATAGCACAGAGTCTGATGACTAGGTCTTTGTAAACATTTTATAAAGACAGAAGTAAACCATTTTTTACTTCAAATTGCAACCATTTTGAAAACCTGAAAGCTGTTTCAGAAAGGAAATGCCAAATTTGTTGCAAGTCAGTACAAAAGGAAACACTCGTCTGGTTGAATATGTTTTACAGGACTGTATAGTGAGTAGTCTCTTCAGGTATAAAATAATAGCTTGATGTTTTTGTACATTTTATTTTGATGGCTGGCTTATCTGTGGAGCTAATAGAAAATCAAATAAGGCTTTGTGAAACTTAAAGGTTTTCAAATATGATTCTATTGGATGACTGGGACAAAAATAGTGAAGTGACTTGAGAATTGCGGATAGGAGTTAGCTATTTTCTTTCTTGCTATAGAATTTAGAAAACAACCTACAAGTCCACATTTTTATAGATTTCATTTGCATTGTACAAAAGTGATATATTACTATTAGGCAGGCAAGGAAAGTATTACATATATCACATGTAGGGCAAGATTCTGCTTTTTCTCTTATATAAATACATATCTTGAATAAAATCTGGTAACACATTAAACATTGGCCCTAAAGTATATGCATTACTGCTGTTCTACATCAAAAAATGAGATCTTCCTAGGTTTGTGCCATGAATCTTTGTTCGTATTATTATTTGTAGATTGATGATTTGCTGAAATGAAATTGGGATGGCTATTCAAGATTTATTCTATGTGTGTTTTTTTTTTTTTTTTTTTCATGAAGTGTAGAACATATAGCCTCTGGGGCTTGAAAGGAAAGGATCCTTTTCTCTGACATCATATTGCAATACCTTTTTTTATAGGAATTCTGCCAGATCAAAGAAGTTTAAACTAATTCATTCTTCAGAGCTAATGTTCAACTAAGGTTCTGTAATACCCTATGTTTTTCTCTTCTCTGTGAGAAGGAAAGAAGGATGGTGAGAATATCATAAGCAAATTGGTTATCTTGAAAAAGAAATGGTTTTCATACACCTGTGATTTGGGTGGAGTCTACATCAGTACCAATTAACATCCATTGCCATGGGTCTTCTGAGATAGAAGAATAGGAAAATTTAGTATGTGGATACCTTATGCATCATTACTGTGGTGCATCAGTATTAAAATCAAAGTGAGATGGAGGGTCTCAATGGGGTTCACCCCTAAGACAAGAGGGTGCAACAGTAAAGAACCACAGGATTAATTAAGGGAAAGCTGGCCTTTTTCGCAGTCTCTGGTAAACTTTCCTCACTCTCTCACCTTTGTCCTCTCCCACTTCTCCTCTGCACTCTGCTGAAGTAAAGCCATCCATCATTTCTTGTATGTCTACTTCCCAAATCGAGTCATAGGTGACCAAGATATTCTCTTTTTGTGAACGGCAGCTCTATTAGTCTAGCAGGGCGGATGGGCAGCTCAGTTTGAACAAGATGTCGAGCTCACCGTGAGCTTGGCCCCATCACCTCTGAGAAGGACTTGGGTTAGACACAGCTGTTACAGTCATTCATCTGCAATTAAACCACGATCTCTTCTGGATCTCATTTTTTTTGCAGTCAAATCTGAAGCTAAAAAAGACAGTGATAGAAAAGTTACTTTGACTTAAAGTTAACTTGGCATGAAGCTCTGAATTGATTCTCTATATGCTTTACAATTGCCTGTGAATACTTTCCCATTGAAGTTCTTACTTCTCCTTAAACTCTATGTCTGGACAACCATCCTTTTTTGCCACTAATTAACCCTCTTCTCCAATTTCTGTATTTGTGCCAACTACACTATTTTCTTTCCCATTTGTTCACCGAGCTCTTTTGGTATTATTCCTTATTTCCCTGGTAATATGTGTATTTTCCAAAAGCGTGGACAATCATTTTTACAAGAATTCTTGGATTTACACTTTCCTCCTCATTCTCACTGTTAGCACTGCGATATAGGCTTTCAACTCATAGGTACCAAACCCTCTACCTGGTCTTTATCTCTGGCCCCTTTTTGCTTGACCACATTTGCTCATAGAACAGGTGCAATGTCTAATATTTGAAGAAGTCAAAAGCTTGGGCAGTGAGAGATACCCTGTGGGTCTCATTGTCTGGTTGTATGAGAGATTAGATGGTGACAACGGGCAAGTTAGGTAACCCTACATGCCCCAGCTTTTTGTCTGTTACCTGAAATTAATGATCTACCTCAGTGTTGCTGTAAGGATTTTAAGGAGACTTATTCAAAGTACTTCTCATGGGAGAAACACTACACGTGTTTGCTATTTTTGTTGTTGTTTGTCATAAAAAAAATCCACTTTCTTGCCTGATTGAAAGTTTAGTAATTTTCTGCCAACTATCAGAGACATACAAATAGCTTGATCTGATTGTACAAAATTTCTATTATATCATCCTTCCTTGCTTAATTATTTTTAATCTTTCCCCTTAGCTACAGATAAACATTCAGGTGCAATCTCTATTCTCCCCTGGAAACCCAATATCCAATTCCAATTTTGTGAATGTTATCCCTTGTTTAGAAATCCAATCTCCTCCTTTTATAACTGGGCTTTGCCTCAACTACTTCACACAGTATTCTTGGATAAATCCATCCCAGTTGTTTTTATGAAGCATACAACTTGTGCTCTATTCCCTTCTGCTGATTTAGATATTTGTGATAGCATTACTCTTAGTGCATTGATGCAGCTTTTCTCAAATATGTTATAAGTTCCCTGAGGGTAGGAGCCAGGACTTCTGCCTTCTTTTATAACTCTGCCATGCCTGGAATAGTGAAGTAGACAGTAAGGGATTAATAAACACTTGTCTAATTTAATTGACTAATAGTTCGGAAGTTTTCTATCTAGATTCCTTTGTATATACATTCTTGGAAAAAGTCCAAGACAAGGAAAGGGAAAATGAAATTTCAATTCACTTTGTCTTGGCTTTTCACAGCTTAAAACAACTAATTAAAAATCAAATTCCTGGGGTGCCTGGCTGGCTCAATTGGTTAAGCATCTGACTCTTGGCTTCGGCTCAGGTCATGAACTCAGGGTCATGAGATGGAGCCCTGTGCCAGGCACCATGCTCAGCGTGGAATCTGCTTAAAATTCTCTTTCCCTCTCCCTCTGCTCCTTCCCATCTCTCTGCTCACTTGTGTTCTCTCTCTCTCAAAATAAATAAATAAATAAATAAATAAATAAATAAATAAATAAATAAAAATTGTGTAGGCTTCACAATGGCTGAGACCATAGTCTCTGCTTTGTCATTTATTTCTAGTACTTATAAAAGCACCTGACATACCCTCACATAATAATTGGATGATTAATAAGCTTATATAAGTTTAAACTGTAAAATATATGTATCATCTATGGAGGTATAAATTAAATATTCTTAAAAGGTGTGTAGTGAGGTGGAAATATGACACACACTGATCACTTACGTATTCTCCACAGAAAGAAAGAGGGTATGGAATGAAGTTAGTCTCACATAATAACCTAATTACTTTGATAAAGCAAGGTTTCATTTCTCCCCAGCTGTGAAAGGACTAATGGATCCTGGGTATGTGTGTTTTTCTTCCATGCGTTTCCTGTCCATTGTACAACAGATGAAATGAAGAGAATTATTTTAATAGCTGCTAATGTTTTCAAGCAAAAGTAAAACATGTCTTGCCCTCAGAGCTTGCCAGGGTTTCTGACTCACTTTGCTTGTTAGTGTGGAGAGGAAATAAAATTTACCTCTGCAATTTCCTCAGACTCTCATAGATGTGGAAACAAAACAATGTCTCAGTTTATAGTGTAAAAATTTACATGATGTCATTTAATATATAAATTACGTCCTTTTACTAATATCAGGAAACTTGTATACTTCCTTCTTTGCTCACTGTATATCATTAGCCTTCTATTTACTGTTAATTATCGTCACCCATGTTTATCTCCTGCTGTCAGTCCTTCATTTTCTCTCATATACAGTTCTCAGTCTTCAACAATAGTCTCATACTTATTCTTTTCTCCTTGTCTTGGCTGAAATTGCTCCCTGGCCTAGATTACAAATTTTATTTCAAGGTCTGGTCCACATCCTAGGTCTATGGATTGTTCTCTTCTAATCTCATTTTTTTTTTTTTTTTTTTGTATTCTTTACTCATGTCCTTGATCATTTCATGCCCAAAAGTTTCCTATTTAAAAAAAAAAAAATCCTGGGGCACCTGGGTGGCTTAGTGGGTTAAGCGTCTGCCTTTGGCTCAAGTCATGGTCTCAGGGTCCTGGGATGTAGTCCTGCATCTGGCTCCCTGCTCAGTGGGAAGTCTGCTTCTCCCTCTGCTCCCTGCTCATGCTCTCTCTCTCTCTCAAATAAATAAATAAAATCTAATTAAATAAAGAAATAAATAAGTATCTCTATGTGTTCTTTCTCTAATAAGAATTTAAGGTTCTCTAGGGAAGTAACCATTCTATATATTTCTTTTCAATCCCTTATCTCCTAACACTGTCTGTTTCCATAATGTGTGGGTGCTCCATAAATATTTGCTGAATTGGATTGTAAGAGGCTATGGAGAGAATGAAAATAGAAATCTATATTGTGTAATAAAGCTCAATTAGGTCTATATTTCTAATCTTCTTTCCACTAAATCTTTGAGGAGAGCTTCAATGAAGTTATAAACCTAACTTTTATCTCCTTTTTTCTTCTTGTAGAATTGGAGATGCCAATAAGAATGACCAAAGGGCAAGAGCCTGTGATAGGAAAAGAGAAAAGTTTAGCTATTAGATCAGTGAAATTATTCTCATTAATTTGAATCTCTGTGTTAATTTTGCTTTCTCTGGAGAAATATATACACATAGTCCAGGAAATACCACAGAAGCTAAAGAAATATTCAATAATAATTCATATTAAAGAAATATGGTCATATAGATTAAAGCAAAGAGCCAGACATCTCTGTCTTAGTCAACAGTGTACGTTTGAGAAACCCACCCTCTTGTGTCTCTCTCTGACCCTGTTACGAATTTTCAAAAAAGAAAAAAAAAAAAGACCAAAGAATAAATCAGTCCACTACTGTTTACTTACAAATCTCATATATAGAGTAACTTGTCTCTCCTAATAATCAGACGAGCTTTCTAAATTTTGGTGATGAGAATTATGCAACTGGTTGTTTCCCTTTCTTTCTTTTAGTAGACAGGATGTTTTCATACCACTATAGGATTTTTCTTGAGCTTAGGTTTTCTGGTATAATATTTTTATTTTTCCATTTTTCATTTAACCAATTCAGTTTTTCTAGTGAGTTTTTTAAGATATATTTTTAATTTTACTATTTCTCTGATTTTCAAGTTTGTAAACTTTTTTTGGAAGTAGGTAGGTCAAAGCGCATTATTTTTTTTTTTAAAGATCTTGACCTACAATTATAAGCAAATAACCCACTCTAGATAATCATAAGTTCAAAGGAAGGATTTTTTTTTCACCAACATACTTCCCCCCCTTCCCCCCCTTCCCTTATGGTCCCTCTAGACCATAAACTAAATATTGCTAACTCCTGAGAATGTGCAATTGCAATGAAGTCTCATAGTTACTCTGGCCTTTAGAAAGAGAGGTAGGGGGCGCCTGGGTGTCTCAGTCCTTGAGCGTCTGCCTTCGGCTCAGGTCATGATTCCGGGTCCTGGGATCGAGCCCCACATCGGGCTCCCTGCTCAGCGGGAAGCCTGCTTCTCCCTCTCCCACTCCCCCTGCTTGTATTCCCTCTCTCGCTGTGTCTCTCTCCGTCAAATAAATAAATAAAATCTTTAAAAAAAAAAAAAAAAAAAGAAAGAGAGGTAGAAAGTAACCCCCTCTTTCCCTGCAGCATAATGAGGGCAAACCTCCCCAAGTCAGTGATTCAAATTGAAGGGAAGAAACAAAAGTGTTAATGCAATGCCAGTAAGGGAGATAAATTTTTATTTCAGAGATGAGATGAAGGATGTGTGTTTGTATGAACTCCCTGAATTGAGGGGCTTACCTGGGCAGGAGAGCAGGATACCTACATCAGGTCTCTTAACATGCAATCCCTGAAGAGAGGGATTCAGAATCAAGGTAGGCGGAAACTGATAGAATCCCCACAACTCATAAGCAATACTCATTCTGCCATACTGAATCAATCCAAGGGAAACATAAACTTTGTCTCTGTGGGCAGAAACACTACACTATTTTCAGCTAACATTTTGTTTGTACCTTTCAGAATCCCTTCTGCCTGACCTAAACCCAGTCAAATATGGATAAGTCTATTTCAGAGGAACAAATACCATATTGGGTCTTAGAATTAGAAAAATCTATATTGGAATAAATATTTTGATAAATATTATTATGCTGATATAGCAGTAATTTATACAGCATAATGGAATATAAATGGTTTCAGGCCAGTAAATTTTCTTGATAACAGAAATTATCTTTCTTCATTACAGCTTTATACTTTAATCATTTGGGATGGAAGTCATTCTAAAGTGTATTATATACTGATTTATCTTTCTAAACAGAGCATAATGATCATTATATATTCATTTTATTAATGACCTAAAGTCATGAGATGAAGAATAATTATTGATATAATATAGAGATATTATTTATAGTCTGAAGTGGGCAGAAACTTCTCAGTGACTCATTCCTTAGTGTGGTACAGTGGGAAACTCCATATTCTTATGGCATGATATTAGAGAATGCCATTCAATAAATAAGAAGTTGAAAGGTTAAACAATTAAGGCCCGAAGTTAATATTGAGGTGCAAACAACTTATAGATATATTTGCCTTATGAGACCAAAACTCAATATTACTCTGTTGTTTCAACGTGCCTTCGAGGTAACTTCACATTTCCCATTAAAATTGAGTGAATGGTTTGAAATAACTGATACAGAAATAACACCTCCAAAAAAGAGATGACTCAAGCTTTTCTGTTGTTCTCCCTTTTTGATTATGCCCAACTGCTGAATTCCGTGAAAATATTCTGCCTTTCTCAGAGTTGCAGGCATTTTTCAGTTATTCCTGGAAGGCCCTTGGAGCACTCATCAGGATCAGTTGTTTTGATCAGTTGTTTTGAGGTTGTTTTGATTAAATGTCAGTTTCAAGGATACTTTGTATTCTTACTTAGCTCTGATATAGTTTGGGTGATCAACAGTATCATTGTGGGTAATAAATGACTTCTTTGAAGAAAAAGACATTGCTTTTCTGTCCATATCCCTTAATCTGATTGTGGACTAATTCCTCTTCTCCTAGTAGAACTAAAAATTTTAGATAGTGGTATACAGTGAGTCTTCTTATGATGTTACGTCAACAGACTTGCTGCAGGATTCAAACTATTTCTAATTTTAATTTTTCAGAAAGCTTTTCTGACTTTGTATATTTATTAATGTTAATAATGTCGCATTCACGATCTCACCACACTCATTCATAAATGAAGGAGCACTGTATCCTTTCCAGATTGCATCCGTCTTTTTGTCTTTATGCCTCTGACCTGATTTACAATGTCAAGACATTTCTGGAAAGCAAAACTGTTCTCTTTGTACTTAATGTGGGATAATCTTTGTATTTAATGGGAAGCAAGGGCAAGTAACAATTTGATCAGAGACAACTGTAACCTGACAAATAATAGCTCTTAGCTCTTCATCACACTCCCAGCTTGGTCTTTGCTAAATATATAGAATCATGCACATTTCTCATTTCCCAAAGAGGCTTACTTTTCTAATAGCATTGAGTAGTGGCCTTGCAGAGGAATGTTCTGTGGTGCTAACTAGTAATAGCTTTTTCTCTGAACCCCAAGCCCTCTTAACTGAGAGATAGATAAAACCCTATCATCTACTTCATTTTCTCTAATTCTTCTTTCCCTTTGCCTCCAGAAAAAAAAAAGAAAAAAAGAAAAGAAAATAGTTGGCAGCATATTAAGGACCCAAGGCAGAGAAAAATGTAGGTTCCTGAAATGTTTAAGGGAGATGGAAATCATCTACTTTTGGGAACTGCCTAACGGAATTTAGCTGGTGCATTAGTTATCCAAATTACCTCTTGCTTTTATCGCACACACAATATAGAGCTGAATTGTTAAATGATGTGCGCTTTTTTTTTTCCAAGAGCAAGATTGGACACTTTAATCAGGTCAATAATTATTCACGCATTAGCACAGTCTTCTTCTTAAAGTGTAACGGTGACTCACTGGGTATATAGTCATTATTACTGATTAGCAGGAAATTATTTTTGCGCATCAGTGGTTCATGTGAAAACAGCTAAATTTATTATGCTGAGTTATTTAACAGTTGGACCATGTGAGAACTCTGGCGTTACTGTTGTGATTAAATCTTTATACATACGTCAGTGGATAACCATGGAAAAACTACTGCGAGTTACTGTTACAGTTGAATTTTGTTACTAACAGGTCCAACTTTCTGAAGTTTGATGCTCACCTTGACATTCATAAAGCATTTCCACAATAAAGTTCCCATATAGGTAAATTTATTTGATAAAGAAAGAAATGGGGAGCAAAAAAGTAAATAATATGATAAAAGAGTAAAGGGTAAAATATAAACATAGAGTACATGTAAAAAAAGAAGAAGTGAATAAGAAAGACAGGAAGGATGGAATAAGAGAAATACAATTTCATTTAGTTTGAATTGTTAATTGGATGAGATATGATGACATATCTAAAATTCTCTTTGGTTTACACAATTGATTTTTAATATTGTGAATGAAAGACGAATCCTACATTTCATTTCAGTCATTACTTTATAGGAAATATTCCAAGAAGAAAATTTACAAAACATTACTGGCATTTGCCTCCTTTGGGAATGGGTAGATGCATCTTACAGATGATACGTTAACTTGATCTTGTTCTTAATTGTGATCTTGCTTCATTTCTACCTATTCTTATTCCACTAACTCAAGATAAGATTGTTTTGAAAAAAATTAGATATTATATATTTTTATCTGTAAATATATCAGCATATATTTCTAAAAAGGTGAATATTCCCTTTTAAACATAGCTACAATATCATCATATCTAAAAAAAGATTAGAAATATTCTATTAATACTATCAAGTCTATGTTCAAATTTTCCCAATTATATAATAGTTTGGTTACAAATTTTGTTTAAATCAGTATTCAAATAAGGTCAAGACATTGCATGTATTTTGATATGTCTTCTTAGTTATCTTTTAATCTGTAGGTTACCTCTCCTATTAATTTTTGTTCTTGCAATTTATTTGTTGAAAACAATATTATTTATATGTCTTGATCTGATTCAGGCTTGTTACTTTTGGCAAAAACACTTCAATGTGGTGTTTTAGCTTTCATCTGGAGGCACAGAATGTCTGGTTGTCCCTCCCTTTTGAGATTAGCAGTCAAGTATTTTCTTAAATTGAGTGTTTTATGTGAGAGAGGCATGTTAAATGCCTGGTTGTCTCCCTCTATTTACCACTTTCTAAATAATAAATTAGTTATCCACCATCACCTAAAGTGATTAATTTATTTTAAATATCATTTTGAACTTGTGGATTTTAATATATTTGATTGTTATCAACCCATTGCAGTTTTAATTTTTACTGATACACACCTTGTCCATCTTTGGCACAATGAGGCTTTTCAAGTTTGCTCCTCCATCCATTGTATATGACCCCTTTTTTGGGAGTCATGCCCAAAGTAGTCTTATCAAAGTAGTCTTTGATGGATTCCTTGCTATCAGGTATGACCTGATGACATCAGGATCATCTTCGGCATATCTTTTTCCAAACCTGGAATTAGCCATTGCTTCAATGGGGAAATATGTAGCAGGAAATGGTATTTTGTGCTTGTTGGTTTTAAACAGTGGTGGCTTGTTGTTTCTAGGCCTTTCTCTCTTTTTAGTGGACAAGCTTGTGAATATCATTTTTTAAGAGAAAGTAAACCATGAGTTTATAGTGAGATTTCATTATTGAATTCTAATTAACTCCATTGATTTCTTAATTATGTATTTGCTTTTTCGTATATTTAACATTTATAAATAGTTGCTTTGCCCAATTATATATACAGTTTTTTGTTTTTTTTTTTTTTTTAGTTCTTTTTGTCTTTAAGGTAAATTCTACTCAGGAAGGGCAGGAAAATCATTGTTTTTTTCATCATTTGAAATTATTTTTTTTCAATAATTCTTCTTTTACGCCAGCAACTATATAAGTATATAGTAAGTTTGGATTTACTTCTGAATTTTGGTGATTGCAGTTTTTTTCATTTTAATATAATTTTATCTTATAATTATGTAATATTTAATCAGTTCAAAATACATGTACAAAGCAAGCATATTCAGAGAAATCTAACTTCTATCATGGGTTTCTCAACCATGTTCCTCTCTCCTTCATAGACAAAAATTTTACAATTTTATGATTTATCCTCTCATTCTCTTTTGAAACCAAACAAATATATATTCATATGACTTGTTAGATAAATGTTAGCATGCTTTTTTTTTTTTTTTTCACTTAATATTAAATCCTGGAGGTTACTCTATAGCTGTCTATGGAGCTATGTCTTCTTCTTTTTTTTTTTTTTTAATAGTTGCATTGTGTTCCATTATGTGGATTTACTATCTTTTATTCAGCTAATTCCCTATTGATGAACATGTGTTTGCTTCCAATTTTTAGTTATTACAAATTGTGCTTTAAGGATTAGGCTTGTGCATAATTGTACCCATATTTCTGCCATTGTATTTTTGGGATAGATTCTTAGAAGTGGGATTTCTGGGTCAAAGAATAAATGTATATGTAATTTGGCTATGCATTGGTAGATTCTTTTCCACTATTTTGCATTCTCATCTATAATGTATGGAAGGGCTCCTTTCCCCACAGCGTCATCAATAGCATATTCTCAACCTTTTGGAATTTTATTATACTGATAAGGAAAATGATGGTATCTCAATATAGTTTGATTTGGATTTACCTTATTATGAAGTTAATTTTTTATGTTTAATGGGTTTATGTTTATTTTTCAGTAAGCTATATGATCATATCTCCAGGCTATTTTTATGTACAGTTGTTGGCTTTTTGTTTTCTCTCTTTTAAAAATTTTAATGTATTAGGAATTACAGCTGGTTGCAAAGGTTGTGTCCATTTTCTTTGCAATGTTCTTTTTCACCTCCTTCTCTAAAGATTTGGAGTTCATTTTCCTGCTTATTTTGTACCAAGGTTAGGCTTGGGACTTGTTTTGGCCAATAGAATGTAGCAAAAGTGAGCTTGTACCAGTTCCAAGCTTATGCCTCAAAGATTTTTGCATGTTTCTCTCAGATTTTCTGAATCGTGCCTACCTACCATGTGAATCAGCCTTGGTTACCTTGCTGGAGGATGAGAGTCCATATGCAGCAGAGATGAGCCATCATTGCCTAGGCTGTCTTAGACCTGGCAACATGAGTGAGCCCAGTAGAAACCAAAAGAACTAAATACTCCAGAATTCCAACCTCAGAATCATGAGCTAAATAAAATTATTTTTGTCTTAAACTTCTAAATTTTGGGGTGTTTTGTCAGGTAGCAAAAGCTCACAAAAGGATAGTAGCTCTTTTAAGTATTGCAAACACTTTGCATAGTTTGTACATTGTCTTTATAAATGGCCAAACAATCTGTTTTTTTTTTTTTTGCATTTCTACTTTAATTTTGCTTTTTAGTCTTGCTTTACTTATCCTTTCTGTTTTCCCCCCACATGAAATATAGTTTTAAATAGTAGTCATTGCATTGAACATATGATTTTATATTATTCCTTTTTAATTTGACTATATATCATACATATTTTCCTATGTTTCTATATGGTGCTTATAATTACAAAATTTAATTACAAATCCTTTATGTCCTTAAGTTTACATAATTTATAGATCCTTTCTTCTTGAGCATTTATTTTATGTTTGTTGCTATTACAGATAATACTACAATGAACGGTATTTTGCTTTATTGAACTGTTTCCTTATGATAAATTATCATGAATGAAATTACTGAATCAAAACATATAAAAACTTCTATAGTTTTTGCTATATTTTGACATATAGTTTTTCAAATAATGTAATTTATAATGTCACCAGCAGTAAGTACTACACTCTTTCCAGTTATGGATTTTAATTTTTTTCTTTTTTTAAAATTTAATTTTATTATGTTATGTTAATCACCATACATTACATCATTAACTTTTGATGTAGTGTTCCATGATTCATTGTTTGCGTATAACACCCAGTGCTCCATGCAGTATGTGCCCTCTTTAATACCCATCACCAGACTAACCCACCCTCCACCTCACTCCCCTCTAGAACACTCAGTTTGTTTCTCAGAGTCCATAGTCTCTCATGGTTCGTCTCCCCCTCCGATTTCCCCCTCTTCATTCGTCCCTTCTAGCTAACTACTTCTTCCTTTTTTTTTTTAACATATAATGTATCATTTGTTTCAGAGGTATAGGTCTGTGATTCAACAGTCTTACACAATTCACAGCGCTCACCATAACACATACCCTCCCCAAGGTCTATCACACAGCCACCCCATCCCTCCCACCCCCCACCAATCCAGCAACCCTCAGTTTGTTTCCTGAGATTAAGAATTCTTCATATCAGTGAGGTCATATGAAACATGTCTTTCTCTGATTGACTTATTTCGCTCAGCATAATACCCTCCAGTTCCATCCACGTCATTGTAAATGGCAAGATTTCATTCCTTTTGATGGCTGCATAATATTCCATTGTATCTATATACCACTTCTTCTTTATCCATTCATCTGTCGATGGACATCTTGGCTCTCTCCATCGTTTGGCTATTGTGGACATTGCTGCTATAAACATCGGGGTGCACATACCCCTTCGGATCCCTACATTTGTATCTTTGGGGTAAATATCCAATAGTGCAATTGCTGGGTTGTACGGTAGCTCTATTTTCAACTTTTTGAGGAACCTCCATACTGTTTTCCAGAGTTGTTGCACCAGCTTGTATTCCCACCAACAGTGTAGGAGGGTTCCCCTTTCTCCGCATCCCCGCCAACATCTGTCGTTTCCTGACTTGTTAATTTGAGCCATTCTGACTGGTGTGAGGGGGTGTCTCATTGAGGTTTTGAATTGGATTTCCCTGATGCTGAGCAATGTTGAGCACTTTTTCACATGTCTGTTGGCCATTTGGATGTCTTCTTTGGAAAAATGTTCATGTCTTCTGCCCATCTCTTGATTGGACCATTTGTTCTTTGGGTGCTGTGTTTGATAAGTTCTTTATAGATTTTGAATACTAGCCCTTTATCTGATATGTCATTTGCAAATATCTTCTCCCATTCTGTCGGTTGTCTTTTGGTTTTGTTGACTGTTTCTTTTGCTGTGCAAAAGCTTTTTATCTTGATGAAGTCCCAATAGTTCATTTTTGCCCTTGCTTCTCTTGCCTTTGGCGATGTTTCTAGGAAGAAGTTGCTGCGGCTGAGGTCAAAGAGGTTGCCGCCTGTGTTCTCCTTTAGAATATCGATAGACTCCTGTCTCACATTTAGGTCTTTCAACCATTTGGAGTCTATTTTTGTGTGTGGTGTAAGGAAATGGTCCAGTTTCATTCTTCTGCATGTGGCTGTCCAATTTTCCCAACACCATTTGTTGAAGAGACTGTCTTTTTTTCCAGTGGACATTCTTTCCTGCTTTGTTGAAGATTAGTTGACCATAGAGTTGAGGGTCCATTTCTGGGCTCTCTATTCTGTTCCATTGATCTATGTGTCTGTTTTTGTGCCAGTACCATACTGTCTTGATGATGACAGCTTTGAAATAGAGCTTGAAGTCCGGAATTGTGATGCCACCAGCTTTGCTTTTCTTTTTCAACATTCCTCTGGCTATTTGGGTTCTTTTTTGGTTCCATACAAATTTTAGGATTATTTGTTCCATTTCTTTGATAAAAGGTGATGGTATTTTGATAGGGATTGCATTGAATGTGTAGATTGCTCTAGGTAGCATTGACATCTTCACAATATTTGTTATTCCAATCCATGAGCATGGAACGTTTTTCCATTTCTTTGTGTCTTCCTCAATTTCTTTCATGAATATTTTATAGTTTTATGAGTACAGATTCTTTGCCTCTTTGGTTAGATTTATTCCTAGGTATCTTATGGTTTTGGGTGCAATTGTAAATGGGATCAACTCTTTAATTTCTTTTTCTTCTGTCTTGTTGTTGGTGTATAGAAATGCCACTGATTTCTGTGCATTGATTTCATATCCTGCCGCTTTACTGAATTCCTGTATGAGTTCTAGCAGTTTTGGGGTGGAGTCTTTTGGGTTTTCCACATAAAGAGTGAGAGTTTGACTTCTTCTTTGCCAATTCAGATGCCTTTTATTTCTTTTTGTTGTCTGATTGCTGTGGCTAGGACTTCTAGTACTATGTTGAATAGCAGTGGTGATAAGGGATATCCCTGCAGTGTTCCTGACCTTAGGGGGAAAGCTCTCAGTTTTTCTCCACTGAGAATTTGCTGTGAGTTTTTCATAGATGGCTTTTATGATATTGAGGTATGTACCCTCTATCCCTACACTCTGAAGAGTTTTGATCAAGAAAAGATGCTGTACTTTGTCAAATGCTTTTTCTGCATTTGAGAGGATCTATTGGTTCTATTCAGAGGATCATAAAGATCAAAAAGATCATAAAGGATCAAAAGAACAGTAGAACAGATCAACGAAACTAGGAGCTGGTTCTTTGAAAGAATTAATAAGATTGATAAACCCCTGGCCAGACTTATCAAAAAGAAAAGAGAAATGACCCAAATCAATAAAGAGGAGAGATCACAACCAACACCAAAGAAATACAATTATAAGAACATATTATGAGCAACTATAAGCCAGCAAATTAGATAATCTGGAAGAAATGGATGCATGCCTAGAGATGTATCAACTACCAAAGCTGAACCAGGAAGAAATAGAAAACCTGAACAGACCTATAACCACTAAGGAAATTGAAGCAGTCATCAGAAATCTCCCAACAAACAAGAGCCCAGGGCCAGATGGCTTCCCAGGGGAATTCTACCAAACATTAAAGAAGAATTAATACCTATTCTTCTGAAACTGTTCCAAAAAATAGAAATGGAAGGAAAACTTCCAAACTCGTTTTATGAGGCCACCATTACCTTGATCCCCAAACCAGACAAAGACCCCATCAAAAAGGAGAATTACAGACCAATATCCTTGATGAACACGGATGCAAAAATTCTCACCAAAATACTAGCCAATAGGATCCAACAGTACATTAAAAGGATTATTCACCACGACCAAGTGGGATTTATCCCTGGGCTGCATGGTTGGTTCAACATCTGCAAAACAATCAATGTGATACAATATATCAATAAAAGAAAGAACAAGAACCATATGATCCTCTCATAGAACCAATAGATCCTCTCAAATGCAGAAAAAGCATTTGACAAAGTACAGCATCTTTTCTTGATCAAAACTCTTCAGAGTGTAGGGATAGAGGGTACATACCTCAATATCATAAAAGCCATCTATGAAAAACTCACAGCAAATTCTCAGTGGAGAAAAACTGAGAGCTTTCCCCCTAAGGTCAGGAACACTGCAGGGATATCCCTTATCACCACTGCTATTCAACATAGTACTAGAAGTCCTAGCCACAGCAATCAGACAACAAAAAGAAATAAAAGGCATCTGAATTGGCAAAGAAGAAGTCAAACTCTCACTCTTTATGTGGAAAACCCAAAAGACTCCACCCCAAAACTGCTAGAACTCATACAGGAATTCAGTAAAGCGGCAGGATATGAAATCAATGCACAGAAATCAGTGGCATTTCTATACACCAACAACAAGACAGAAGAAAAAGAAATTAAAGAGTTGATCCCATTTACAATTGCACCCAAAACCATAAGATACCTAGGAATAAATCTAACCAAAGAGGCAAAGAATCTGTACTCATAAAACTATAAAATATTCATGAAAGAAATTGAGGAAGACACAAAGAAATGGAAAAACGTTCCATGCTCATGGATTGGAATAACAAATATTGTGAAGATGTCAATGCTACCTAGAGCAATCTACACATTCAATGCAATCCCTATCAAAATACCATCACCTTTTATCAAAGAAATGGAACAAATAATCCTAAAATTTGTATGGAACCAAAAAAGAACCCAAATAGCCAGAGGAATGTTGAAAAAGAAAAGCAAAGCTGGTGGCATCACAATTCCGGACTTCAAGCTCTATTTCAAAGCTGTCATCATCAAGACAGTATGGTACTGGCACAAAAACAGACACATAGATCAATGGAACAGAATAGAGAGCCCAGAAATGGACCCTCAACTCTATGGTCAACTAATCTTCAACAAAGCAGGAAAGAATGTCCACTGGAAAAAAAGACAGTCTCTTCAACAAATGGTGTTGGGAAAATTGGACAGCCACATGCAGAAGAATGAAACTGGACCATTTCCTTACACCACACACAAAAATAGACTCCAAATGGTTGAAAGACCTAAATGTGAGACAGGAGTCTATCGATATTCTAAAGGAGAACACAGGCGGCAACCTCTTTGACCTCAGCCGCAGCAACTTCTTCCTAGAAACATCGCCAAAGGCAAGAGAAGCAAGGGCAAAAATGAACTATTGGGACTTCATCAAGATAAAAAGCTTTTGCACAGCAAAAGAAACAGTCAACAAAACCAAAAGACAACCGACAGAATGGGAGAAGATATTTGCAAATGACATATCAGATAAAGGGCTAGTATTCAAAATCTATAAAGAACTTATCAAACACAGCACCCAAAGAACAAATGGTCCAATCAAGAGATGGGCAGAAGACATGAACATTTTTCCAAAGAAGACATCCAAATGGCCAACAGACATGTGAAAAAGTGCTCAACATTGCTCAGCATCAGGGAAATCCAATTCAAAACCTCAATGAGACACCCCCTCACACCAGTCAGAATGGCTCAAATTAACAAGTCAGGAAACGACAGATGTTGGCGGGGATGCGGAGAAAGGGGAACCCTCCTACACTGTTGGTGGGAATACAAGCTGGTGCAACAACTCTGGAAAACAGTATGGAGGTTCCTCAAAAAGTTGAAAATAGAGCTACCGTACAACCCAGCAATTGCACTATTGGATATTTACCCCAAAGATACAAATGTAGGGATCCGAAGGGGTATGTGCACCCCGATGTTTATAGCAGCAATGTCCACAATAGCCAAACGATGGAGAGAGCCAAGATGTCCATCGACAGATGAATGGATAAAGAAGAAGTGGTATATAGATACAATGGAATATTATGCAGCCATCAAAAGGAATGAAATCTTGCCATTTACAATGACGTGGATGGAACTGGAGGGTATTATGCTGAGCGAAATAAGTCAATCAGAGAAAGACATGTTTCATATGACCTCACTGATATGAAGAATTCTTAATCTCAGGAAACAAACTGAGGGTTGCTGGATTGGTGGGGGGTGGGAGGGATGGGGTGGCTGTGTGATAGACCTTGGGGAGGGTATGTGTTATGGTGAGCGCTGTGAATTGTGTAAGACTGTTGAATCACAGACCTATACCTCTGAAACAAATGATACATTATATGTTAAAAAAAAAAAGGAAGAAGTAGTTAGCTAGAAGGGACGAATGAAGAGGGGGAAATCGGAGGGGGAGACGAACCATGAGAGACTATGGACTCTGAGAAACAAACTGAGTGTTCTAGAGGGGAGTGAGGTGGGGGGTGGGTTAGTCTGGTGATGGGTATTAAAGAGGGCACATACTGCATGGAGCACTGGGTGTTATATGCAAACAATGAATCATGGAACACTACATCAAAAGCTAATGATGTAATGTATGGTGATTAACATAACATAATAATAAATAAATAAATAAATAAATAAAAAATAAATAAATAAAAATGCCTCACAAGATTGTTTCATTCAATGAAGAATGGAAAAAAAGAACGGGTAAGATTTATCTTCCTTGCTAGCATGATAATTGCTAAATATGGAATCCATAAAGGAATAATGAAAATCTGGGGTGATTTTATAAATAATTTATGGAGTATCCATCATTCACCTATAAAAGTAAATCAATAGTATATTTTGATCTTAATGCATTACAATGATGCAATCTTCAATTCAATTCTTTTCTTCAGTTAACCACCCTCCCTCCAATTATTGCAATGGTGTGATAGCCACCAATATGACTTTGCCAGAATGTCTGGCTTACTGTAAATGTCTGTTCAAAATGATGGTTAGGTGTACCTCCCCTCAAACATGTTTAAGTTTTCATAAAATCTAAACTTTTTCTTAGAGTAAAAATGTTCATGATAGAAAATCTGATGTGAAGTAGAAAGAGATTTTTCTAGGATGGAGAGTTTTATTTTTTTTCCCTAGTCATAATGGTAGACCAATTCTGTGACCAGATTTATTGCTTTAAGCATAAATGATGCTGGCCAACACGAATTGACATAGTACAAATCAGTAGAGGTCCTGTGTATTTTGAAGTCATCTATCTTGCATATTTTAATATCATAATAAAAAGGTCTATGACTAATATTCATATTTGAAAAGTCTTTTTATATGAGAAACATTAGTGATTATTTCTGGCCTTAGAGTTCACAGATAGATACGCTATTTTGAAAGTCAGAATTAAACAGAATGTTCATGTATCTGTTTAGATGATGAAACAGCTTAATGGTTTTCATGAAACATTTGAGATTTATTGCTTTGAGACAATGCTCTATGTTTATATAATGGTGATATGACATCCCTAATAAATATTTGAGCTACTTGACTCCTGGTGAGCATCCTTTACTGAAGTTACCTGGATGTCTGAATTTAGCAATTGGAGTATTTTCTGGGGTTGCAATCAGACCTTGACTGTAATTTCAGTTTAAATCTTTTTGCATAATTATTTTGAAGTTGACATAATGGAGGAAACAAAAAGCACATGTGTGTGGGAGAGAGGGGAAAGCAAGAAAATATTTTAAAAGAGCGTTTGATGGTTTACCAGGAAAAAAAATATTTGCCCATAAATGTTAACAAACAATAATAATAACAACTTATGCAGGGTTTTAAAAATTATTATACATTTATTGTTTATCATTCTTTCAGTGTGCAATACCTTTAACGGGATGTATATATTTGTTTCTTTTTTATTATAAGATTTACTTTAGAACCAATCACTTCACTGAAGAAGTGAATCTGTTTTTAACGTATGTGGTTAGAGGAATGCATTTTTTAAGATTTGCTTTTTATTTGAGACTAATTGCAACCTTCAATTAAAAGAGAAAAAAAAGCTGAAGAAATAAATTTTTGCTAGCTAGACTATTATGTGAACTATAAACTGTAGGGCTTGAATGAATTTAGAACTTGCTTAGTTCAGTATTATCCCTGTTACAGGGGAAGATACTTATGTCCTGAAAGGTGGTCTGACTTTCACAAAAGCTCCTTGGAGGCATGGTTGGGAGTGAGAGGTGAGGCCTTTGCAGCCTTGGGCAGTTGGTTGGCTAACACTTGGTGAAGATGAATTTGTTCTCAGTGTTTTGTTTATTTTATGCGCTTCTGTATTTGTAGACCTCATGTGAGCAATATTTTATCACAACAATTTCATTTATTTTCTATTTCTAATAATGTGGATGGCCAACATTTGAAAACATTTTCATGTTTGGTGTTTGGTAAAATTCTCTTTAAAATCATAATTTAAAAACAGAGTATTTCTGAAATAGTATCTTTTAAGTATCAAAATAAAGAAATAAGGGAGATTTTGTTGTCATCCAAAAGAAGGCAGCACTATCCTATGATTACAACGAATAAAGAATGATGATTGGAGCCTCTTCTAAATACCACTTGAAATTTTTAAAATGACTTTGGGTAAGTCCCTTAAGCTATTAGCACTTATATTTCTTTATTGCAAAGAGGTGATAATCACTGTCCTCTGACTGTTAACCTTTAACCAATATGCTGTGCACTCATTGATTCCTCTTCTGTTGAAATATTAAAATCCTTGATGTGTCTTTGTTTATGATTGGGCTGAATATGTTTTAATATCCTTCCAGCAGGGCTGTAGAAAGAAGACTGAAAAATAAATGAAAATTATTATTACTTCTTTAAAGATTTTTGTTTATTTTAGAGAGAGAGAGGAAGAGAGAGAACAGAACACAAGCCAGGGGAGAGGCAGAAGGAGAGGGGGAAGCAGATTCCATGCTGAGCAGGGAGCCCAATGTGAGGCTCAATCCCAGGACCACGGAATCATGACCTGAACCAGAGGCAGACGTTTAACCAACTGAGCCACCCACGTGCCCCCAAAATAAATGAATATTAATTCTCAGACTGGAATTTCAGTTATTGCTATGAACTTTTCCTAAGAATCATTTGATCAAATGCAGCTAGTAGATGGCAGAGGTTATCTTAGAATAAAATTCTGTGATCATCTAAGTCAGTGGCTTTCAAAGTGTGGTCCCCTTAGCTGAAGCACTGTGACCCAGAAACTTGTTAGGAAGGAAATCCTTGGGTCTTAACCCTGGCACACTCAGTCAGAAGGTCAAGGTCCACCCATCTGTGTTTAACAAGCTCTACATCTAATTTTGATATATGCTAACATTTAAGAACCACTAGTCTAAACTAAAACAGATGAAAAAATAAGATAGACTCATAGAAGTCAAACCATCTCAGACTTGGCAACAAAATGTATGCTGTATGGTGTATATATTTTTTGATGTCTGCTCAGGGGGACAAGAGACTTTGTGTTAAGTCCACATTGATTGCTTATGCTAACTTCGGTGTGTCATTGAAAATGTTGAACGAAGTCAGGGAAATCTTAAAGTTTTGATAGCCAAGCATTAAGGTATTGAAAATAGCAGCAGGAGGTCATTAAGGAAAAAATAGTTGCTGCTGAGATGTTGATATTAGAATCTAATAATTTGTTCTGTGCACAAATGAAAGCTAAGAAAGTGTGCAGGGCATTCCGGAAGATTTGGCACATGTTAAAAGATAATGATCATCTGAAAGTGTTACTCATGTTCAGCATTTGTTTTTATAAATGAAAGATTGATTTGGTATTAAATAAATGATAATCTTGAGGCTTAATTTGAGATTGAGAAAATCAAAAAAGTCAGAACAATTGGTTTCATTATAAAGATATTAATGTTTTATATACTTTATACTTGTAGCAAATTTTTTTATAGTGGAAATAATTATTTTTCAGGGAAGGGGAATTATAAAGTAAAGCTACTTTGGTGCTGGACAGAATTATTTTTCTAGTTGTAGTAGTTTGAACCATGTTGCCGATAGCGGCATGACTTGGCTTGAACACTGCGGGCTGCATGCCAGTGCTTCTCCAAGTGGTTGTTTTGGACAAGGGAGGGCAAAGCTGTAAGGTTGTTACAATTACCTGGCAGTCTAGTACTAAATTATTCGTGTTCTTCAACATCTCCCATTCCTCCAACATCCATTTCATAATGAATTCAAAAGGAAAATGTGCCTTAGACTATGGTAAATCTAAGAAGAATTGGTCTTTAAGAATATCTTATTTATGTGCATTGTCATCTCATCTGTAATATATATGTTATCTGTCCCAGGTAGGAAGAAAATATTACATATCGGTTAAACTTCATTATCATGTGTTTCTGTGAAAATGGAGGAAGGAAAGTACAGTAATTTCACAAAAAAAATTTTTTTTAAATCTCTTTTGTAAAAGCTATCAAGACTTTTCTACCTATAAAGGACTTTTTTGCCTCCAAATACTTCTACCTTTCTGTTCTAAACAAACCATAAAGGATATTAAAAATGAGACTGAGTGTTGGAGAGGTTAGAAGGCCTGCCTTGGTCAATCAATAGATCTTTGTAAAGAAGATGCCTCTAACTATGAAGTCACCTATTGATTGTTTAAAACCTTACTGTTGCCCCTAATCCTTTTGATTTATTATCATTAATGGAATATGATGTAAGTTTGTTAATATCCAGTTTTTCTAGGATGCTGGTTTTGTGAAAAGAAATTAAAGTGGCCACTTTAGACTTGTGAATTTGGAAAGCTGGTTATATGAGAGGTGGAGAGTCTTCTTCCTGTGATCTTCAGGGAGAAGCTATCAGTGCCCTTCAGCCTTGATTAACCTCTTCTTGGCCATCAGCTCCATGGGCAGTTCCAATCTTCTCTGCTTCAGCCCAAATTATGCTCTGGCCAGGGTCCCTGGGCAGCCCCTGCTCTTCTTCTGACATTCTCTTAGATCATATTCTCTGTTGCCTTCCTTTTCAGTGTCATCAGCTGCTGTCAGGTCAAGTCAGATTGAAACTTTTAAAGTCCTAGATCTGTTCCTCAAAATATACTAAGGGCGGAGATAATGCTGAGACAAGGCGCAGGCAGTCCCAACATTATACAACAGATACATACCCTGAAATTGGGGGAACACAATACACTTTCAGAAATAAGATACATAGGACCCAGAGGCAGAAGACAGGATCCCCCAGAAGAGATCAAGTCATGTGTTAGGTGGCATTCTCTTAGCACCCTTCTCAACATTTGTCAGTTTCTCATTACATTGTACAATGTACATTACGTACATTGCTGTGATTACTTGATCCATGTCTTAAAATTATGTGCTATGAGGACACGGTCTGTGGCTGCTTGGTTTTATATATCTAGTGGCTAACGTATGAGTACTATTTTTTTTTAAATGCATGAGTACTTAAGAAGTATGAGGTGGAGGAGTTTTGAAGAAGGAAACACCACCGAGAAACGGGGAAACAGAGAAAACATCATGTGACATCAGGTGAATTTGAACAGAGCTTAGTAATCTATGATAGTAATGTATGATTAGTATATACATCAAGAACAGGTTGCCTGATAATCCCAGTGAGGGAAACAGCGTGGGCCCAGGGAACGCAGCGAGCATGAAAAGAATGTTCTGTAAAGGCTGATCACAGGAGCAGACAGCATCCTGTGTGGAACAGTAAAAGATGAGGTTAAGCATATGAAGTGGACAGATGATGGAAAGCTTGGCTCAGTGGTGTGCTGGAACTGGTTTGAATTGGTTCACAAGAGCCTATTATGTATCTCTTTCCACCTCCAGAAAATCAGCTATGATGAGAGTGTTTGCACTATAGAAATCTGCAAATGGTACAAATTAGGGCTGCACCTTACTCCTAAACACACACACAGAGCCAAATGTTGTTAAACATTTGTAAGCAAATCACTGCATTGCATGTTAGGTTTCAGAGGTGGTACTTGTTTGGGTTCAAGTAAGAGATAGCAGGATGAAACTGAAATATTTTATAAGATTAAAAGCTACCACTTATCAACATCATAGTGTGCAACTGTTGCAATGAATAGAAGCTAAAAATATTGAAGCTAGTAATTTTAGTTAGAAAATAAAATGGCAAAATTGATGGTTTGGGAAGATTTCCTTGTTCTGTAATTCTTTCACAATAATATGTTACTTTGATCTTTTTCCCCTTGAGTTTTTTTGGAACTATAGGCAATATATAGATAGGGAGGCGGCTGCCCAATAATCCCCGTGAGGGAAGCAGGATGGATGCTTACCTCATGTTCTCTGAGCATCCTTCTCAACATTTGTCAGTTTCTCAATATACATCGCTGTGATGACTTGGTTCATGTCTCAAAAGTGAGACTTCTCCCATTCTCAGAAAATTACCTTGTTCTAGGCTAACCTCAATCCTGTAGCAAACGGTGTGATGAAATTTTCAAATTTTGTTTGCTTTTATATTTTTTAATCTATGTTTGTCCTCATAAACGAGGAAATTAAATGGTTTCTTATGTAAATAACACATTATAAAAACTTGGATAATGTATAAAGGTATAAAAGAGAAAGGACCATTACATATAAATAGATAGCCATTCTTAAACATTTTTTGAATATTCTCCTAGGGATAGTCCAGTAATTTCAATTTCCTTTCCTTCTTTCATTTTTCTTTGTAGTATTTATCACTTTCTAATAAAATACTTAACTTTGTTTACTTTTTCTTCTCTTTTAGAATGTATCAAGGCAATATAAGCTATTTTTTTCTCCTAACTTCAAGATTTTATTTTATTTTTTTACCTTTTTTAAAATTCTCTTCATGGATTAAATGAGTTTTGATATGAGACTGGCTTCAGTATTTCTTTTTAAAGTTCTTCTTTAGTTATTCCAACCACCAATGACTATTGCTTTGAAATACCACTGTTATCATGTGCTGAATTTCCCTATATACTTGGTTCTGTTTCTTGTTTCATGTTTATTTCACTTAATCTCTCCCTCTGCCTGCCGCTCTGCCTACTTGTGCTCTCTCTCTATCTCTCAGTCAGATAAATAAATAAAATCCTTAAAAAAATTTATTCTTTCAAAATTCATATGTATCCACTTATTTAGGGAAAATGACACATATTTAGAAAAAAAGTAGTGTAATAAAAATTAAGAAATTAATAAAAAAAGAAGTTCTTTTATTTATGGAGCTTAGCAACTTATAGTTAAGAAGTCAGAAATAACAGTTATAGCACTATGGGTGCAGTAACAGAGCATGCATATTAATGTTTTATAAAAGCCCACAAAGGGAACGGGCAGGCTGTCTAGAGGAGGTGATACTTGAACTGGATCTTCATATTTGAATACGAGTTCTTCAGAAAGAGAAGTAGAGAATGTTATAAAGGTAGATGATTTCTCTAGGTAGAGATATGGAGAGTGAATTTCAACAACAAAGAAGGATTTGAGCAAAAGTTCAGAAATATATGTTAAAAAACCTACTACATGTTGTTCTTAAAGAAGGCAAACTGCCTAATGCCTCTAAATCTATTGTGTAGGTAGGGGAAGAGGAGGCTTGGGCCATTTCTTAGAACACTGTGTGTGGAAGACTCTGTTGGCTGCATACACAATATCCATTTCAACCTATTTCCCTAACAAATGGAATCCAATTTTTTTTCACAGCAATGATGTGGCCCCTGAAACATACATTTTCAAGACTTGCGGGGGTGGCCATGTTACACAACTTTTCATGTATTTTATTTATTTGAACAAATATTAATTAGTATCTGTTCTAAGCCAGGCACTGTTCTAGGCACTGGAGATACAGTAATAGAAACAACAAAACAAAACAGATAAAATCTGTAATCTGAATGAGTTTAATTCTAATGGGAGAAAAGGAGGACATTCATCACAACAACAGCAAAAACATGTAAAATATATAGTATGTTACACAATGATAAGTACTATGAGAAAAAAAGAACAAGTAGGAAAAGCATTTTGCTTTTAGATAGGATGGTCCTGGAGAGTCTCATTATTGGAACAAAAATTTAGAGGTGAGGAAGCACTCCTTGGTTTTGGAGAAGAAGGAATTCAAGGCAGAAGGAACAGGAAATTTGGGTACCCTGAGTCAGGATGTGTCTAGTGTGTTCAAGAAAAAGCAAAAATAGTGGGAAGGAAAGTCAGAGGAGAATTCAGAGGGCACATGCTCTAGAATTCTGAAGGCATTTCACTCTGCATCAGTTTGGAAGCCACTGGAAATTTTGATCAGAGAAATGACAAGCCCTGACATCCTCTTTACAGGATGTCTCTGGCTGTCTTGTTGATAGTAAATTGTAGGGGATCAAAGTTGTTGGCAGAAGGGCAAGTTATGAGGTTATTAGAGTCTCCAGGAGAGAAATGTTAGGGAATCAGACCAGCGTGTTAGTAGGGAAGGTGGAGGGAAGTGGTCAGAGTCTGGGTATGTTGTGTTTTAAAGATAAGGAATTTGCTGAGAGATGGTATATAGGGGGTGAGTAAAACATAGGATTTGAAAAAAGCTGTGAGAGTTTGTCCTAAGCTAGTGATAGGATATTATGACTATTAATTGAGAAACTCAGATGCAAAAGATTTGGGGAAATAGGATTTTTATTGTTGTTCTGTTTTTATTATTTATTTTTCTAAGGTGCAGAAATCGGGGATTTGGTTTGGGACCTTTAAAATGTCGGTGGCCTATCAACATTCACATAGAGCTGTCAAAGTGACATTTGGATTTAGGCAGGGGAGAAATCTTGATTGGAGATATTTATTTGGATATTGTCAACATAAAGACAGTTTTAAGGCATTGAGACTGCAAAAGGTTGTCAAAAGACTGCATGTAAGTAGAGAGGAGAAGAGAAGAGATACAATGCTAAGTACTGGGGTTTTCCCATGTCACGAGTTCAGGCTGGGGAGGAGAATTAGCAAAGGGGATTTAGAAGAAACAGCCAGTGAGGTAGGAAGAAAACCAGGCGGGGTGGGGGGGATATTCTGGATGTCAGGTGGAGTAAGTTTCAAAGAAGATAGAGATTAACTATTTCAAATGCATGCTATAGTACTAGCTAGAAAGAGAACTGAAAATGACTCATTGGATTTGATGATGTGATCATTGGTTAGCTTGGCAAGAGATGTTCTTGTGGAGTGGTGGAAATTAAAATCTGGTTTAGTTGTGGTCAAGGGAAAGTAAGAAGAGAAATATTAAAAACAATTTTTATACATAAGTCATTCTTTCAAGGAATTGTGCTATTAAAGTCAAGGGGGATATAAGCTTGAGAGTTTTTGTTTGTTTTTAAGTAAGATGAAGCTATGACAACATGCTTATTTGTTGACTGGAAATAGAGTCCGTGAGTAATTCTCTGGTGGATAACATTAGAGTTTTTGTTTGTTTGTTTGTTTTTAACTAAGATGAAGCAATGACAACATGTTTATTTGTTGACTGGAAATAGTGAGTAATATTCTCTGGTGGATGACATGGAATGAGATCTTGTATACAAGAGAAAGTTTGGGAAATTAGCTAGTCTCAAAGGTAGGTGAGAAGATGTGGTAATGGAAGCTTATCAAGATTTTCTGTTGCTTGTTTCAGGTTCCCCAGGGAAAAATGAAGCAAGGTCATGACCTGAAAGTGAAGATTGTTGTATGCGGGCATGGAGGCTTAAGTAGAGGAGAACCTATTAACTAGTCCTTGTTGGTTGGCAGTGGGGAAATGAATGGACCAATAAGGATATTTGGGCAGCATGGAAGTTTCCTCCCCGTCTGTCCTGCATGGACTGTGGGTGCAGTGATGAAGGCCGAATAGCAGTCTTGCAGTCACAGCACAAGAATTGTGAGGACAAAAGTTTTACGTGAGTAGATGGAAAGAACCTTTAATCCAGTCCAGCATTTTGGAGCCATTCTACTTTTCCTTCACTTACTTCTGGACTTCATGGTACATGATAAAAAGAAGGTGTCTATTTGGTTAATCCTTGGTAGTCAGGTCTTTGTTATCCATGCTCCCTTACTCTCTCCTGACATGTTCCACAGGCTTGGACTTATTTGTTAGACGAAGGGGAATCACTGAAGTTTTTGAGGAAGGATATAATACTGAGATTTAGAAGATCACTCTAGTAGGGTAGATGGATTTTACCAAAGTATACATCACCTCTTTTTCTTGATAACACCGGCTTGACTTAGTGTCAAAAACAATTTGCTACCTCACATAGAATCTACTGCTGCTTATGGCAGGAAGGAGAGTTTTTCAATCAAAACTCATTGAAATAATGGTTTTAACAGGTCCTTTTTTCTCTATAAAATTAGTAGGTGAATGCAGTGGTGTCAAAGATTACCTGAGAATAAACTGCTGTAGGTCTTCAAATTTATAAAAGTGGACTTCAGGTCCGGGGATTTGGGGCAATTAAGCAATGTTCCTACGCAGACAACTCTCAGAGTGAAGACTGGCCTTCAAAATATGATAAAAGTTGTATTTTATTATTCAAGGTCCTATATTCATTTTGGGTTAATCAATATTTGTAGATCCTTTAAAAGTCATTTTTCATTAAATAACAAAGATAGATTTTTTAAAAATTGGGATTATCTTGGCATTATGTAAAGGTTAGCTAGTAATAATCTTTTCATTAACTCCTTTAAAATTCTGTGAGATGTCCTCCAATTTGGGGCATATCTGCACGGATACATGTGATGGTGTTCTGGGGGTACCTGAAAAGTTAGCGCAAACATGGCACATTTTCCTAGACAATTTACTTTATGGCCATACATTAAAAATTTTTGTTTAAAACAAGTACCAATTTATTAAGCAACAGAATACAAATTCTCAAAATTTTGAAGATACATGAAAAAGACTTTAAAAAATGGTGTTTTGTAAGGCTAAATCCCTAGAGGGCTTTTTTACTTAATTGATTCGTTTATATATATATATTTACCTCTTTGTGCCAGGCATTGGCCGAGGTGAAGAGTATAAAGCAGCAGACAAGAAAGACAGGCCTTGTCAACAGAACGCAACCCGTTTTGTGAAAGAAAGGAAAATAACTAAATTTACTGACACATACTAAGTTCCAGTCACTGTGGACCAGACTCTAGACATATATTTTACACAGTCTTTGCTCTCCTCTTTCATTGCTTAGTGAGGGGACATGCACTGGAGTGACACCGATAATTGAATATCTCTCTGATTAAAATTAGTGGAAGTGATTCCAAAATACATATAAAGTAGAAGCCTCTTGTTAAAAAGTCAACAGTGAACTCAATTTCAAATATATTCATGTAACCTGAATAATGTAGCACCTGGAATTTTCAATCTGACGAAACATCATTCTAGATTTTCCTGTTAGCCTTTATGCAGTGAATACTTTGGAAATTATTGGCATTAAGAGAAAACTGGATTGAGTATGTAAGTGGCAAGAAGTTCTTTAAACTGAAATAAGTCATAATGATTACTACAGGATAGATAATATCATTTTTAAAAAATCTAGAGGTTGATTACTTAGTTTGTGGACTATCCTGGTTTCATAATGTCATTTTCTTTAACTTCCCTTTTCTTGACTTTTAGAAGTCTCTCCATTTCCTACCACCTTTTCTTCCAAAAATCTTTCAAAAGTTTGTTGAAGAAGACAGTTGAAACTAATGACTAAAATGTATTTTATTGATGTCACGATCCAAGTGCCCAAATAACATACATATGGAAGCTTGCTGTAGTTTCATAATTATTTTTCTTTTTGGTCTTTTTCTTAATCTGCTTCCTTTGCATTGTTGTTTCTAATTTGGAAGGTATATTGTGTCATAGGCAGACTGCAAAGGAAATCCATTTATTTTTTATTTTTTATTTTTTTAAAGATTTTATTTATTTATTTGAGAGAGAGAGAGCACATGAGAGGGGGGAGGGTCAGAGGGAGAAGCAGACTCCCTGCCGAGCAGGGAGCCCGATGCGGGACTCGATCCCGGGACTCCAGGATCATGACCTGAGCCGAAGGCAGTCGCTTAACCAACTGAGCCACCCAGGCGCCCAAAGGAAATCCATTTAAAGGATAATACAAACCTCAGTGTGGGAAGATGGATAATTTTATTCTATTCCTCTGTTTTTCAGTAATTTCAATTTTTTAAACCAATAAGAGTAGCATTAATTTTATTAACAAAAAATTATAAATTTTTAAAATAAGTGTTGGAAAGAAATAATATATACCTCCTTAGTCTTCTGCCAAACCCAGCTGGGTGATAAGCATAAATTTCAAGCAATACTAAAGGCAATACAGTATGAAAACATGAGTTTAGTTTTTCTATCACTGAATTTACCGGATTCACACCTATGTGACCCTGAGTGGTTTTTCCTTTATGAAAGAGTTGTAAGTTCCTGACCTCAACTACAGAGGAAATGAAATTTCCTAAATTAGAAAGATGCTTGCTAAGAAAATATTTGCTAATCGATTGTCACCTGGACTGACGTGGGGGAAAACACCTAAAATACCAAAGAAGAGTAGGTAGCACAGAATATCATTTGCACATGAATAATGAGAATTTCCATCAAGCTTAGAAATCTGAGTGTTTTCCTTGACACAACTTCTTAAACAAGGTTTTTCTTTTTATTAAGCAGCCCATTGTAGACATTTTTTACACTAAAGACAAGTGCTAGTTTGCTAAAGAGGTAAATGTCTCTATGAAATATTTTGAATTGTTTTGTTTCCATGTATTTTGATAAAATAATTTGAAAAAATGTATTATATTCCAGGAGTTATATGCATTATTGTTTAAAGGAAAATATGTATTAATTAGTAGAATAGTTAAAATTGTAGTGTGCCCTCAGTAAGATACATTTTTGTAGGTAAATTAATGTCTTGAATTAATGATTTACATTGGGATTTGTAGTGAGGTTGTTGTTGATGTTTCTATGAGTATCTGGTCTTTCTAAAGATTTTGTAGTTTGAATATAATATCTATCTAGATACATATGTGTGTATATACATACATATATATACTTATATATATATTTCTATGTAATAAAATATATAGAGATTCTTTTTTTAAAAGAAAGTGGGTCTTGTGAATTATTTTAAGGCAATATTTGCTTTCTAAAAAGCATGGAAAAATTTATTCTATAATGACAAGGAATTTGGGATACATGACTACTTCTTAAAAAATTAACAAGTGGTATACATTCTTCTGCACATTGATTTCTTGGTCTGTAAAATGGGGCTTGACAAAGAGGGCTGGAGAGTGAGCTGAATAATATTACTTGAGGTATTGTCTATTTTTACAGGATTGTAGATTTCTGAGGGACAGTTTAAACTGAGCATGAATTCATGCTTTTTCATAGTTCTCTAGGTTTACAAATTGGGTATCTGACAGCTTCTTGCTCTCATGAAATACATATTTTCCTTCCCAAATGGATAGGCAGAGAGTTTTTTTTTTTTTTTTGATACAATTGTTCGTGCTAGGCATTGCCTGTATAATATTCTAACAGTGGGTAAATTTACAAATAAGTGAAATTGAGACAAACAAGTTAATGATAAACAAGATCTTTTTTTTAGCAACCCATTACTGCCATTTTTACTATATTGCTAGAGAGGTAAGGCGCTTTATAAAAAGTGTTGTATTTTCTTTTTGTCTCCATTTTCTTTTTGTATAATGATTGATAAAACGTATTATATTCCTGGATTAGGGGGAGTATATTGCTCAAAAGAAAACATATGTCAATAGATGCAGCAATTAAAAATCTTTAAATGTTGTAAAAGAAAGATAAGACAGAAGAAGCCAAAATTAATAGAATCAATTTAGGAAATTAAAACTTTAGTTTGATAGAGGAATCACATATTTCAGGGACTGGTTTCACTAGTTTTTCTAATCAGTTAATCAATCAGTCCTGACACAGAATCCAAAGATCCAGGGTGGACATGATCCCTTATCTGTTTTCCGTTTCTGTGCTTGAATAAAAGGAACAGAAGAGGATACAGAAAAGATAGATCTCAAAATGAGGGGAGAATACAATGAATAAGAAATGAAAAGATAAAGCTGGGATATTATGGGAGAAGTGATAATATGCTTATACACAGATATCATTCAATATTTAGAATTTCGTAAAATATTAATTTGAAAGTATTTAACATTCAGAGATGATTGTTCATTTGTATAATTTTATAATAATGGTCAAAATACCCTTTACTAAATATCAATGCGGGGAAGTGTATTTTACAAAAGGAATTATATAAAAACTGATTCAGCCATCTGACAGGTCATAATAGGGGACTAACAACATGGTTAAAAAAATACTGCAGACAATGAGTGATTATAAGTTAAACACAGAGGAGTGACAGGGAAATTGGTTACTAGAATTAAATACTAAAGATACGTTGTTGGTGCAAAACCATATAGCATTTTGAATAAGAATGTGGACTTTGGAGTCAGACGCTCCCATTTCGAATACAGGCCTCCTCACTTACAAGCTGTTTAATATTGCACAACTCTCTGTACCTCACTTCCTTATTTGGAAAATGAGGGCGATAATAATAGGAACAAGACTCCTAAGATTTTAGGAGGATAAAATGTATGTTATGTATGATTAGATACATGTATGTAGTTGTATATGAATATGTAATTGTATGACTGTGTTACTATGTATGTACATAATTACATATGTGATTATGTGCTTGCATATGTTATGTGATCGTGGACTGTATGTAGTTGTGTATGTGTGTGTATATTTGTATGTGAAAGTGTGCACATGGTTATATGTACATGCATGTATATATATGCATATGTGACTGTGTATATGTATGTGATTGTGTATCTATACACATACAATCAATATATATATGTGTGTGTGATTTGAGTATTAGAGTATTCCAAGTACTGGACACATAGTGGTAATGTATTGAAAAGGAGGGAAGAAAAGGAAGAAGGACAAGGGACAGATTGGGAACATTTTAACTCTAGAACAATTTGAGGGAAATTAGTACCCTTTTGTTTTCATTCAGAAGGATGAGGTTGAGTTAGGAAGATTAATGGTCAGGGATTAATTTAATAGCTACTAAAAAGAGGGCAAAGGGACTAAAGATAACACTTCAGAAGGAGGTGAATGCTAGTCTCAGATATAAGTAGTTCAAGAATCCATGAATAAGAAACTTAAGATCTCACTACAAATGTCCTTGATTTGATTCTAAGTCCTTTGCTTTTCTGATATAATTTTAAAGGGTAGAAGTTTTCTCCATTCTGTTAATGTTTCTATGGGTACATATGCTCATGTTCTGAGAACAGTTATGTTGTAGAGACCTGGGGGAAGTTTCTAGAATTTTTCATTTAGTACTTAATAATTTTATTTTTGTGTTTGTTTGTTTTTTTCCCCTCTGATATCACATTAACATGTGGCTTATTTTAGGAGCAAAATTATGTGAGTTCATTCTGCTGGCTTGTGAGCTTTAGAATTAACATTGGACAGTATTTATTAAATGTTTGCACAAGAAGAATTCATGTCACTCAGAGAAGGGTAAATATACAAGTTAAATATACCAAAGGTGATGCATGGTGGGTAACTATCTTTACTTCCTCTGTTTGCTGCTAACTTTGCATATTAAAAATTATCTAGATTCTAGATGCAGAAGCATGTTCTGTCAATATGTAAAAATGTACCCTATTATGCTTTTATGACACAAATTTCTCTTATCCTGTTCTAATGCAAGTTACAGGATAAAGCCTGTCTTCCATAGAAACCTATAGAAGGGTTCAAATGAATTCAAGAGGTTTAATTAAAAAGACAGTCACTAAGGAAGAAATTATGACAATGATAAAACCTACTTACTTAATTTTTAAATTTATAAAACATGTTAAATCCATTGACCAATTAGTTTACACACTAGTCTCTCATAGGTAATATTATTCTCTTAATCTTTTAGTTGAAAGCAAAGATGTGTAATTATTTAAACCTCTTTCTTTTGAAGAACACAAAATCTTTCTGAAAGATATCTGAGCTCCATATCATTTTCATAAAATCTGGCAAATAGTAAGCATTAATATTTTCATGTTACAGCTAGATAACAGGAATCAACTCAAGGTAGAAAGACTTGCTCAAGGTTATATAGTAAATCGGTGGGAGAACTGATGATTTGGATTGGCAAATTCAATGACCATCTGAGTTAAAATGACATTTTGCTTGAGAAGTCTGGTGAGAGAAGTGTTCATTTGGATATATGTAGCTTGTATCAAGTTTTACTTTTATATTCCTTTACAACTTTACCCAAATATGGAACAATGTTGCCTAGAGATTTCAGAACTATATAGTCACTTTTTATCAGAATTTTTTTCCATTTTTAATGTCCATGTACTCAGGAAATCATATGCCTTAGTATTTGTGAGAGATGCCAGAATAAAAGTCAAATTCATTTTTTAAAAAAGATTTTATTTATGGGGCGCCTGTGTGGCTCAGTCGGTTAAGCATCTGCCTTAGGCTCAGGTCATGATCTCAGGGTTCTGGGTTCGAACTCCGTGTCAGGCTCCCTACTCAGCAGGGAATCTGCTTCTCCCTCTGCCTCTCACCCCACTCATGTTCTCTCTCTCTCTCAAATTTATTTTGAGAATATTTATATTCTCACAGCGGGGAGGAGCAGAGGAGCAGAGGAAGAAGGACCAGCAAACTTGCACTGAGCACGGAGCCTAACATGGGGCTCAACCCCATGACCCTGAGATCATGACCTGAGCCCAAATCAAGAGTCAGACACTTAAACAACTGAGCCACCCAGGCACCCCAATAAAAGTCAAATTCTAATTCATTAATTTCAAAGGCACCAGTGTGTGCCCCCTGAAATATTTAGGAACATAGATTTGCTTCTTTCATTTTAGACAAAGTCAACTTCTAACTACCCTTACAATTGAGGCTTCTCTAAAGAAGTCTTCCTTATGTTGCTTTACTTAATCTGTCCAGAAGGTTGGCAGTTCAGACTGATGTGCATAAAATAGATCGAGGGTAATTCAGTCCACAAATCACTTATTGCCATTGTCTGTCATAATAATTTCCTTAGAATCTCATCATTAATGTCAAGGAGTATTAATTGACCATTGAATATCAGACTCCAGAGGTATAAAGAGCATGAGAAGCAGGGCTTCCCTTGAGTGGGCTTATGATTCATTTAAAGATTGAGAAGATACATTTAAAAATATAACTCACATAATGAGTTAGGATGTGCGAAGTACTAAATAAGTGGTAGAGTCAATAAGGGTCATTGGAATTTAGTAGTGAGATGTTAAAATTAATTGAAGTAATTGGGGGTAAGTTTCATTTAAAAGGTAGAAGTAAGCTGGTCTTCAAAGGAAAAATATGACCTAGACAAGAATTGACAAATAGATTTTAACAGGAGTGAGAGAATTCCAATTAATAGATAGTGGGTTCCTAGACCGATGTTAAGCATTGTAAGACTAATTCAATCAGTATACAAAACTATCACCTTTAGCGGCGCCTGGATGGCTCAGTCGGTTAAGCATCTGCCTTTGGCTCAGATCATGATCCTGGAGTCCTGGGACTGAGTTCCACATCGGGCTCCCTGCTCAGCAGGGAGTCTGCTTCTCTCTCTCCCTCTGCCCCTTCCCCTGCTCCTCCTCTCTCTCTCTCTCTCTCTCACTCTCTCTCGAATAAATAAATAAATAAAATCTTTTAAAAAAGAACTATCACCTTTACTGATAGGAAAATTGGAATGCAGAATGTATGTCTTACTTGAGGCTATCACATGACTACCTATGACTTTTCTCTTAAAAATTAAGCCTTGAAACCTGACCTTGGAGAGGACAGAACAGATCCTTTTCTAGCCAGTTGCTTGGAGAATCTCAGGATACTTCACAACCTATTGAGGTAGGATTGAGAATCCAAAGAGAGAGCAAGAGTAGAAAAAAACATATTAACAATAGAAAAGGAGTGTATTCCCCTTGCAGGCAGGTGAATTCCGGAGGCAGAGCAGGAGTCGACATGTGGTGACATGGCTGAACAGTGTCTTTTACCTGAACCTCACCTAGGAATTCCTCTGTTACAAAAAGGAATGAACAAGGGGTTTGAAGAAAATGAGCATTTTCCTCCTATTATTCTCAAGATGGTATATATATATATATATATATATATATATATATATATATATATATGGAAATGTTCCAGTGCTTCTCATGCTATTTTATCAGCCCGAGTAAGAATGCAGAGAGAGGAATGTTTCATTGTGTCTGCCATGGGTGTGGGTTAAAGGATCAGTGGCATATCTGCTTCATATTTTCTGTCCCTAAAGATGACCCTGATGGTATTCTAATCAAGGAAAATAATGAGAGAGAAAGGCATGGAGGCAGGGATAGGTAATTCAATCCAGGTAAAATAGTAACTATTCTGCTTTGATGAGGAGGTTTGTACTGGGGGATGCTGAAGGATAGATATTAAGGTTTTCAGTTTTGTTTTGTTTTTACAATTTTATTTCCTCTCACAAAGTATTCACAATCTTTCTTATTCTGTGTTCTTATCTCTTCCTCTTACATCTTTACATCTTGTAGAGCATTAGCAACTGGACACTTCTGGTTTTGTCAGGAAGAAGAACCTGTTTTTATCACTCTCTTTTTATTTGGCCAGACAAGCTTGTTCTGGATGTTTCAGAGAATTTGTTCTGTGTAGCAGTTTTTGTTTGTGAGGTGGCCAAGTATCCAGAGGATTTTTAAATGTAGAAAGATAAGTGTGAGAAGAGGAGTACATAAGTCATGAAAAGCTCACATCAAAATTATTTTAATAATTCTCTTCATCTTTTTAGGTTCTCTGAGTACTTTTTTATATTTTAATTGTTTGTTAGAGCATAATCATTTTGAGGACAACGGTAGAATTTCTGGTTCATGATAGGCTCTTAGTTATACATTAACATATTTTCTTGGGTCAGGAGATCTGGGTCAGTTTATCCATGATTGTACCTAAGAGGATGTATATATATGCAATTCCAGACAGTCTTGGAATGGTGGACAATGGGAGGGTAATGACTGCTATCCTGTCATATTTTTACAAGTTGATGTTACTACACTATTATCATTTGGCTTCAAATTTTGACAACACTGAAAAATCTGGAGACTGTAAGCAAGTTATCAAACCTTTGTAAGCCTTAATCTACTCACCTGTGCATTAGGGTTAACACTTTCTGCCTTGCCTACCTTATAGATTTTTATGAAGATAAGATGTAGCAAGGGAAAATTAGCAACTTTACAAATTTACATAACTTTTTATAACATCTCTGAGACAATTAAAATGGGTATAAAATCATTCATAACCTAATCTCTAATTTAAAAATGCCCTTTCCTATAGGAACTTTATTAAACTCCATTCTGGGGGTGCTTGCGCATCTGTCTTCTGCTCATGTTGTGATCCTGGATCCTGGGATCAAGCCCCACATCAGGCTCCCTGCTCAGCGGGAAGTCTGCTTCTCCCTCTGACCCTCCCTCCCCACTTGTGCTCTCTCCTTCTCTCAAATAAATAAATAAATAAAATCTTTAAAAAAATAAACTCGATTCTGTATTCACCTCAAAACTATCCAAACATCACACACTGGTTAGATGATAATGTAGATACATCATTGTCTGTGATCTTGGCTAATGTAGAATGTTAAAAAGAAAAAAATAGCAAGCTTATGGGGCCAATTGTCCTTAACTTAATATTAATATATGCCGAAGTATTATAAAATTGGGATTTGTTTTTGGTAGCTTACATATTCTTTTTTTAACTACAGAAATTCTTTTTTTAGCTACAAAAATGCATTTTATGAGCATTAATCTTGGTGTGAAGTCTATACCTGTTATATTATATATCATTTGATAGCCTTAGAGGACAGGATTTACGTAAGAAGTTAGATGTTAGTGTGGAAATGAAAAATATAGCTAATTTGTGTGTTTCATAGCATATTTGTCATGATTCATATTGGTAATGTGTCGGTATATCAACTCTGGGCTGCTTTCAACCATGATCTGTGTATTCTTTTAATGGCTAGCCTTTGTTCACACCTTTACTTTTAGTAGGTATTGTTTAAAACTGATGTGCCAAAACCATAACAGAATCATCATTTGTAAGTAAAGCTTGAAAACACATTGCTATGAAAATACTGGTTCTCACCTAAAGTATACTTTGGATACCGAAACACTGACTTGGGAACAGATTGATAACTGGCATTGTGTTACCCTCATAAGGAATTATTTTGGAACTAAATAAAATAATGTTGATTGTGCTGTATAAACACAGCAGGCTTCTCAAGTCTCAGTTTCATTTTATATTAAAATATTTGTCAGTAACTTGACTAATAAATATCATTTTAAAACTGGTAATAGGTGATCAGTATAATAATGTCAAGCATGTCTGCTTCAAACACCTATGCTTGTCATTGTAAAATACTGTGATGTACAAGTAAAAACAAACAAACAAACAATTGTGAAGCCACAAATACTCTGTTCTTTGCCTCGTTAAAAATTACACTTTTGGAACTTCAGAAATGGACTTGGTTCTCAGGCCCCCTTGTTTCTCTATCAGGAGATAGAAGGAACAAGGTTTTATTTTCCCCAAGCCCCATGTCCTATTAATTCTAACTCCCTCCTTTCCAGGTCCATTTGTGATCCAATCAATATTGTGAATGGTAGTGGCTCATTTTTGACTTTTTCTTACTCCCTAAAGACCAGTGCCCAGATGACCTTCACACCTTTCCTTGCTAGGTAGAGATTAGAGGAGCAAATGTAGTGCACCGATGAATATGTGACAGGGGACTCAATTTAGTACAGCCTTATTGTTTTGCAAAAGCCATACAACGAGCAAGAGCTGCTAGGGTCACCACTACAGAGAACCATCTCTTTGCTGTATCCTGAAGGCAGAATGTCGAGGCTTAAATTATGTAGCCATGGCAAAAAGAATGAAATGCTAGGAAAGATCTTTGCATTCTTCAGAGGTCACTGTAACCCTGGGTCCAACTCTGCCTTACATATTACTGGATTGTGACATGTGTTCTTAAAAGTAATAAATGTTCTCAAGTTGAAGCAATTGATTATTAGGATTTCCGCTAGGATTTTGGGCCAACTCCTAAAGAGCAAAAGTGAACCCGTATTTTTTGATTAAAAAGAAATTAGCTAAAAATGAGAATCTCATTTTTGTAGGGGGGTAGCAGATAAGATAAACCAAGATAAGACTCGTCTAGTCTAAAATCATTATAAATTTTTCTTTAACCCAACTGTACACAAATACTGCTATAAAAATAAATAAAGTAATTTTCTCATGATTTTTTTTCTAGGCAGCATTTTAACTCATTCCAAGAGTATATTTACAGAGCAATTGGTACAGAAAAATAGTGATAATATCCAAATAACCAAAAGATTACTATTGCAAAGATTAATGATATTCTCTTTTCATTTAAATATTGTTGCCTATTGGCAGCATTCTTTGCAAGGCTAGGTTAGTTCGCAGGAAACTCTAATTTATTTTAAATTTCATTTGACTAATGTTTGGTTTTCCCTTGGAAAGATTTTCTTATAACTCAATTTTGGTCATTCAATGATAACATTTAATCTACTTTATATAAAATCACAAAATATTTGCTGCAGTTTTATCATTGTCATTGTTAATATCATTACTAGAGCCTGGAAAATCTACCTGAAGTCTACATGAAACCCTACATATTAAATCTACTGAAAAATGGATTACTTGACTTTTAGTGTCAATTTGCTTAATAAGTAATTTCAAAGATTTTAATTCTGGGTAACAAGTTCCTAAAACTGCTCAGGATAGGTTTTATTTCAAAAGCCAAAATAATTAAGTTGACACACACAGATCCACATGAATCCACAACATACTGAAACATCTTTGAACTCTTAAGAATACAAAATAGGATACTTGCAACATCACCAGCGCAGAAATATCTGAGCCTGGTTAGTCTCAAACAAATTGGGAATGCTATTCACTCACTGTGATATTAAGAGGCTATGATGTCATTTCAGAGTTATGTAGATAGAGGCGAGACGAGGGGGAAAAAAAAAAAGAAAGAGCTGATTCATGCTTAAAAAAAAAAAAAGAAAGGAAGAAAAAGAAAATCCTAAATAATAAGGCAATGGCTCCAAAGCAGTGACCAGGAAATTACTTTCTGAGTAAGATGCTCCAGGGCAAAAGTCTTTCTTTAACAAATATTGTTTAAGGCAGTGAAATCTGTTTGCCATCATTTCTTTCCTCCCAGGTGATTAAATGCAGAAGAAAAACAGTCATTTGATAGCCACAGAAGCTATTTACTGAAAGTATATTCAATCACCATAAACATTATTTTTACAGCAAGACTAGCAAAAGATACTATGGGGGATCTCATAAAACATTTTTAAAAAGAAAAAAAATGTTACTGCCATGTATTTTTATGAGGGCTTCAGAGTGATCTGTATGCAGCTGTTCCCTCCAAGTACTGCCTGACATTGCAAGCTCTGGATTTGGAGCCAGATGGCATAAAATTCAGTTCCCAAATGGGAGAGATTTCATACGCTAAAGAACAGGTTCAGGGCTGGTTTTGTTTTGTGACTGAGGATAATTCCTGATTATTCTCTCTATATTTCTCATCTATAAAATGAGATAACCTGTTGTAATATAAGCACTAAATAATTATAAAGAATTTTATTGCCTACACATTTTAACGACAGAAAGAAAGGGACAGAAAAACCTTCATGATATGTTCCCCAAATTGAAATTTTCTCTTTTCTTCCTTTCTCATCCTTTTGACATAACTAATTCTCTCTGACATCACTCATTCTGTAGGAAAAGACTATCACATTCAGTTCTCTGGGATTTACAAGTAGAAAGCTGCAAGGTTTCCTTTGGAAGAGAGAGGACAGACCCAAACTCGCAAGATGCAGACTGACGCACCCAGAAGTATGAGGGACTACAAAAGGTGGTTGATGTTGGATGAGATGGGAAGAAGCAGCTAATGTGATCCCTGGTGTGGGTGATTAAGGGCTTCCATCATGTGGAGCTGGGATCCTTTATCTAGGCTGACTAAAGAGACTACAGAGCCCCAGTGCTGGCTCCGTGATCCTCACATTGTCCTTTGGCTGTGACGTTCTCTTTTTTGTCTTAGCCTTCTCTTTCTGGGAAGGTATGAACCTTCCTTTCATATGTCCTGTCTTTTTCTAGTCCAAGGGGAGGTGTCAACTTTAAATCTTTCTCTTAATGATGTAGATTTCTGAAGCACAAAGATAGAAAGGGACTCAAGATTTTTTTGTTTGTTTGTTTTTTGGTCAGTCCTATCATATCATCTCCTTGAGGCAAGAAAAAGAAAATTGTCTAAATCGGTTTTTCTCAACATTGGCTGCACAAAGAACCATCTGTGGAAACTTTTGAAAAATACCGGTGTATGAGCCCCACACCAGAGGTACCTTGCAGGCAAGAGTATTTTTTTAAAGCACTCTAGTGTAGCCAGACTTGAGAACATCTAGTTTGGTATTTGAAGGGAAGGAAAGGCAAAGATGAGAAAGGAAGGGAAGAAGGAATGGTGAGGGCTATTAATGTTTTAAGAAGTATTTTGTTTATAGTAGTTTTAAACTATAAACTATGTGTATGTAGTTGTTTGAAAAGATCAAGCGTACCTTCAGAAGAAAGTTTGTCACTACTCAAGGTACTCAAAAGGCTATATTACAGGCTTGAAAGGTATTTCAAGGGTATTTTGAGCACTGGCAACATGGCTGGAATGCATGTGACATCTATAAATACAATTATATAGAGCTGGAATCCACAATTCTGGCATGTTAAAACAAACAATATTATAATCTTAGTAATTTCAGTTTTTGTATAGTTTGTGGACATTGTCCAAAAGAACCCAATGTAGCATGTGCATGTAAAGATTTAAAATAAAATCAATGAGAAATCTGTACTTTTTTAAAAGGGAAAGAGGACATTCTTGCTTACCCTCCATCAGAGGCACATTATACTGTGACTTGTTATGGAAGCCTGGTCCTTGGAAATTTTTCCAAAATACCCCAAACTGTATGCATATTCTGATATAGATTTGCCTGACCCAGGTGGCATTTTCCCAAGTCTTATACACTGGCCTGATGTTTTTATTCTATGATGTCTTCTCTTGGAGTTTTTCTTTCTTTTTTTACAGTTTCAATTTCCTCATTATTTGAATGATATTTAAATCTGTCCCAGTCCCTTCATCCTCTTAAATACTGTTTGTTTTTTTTTCAAGTGATTGCTGAATCATTCCAAAGGGAATATATTCATGATGTCATATGAGGATGGTTATCTCTGATTCCTTTTCATATGGACAGCTTAAGAAAGTATATATTTAATTTTAATGGTCGTTATTCCTTACTTTTGATGGCCTTGTCAATGAAAACAATGTGAGAGGCAGATCACAACCTCCACCCCCACCAAAAAAAAACCCCCAAAAACAAAAACCCAGGATGATATGTTATTCTTACTTTTATCAATAGAGCCCTAGGATATTCCTCAGATATATTTCAAAATATTTATGATAGAATTGTTTTATAAATATTCTTTCGGTATACTTAAGACTGATTGTATTCATACTACAAATAAGCCTAATTAAGTAATAAAATTCATGCATTTAGAAAGAGCATTAAGTAAAAATTTCTTTTAATAAATATAACAAATACCCTATCTAATTTTAATAATATGTTATTCTCTTGAGAATGTGCTGAGCTACTGGAAAATGATTGATAATGGACATAGTACTTTACTGGCTTAATTTAATATATAGAGACATACATTTAAGAAAGTATCGAATGTGATCTCTAGGGTACTGAGCTGAGTGAAGTTTTTTCCAAAATATTTTAATTTTTTTTATATAGAATATCGCCCCCTTCTCTCTTTGCCCCCAAAGCCTAACTACTGTTACATGGGGAAAAATATTTAGATTAGTTTCTAGGATTTTATTAATACCCAAATGATGTAATTAAAACAAGTTAGTATAGAATATACAATTATACCGAAGTGTGTACATGTGTATATTACATCCTTAGTTGCTAATACTCCAAATAGCTTTTAAATAACAATAGTAATGATGATAATAATAAAGATAAAACTAATTCTTAGGATCTTGATATTGCAGAATTTTTAAACATAAGCTATATTTTTTGAAGGGCAAACCACTTTACAAAAGCATACTTGTATAAATGAAAAGTTAAGATGGGCTTATTTTTATAAATAAATGGGCTTTTCATGTTGTATTTGTCTTAAAAACACCACAACATATTGCCAGAACTATCAGAACCAGAGGCTATTTTGAAGTTATGCCGTGCACATCGCTAGTGGGCAAGGCCAGGCCGGTATGCCTGCTATTTTGCTTTTTGTAGGAAGATTTTTTTCAGATGATTGAATCATTTTTTATTTGCTAAGCACTCACCTGCACAATGAGAGCGTAGCCTTCATTGCCCACTCTGGAATGTTTTTCCAAAAAGCTAGGGGACCAAGAAAGGTAATTGTGAAATATCCTATGAATGTTTGATTTTGTTTTCATCACTGAAGTGATGAGGAATTGGCATTCCAAGGAATTGGCAATAATTTGAAATGACTTCAACAGCTTGAACAAGTTTTCTTTCTCCATTTGCTCAAATGGATAGATCTTCCTCTGGGTTGTCCATGAGCATTCTCTTTACCTGTGGTTTTGCTGGAATATTTCTCTAATCATATGGTCGGAGTCTTGAACATATGTCTCAGTTCTGCTACAAGTAGAAACTCATGTGATATCCGTAGGCGTTTGGAAAGCTAAGTGGAAATATCCTCAAGACGGTTTCATGAGAGGAAGTATGAGATATTTTCACTTCTTCAAAGAAATAATAATAATAATGTTAAGATATAGAAAATGTTTTGGTGCCAGAGGCTGTCGAAACTGAGCTGTATTAAACTTGTAGAAGGTTGACCATAGTTTGCTGACTGGAGAGTCCTTGTCCAGCTGTAGGTGTAGATGTGTGCTTCCTTTAACTAGCTAGAGCTGGACCCCTGTGAGTGGAAGAGCATTCTCTGAAAGAATTAAAGAGAGCCCCAGATGGAGTCCTACGCAGACCTCAGAAAGTCATACTGAGGGAAACTGGAGTAAGAGAAAAATATAAATTAAGAAAAAGAGAAAATGCTTGACATCTGTCTCAAAAGCATAAGAATCGCATATAAGAATAGAGGTTATTGGTAAGTAATCAATAATTATTTCAGCAGCAAGAAAGCCTGTTACCTGTTCAATTTGTACAAGAGAAGGCACTTATCCTGAAAGCATCTGTTTTTGAGATAATTCCTATAATCATTCTGGGAGGTAATCTAGTCTAGTTCTTTATGTGAAGATGAGGAAACATAAAACCATAGTGGTTTAGGTCATTTTGTTCAAGTCTGGAGGAGTCATTGCCTAAGGTTCCTGTTCCTACAAACTGGCTTAGACTCTTTCAGAGAGCCAATTCCCAAAACATCCCAAAGGTTTTCCAGGGAAAACTTAACAGAAATTGTATTCTCCATTTAAAAAAAAAAATATTAGCAAAAGCAGAGTGTTTGATAACTGAATATCTAAGACTGAAGCTAACTTACACTGGGATTTTTATTTTGCTGAGGGAACATTTCCACAAGAGTTTTTGTTCCTTCTTCTTTTACTTCCTTTTTTTTTGAGATTTCTCTAAGAATGAATATCTCAGTAGTGCTCTCAACATGATACACTTAAAAAAGGACATATACTATTACCATTATCCTACTGAAATGCAGTGAAATTAAGTTTTCAGAAAGTTTTGATCTTTGCTTTTTGTTTCTTACAATTAGAGTTCAGTCTTTCTGAAAACGATGTCTATATTAGTTTCCAAGGACTACTATAACAAAGTACCACAAATTGGGCTGCTTAAACAACAGAAATTTATTCTCTGGAAGCTAGAAGTCTGAAATCAGGATGCAAGTAAAGTTAATTCCTTCTGAGGGCTGTGAAGGAGAATTTGTTCCATGCCTCGGTCCTAATCTTGTGGCCTCAGAGGGGTTCCTCTGCTTGTTGACGACATTTCCCCTATGTTTTCACACCCTCCTTCCTCTATGAGTGTCTGTCTCTGTGCCGCAAGTTCCCCTTTTCATGCTTATAAAAGGTCGTATGGGACTATGACCTCATTTTAACCTGATTGTCTACCAAAACCCTATTGCCATATAAGGTCATGTGCAGAAGTACTGAGGTAAGGACTTCAATATTTTTTGGGGGTGGACACAATTCAACCCATAGCAATGTCCTAAACAGGATTAATAAACACTTAACATAATCTTACATCCTGATGTTTGAACATTTCATTTGATTATTTCCATCAGCATTTACTCCAGACCAGACTTATAACAAAACATCTCTCATTTTTATATGCCACCTCAAGCTTTCATTCCTATTTTTATGTTCTTAGAATTGAACTTCTTAAAAAAAACTGCTTTGTGTTTGTGATCTACATTTCCACACCCCACCTTCACTTCACTATAATACGTTTTCACAATTTGCTCCTGATCAAGTTAATGATGATCTCCATTTTGCTAAATCCTTTTGAGAATTTTTTCTGGCCTTAATTTGTTTGTCTTTTCAGATCATTATTGAAAGATACAATCTCCAATGGGCCCTGAGCATCCCTGTATGTTCTTCCTTACTATGCCAAAAAAGCAAGTCCCTGACTACTCTTGGGACAATTTTCAGGGTTGTGTTTCCAGCAAACAACCCTGAGAAATAAGGTAACATTTTCCTCAGATAAAGAGCATACTTGCTTCCATCTAACTATGAAAGTGATTAATCTTCCAAGCTTAGGGTTGCTCTTCTGTAATACAACCCACTGCATGTACCAGCATCCATAATAGGCACTTCACATCATTCCATGACACTTAGAACATACGGGAAACCAGTATGGCCATCATGCTGCCCCTATGACTACTCTTTTTGCTATGAATAATAAAGTCCTTTGTCTCTAGTCCAGGAGTCTTTTGTGTTCTTCTGGTATTCATAGGACAATAACAGGCTAGCTTATTAGCTTGCTTATAGGGAGAACTTCCAGACCTTTTATAATTCTTGATAATCATTTGACATTATTTGACATTCTCTGGTCATGCCTATCAGATTTCCTTTGGAAGACGTTCCTTACTACTGGGTCATCAGACCCTGGGGTTTCTTAAAGGTCAGAAATAGACCTTTTTCTTATAGTATCTTGCTAGGAAATTTCAACACATTGCCAACTCTGGTTACCGTGGTGATGCCCAGATTTATTTCCCTAGCCCAGAGCTCTTCTCTGATATATCAGTATATCCAACTACTGACTTGACATATCACTTGGCTATTTCAAAGATAACACAATTCATGATGTACATGACCAGATTCATGGTCTTTCTTTTTAAACCTGGTCCTCTTTCACTATTCCTTCTCACAGTAGATGACATGCCATTTATCCCCTTGCTCAGGCCATTTTCTTCTTCCTATCCCTCACTATTCTTATCTAATCTGTCACCAAGACCAATTACCTTTATCATCTCAATATCCAAGAAATCTGTTTTTCTCTTCATCGTTACCTTCATTCTGTTCTTAGCTACCATTATGTTTTAAGTGGACTTCCTAATGTGCCCCCTCTACATTCATTCTGCTCTCTCTCCAATCTGTTCCCCAACTGAAGCCTGAGTGAATGATCACTTTAAAACTCACATTGAATCATGTCATCCCTCTGTTTAAAACCTGCTTAAAACTGTCATTGCACTTAAAGTAAATATCATCGGTTGACTCCTACTCGTTCTTTTGATCACAGCCTACGTGAAGCTGTCAGTGACTTCCTATTTGGATTTGGATCTTTTATTACACACTTAGATATAATGCTGTTCCTTTTCTTTAGAGCACTTTTGCAGATGGTCATTACATATCCGTAGTGTGACTATTTAATTCTCCCCAAGTAAGCTCCATGAGAGTAAGAACCCATGTTTGAGTTAGCTTACATTGTATCTCTAGCAAGCAGTACAGTGGTTGTCCTCAGATTGGCACTCAACTATTTGAGAATGAACAAAAAAGAATGAACACTTTAGATAAGCTGCCATACATTTTTCTTTATCATAAAATGTTTGTTGTGACTTAGCTAACAATTTATATCAATAGGATGTTTTAAAATTGTATCTCAAGTCATTTTAGCCTTTACTTAAAATTCCCCATGACTTCCTATCACAATTAGAATGAATCCAAATTCCTTACCTTAGCTACAAAGTTCTACACAATTTACCCCCAGCTAATCCAGGACCGTTCTTGTAGCACTCATTTTCTTCGCAAGTACAATAAAGTCACACTGGATGCTCCTCTTTCATTTCCACCCAGAAGCACGTGGGCCAACTGTCCCCCTTAATCTTTGCCTCATTGACTCCTTTTGTCACTTGAGATCTCAGCTTAAATAGTCCCTAAGTTTTCCTGTCTCTCAAATCTTAACCAGTGATTCAGTCATTCTCAACTCAGTACTTTTCACAGTTTGATATTTTTCCCATTTGTCTATCTATTTACAGTCCATGTTCTGTCACTCCTCTACTCCACACACACACACACACACGTATGCACACAAGCACACATACCTCACCCTGCTAGAAAATTCCTTTCATGTAGACTTTCTTGTTCCTTGCTGTATCTCCAGGACTTAGAAGAGTGCTAGATACATTGTAGTCACTCAACAAATATTTTTAAAATAAATAAACACATTCTTAAAGTTAGGGGTCAGGAAATTTCCTTGGTTTAGGTTGTTAAAACCACTTCTTCAATTACCAAATGTGAGAGTGATTATGATTTCTAACATGGCTCAAAATATTTTTTTTTTATAATTTGAAGTTTGTCTTCGATTCAATAGGGAATCAGTAGACATATGATTTTTCTGTTTTCTTCATCACTGGTTTACTTTGAAAACAGTTGCCTATTCCTTCTAACAAAGTAAAACTGGGCAAAGATTTAAACTAATGTGACAGAATCTTCTGATATTTAATTTGGGGTTAATGTAAACACAGAGGAACCAAATTGTCCCTTAACAATCCTCTGATCTCAAAACGTACCCACCTTCTGTACTTCAGTGTTTGTATTTGAAAGCAACGGGCTGTGCAACCACAAGCATTATAACACAGTCAAAAGTAGAACTTATTTCAACCTTTTTTACCTTTACGTTGGGTATTTATAATTTTTCCCCTTTTTTTCCAGTTCTTTAAAGGTACTAACTTAATAAGAGCAAGCTCATACTCTTTTCCTTTGAATTGCATTGACTTCACAACTATGAATTAAAGCTTGAAATCTACAAGACTCCTAAGCAGGAAGTAAGGACATGTTTAGAAAGAAGTTGGAAAAAATTTTAGCATTTATTTGATCTGGAGGAAGAAAACATCCTTCCAATGCAGCTTAGCACTCCTTTTTTTTACTAGCTTCCATTAGGTAAAATAAAGTATAAATTCTCCTACACTGTTGACAACCTTTCTGAGATATGTTCTGGTCTTTCAGAGTTAGCCTTAGGCAAAATTTTGAAATATTTGGAATTATCTTTGTGGATCTTATATTAGTGCTTACCTTTATTTTGACATTGCCAATCCATTGCCTCTAAAGGTCTAACATTTTAGCTCTTCATTTTTATCTTTTCTTGGCAGTGTGCCATATTCTGTGACTTTCTCTTCCTTTTCCCTCCCCTCCTCCCCCATCAACGGTCCTGCTTAATCTGATTAACAAATTCAAACTAGTTCGGAAGAGCTAATTAGTTAGTGCATTGCCCTTTTAGGAAATGCCTTTCTCTTTAAACCAGGGGCTAGGGGCTATCCCTTCCTTCAAAAAATATGACTTTAATGATCTTCCTGCTTAAGGCTTTACAGGTTTTTGTTTGTTTTATTTTTGATTTCGTTATCAAGTAAGAACAAAGGAATTCAATTTGAACTGACAAAAATATTAAGAATGATAAGTTCAACAATCACACAGTTTTGTGGAAAGGAAGACCATGATTTGGCTAATATATTAAATAAAAGCTCTGATGAATTTTGAAACACATAGCCTTTAAAAGGGCGCAAGGCATATGATGACACATCACCAAGTTTGTCACTTCAGACAGGTGAAGTGTAATCTAGTACCTGGTGGCTAGGTTGTCAGGGAGATAAAACCCAAGGACCTTTCTGGAATATCAGTGAGTCAAAAAGACAACAAACATGGCCAGTACCAATTGCAGGATGCAATCGTGAAGGCTGATTGTGAACAGTTCTCATGGGTTGTTGTCAGAGCACAGTTTCACGTTTCTCAATTTAGGTGCCTTTTCAGGAGCTGGAATCCACCTTGTATTTATTCTAATGTAGCTGGGATCTGGTACTTTGTAAAAAGAGGGCCCTTTGGAGAATCAGGTCCACCAAAAGGTAGAAGCAGAGTCTTTTGCTTGAAAGTCTGGATCCAAGATTCTTTACTGAGAATTAAAATGTTCATTATTTCCTACCCTTCTTTAATTTTCTATTACAATTCAAGTATAAGTAGGCATGAAATGATTATATGGCAAAATCTCCATCAGTCAATAAGCAGCCTAGACAAATTAAGCAAGATAGTATTTGTTCAGTGAGGCACATTCTGTTTGTCAATAGTAAATGCTTTATAAGAGGCAGGAATTATCTGAACGTAGTATTATTATTAATAATATGATCTGCAGCTGTGAGTTGGGCAGTGAGGTACTGTTCTGGTTTTTAGAGATAGTTAGCAATTTATCTTTTTTAAGCAAAGAATGGTCTTCTAGTCAGCACTCAGTCTAGAAGATATATTTTTCACCTAAAGCCATTGAACTCAGTAAGACGAAGACTTATACTAGGGAATGGCAGAACCACTTTGCTTTGGAGAAGAGCATGAAGGGTGGAGGTGAGCAGTCTCGTTGGGAACAGTACAGACTGGGTAAGTAAGTGCTGTTTAACAGATCCTGGCTAACATATATGTATTTAGCACTTAATACACATATATGAATATAGAAGTAACTATAGATATATAGAATATATATAGAATACATAGATATATATGAATCCACTTAATTGATATATTGCTATCTCTGTTTCTAACCTTTAAAATGACTCTCTATGATGACTATTTCCCTCATTTTATATATAAAAAAATTGGGCCTGAAGTAATTTCAATGAGTCTTAAAGCTGTATATAGTTCTATATTATTTTAAGGTTTTCTGGCTCCAAGGCTTGAATCATAGACCACTTTAAGAAAGAAATCAGAAGATAATGATGGACTAGGGTAGTGGAAGAGCTGGGCAAGGATGGGTGCAAAGACATGGTGTAGCAGTTTGGATACTAGACATTCCTGGATTTGATGAAAGCTCCATTAGGTACCACCTGGGATATCTTGGTCAATATAATTAATTGTCATAAGCTTTGGTTTCTTTATCTTTGATATGGGGCTAATGATACTTCTTAACAGAATATTGTGAGGTTTTATGAGATAAAATATGTAAATTGCTTCATAAAGAGTAGTAGGCTGGTCTGGCACATCAGAAGCTTGGAAGTTGCCACTCTGTCCTAACAAGTGAAGAAACTGAAAATCAACAACTCTTCTTATATCCATAAGGTGACAGGACAAGCCACTGCCTCCAAAATTGGAGAAACTAACAGGTGAACAGAGAACATCAGAACTTACTGGAGTAGAAACCCACAAGTAGAAACATCAGTGAGAACCAGTGTTGTTGTAGAAAAACCTGAACTATAATTGATGAGTTGCTGGAGGATCGGTGTGGGTAAGTCTGAGAGTCCAGGGGACTGAGTCATGAGGCAGGAGGTGGAGGGGCACATTTTTGTGTGTTTTACCTCCAGGAACTTCTGGCAGGGAAAGGGGAAAATGGACCATTTTGAAATATGCCAGAGCTTTCTATTCTTCTTAATAAGGTCTGCCCTCAGGAGAACCTATTTAACCAAAGCCTAGTTTGTTGGGGGTTTATCAGGGCCTAACTTACCTGAAAAAAATACTTCACCCTGCTGTAGCCATCCTGTTCCACCTAAGGAAGGGAAAAGAGCTTAAGAAGCACTCGTGAGGTTCATAGTTCAGAGGCACAGGCTCACTAAAAGACTGAGACCTAATTATAGGGCTGTAGAATGCTTCCCTTCCCCTCACAAATCAACACCACATTATTAAAGGCCCATTTACAGCAGTCCCTTTTATCCAGTACATCATGCTCAGTTATAAAGAAAATATCACAAGGCATTCTAAAAAGCAAACCAAACCAAAAAAACAAAACAAAACAAAACAAAACACAAAAACAAAACAAAACAAAAAAACAAAAAACCTCCCACAACAACAAAACAACCCACAAAAAAACAGTTTGAAGAGACAGAGCAAGTATCAGAACTAGACTCAGATATGTCAGAGATGTTGATATTATCAGACTGGTGATTTAAAACAAGTATGATTATTAATGTGCTAAGGACTCTAATGGATAGACAACATGCAAGAACTATAGATGCTATAATTAGAGAGATGGAAATCCTAAGAAAGAATCAAAAAGAAATGCTAGAGATCAGAAACACTGTAACAGAAATGAAGAATGACTTTCATGAGGTTGGTAGTAGATTGGATGCTGAGAAAAAGATCTTTGAGCTTGAAGATATCTCATTGGAAACCTCTAAAACTGAAAAGCAAATAGAAAACAGACTGGGGGAAAGAAAACCCAAACAGAATATCTAAGAACAATGGAACAACTACAAAACAAGTAACATATGTGATGGGAGTACCAGGACAGGAAAGGGAAAAAGGAAGAGAAGAAATATTCAAAACAAAACTGAGAATCTCCCCAAATTAATGTCAGATGCCTAACCACAGATCCAAGAAGCTCAGAGAACATCAAGAAGATAAATGAGAAAACAACAACAACAACAACAACACAAAAAACAAAAAACACTACATCAAGACATATCATATTCAAAATACAACAAATCAAAGATAAAGAGTAGTAGGCATTCAATGATTAGAAGAAAAGGACCTCAAAAATTGTATGTAGCTTCAGTTTACTGATACAACTGTTACTTGGTAAATTGCATGTAGATAAGGCCATAATGAATCTAATAATAAGGAACTGATGATTTTGCTATGTTTTTAATAGTATAAAGACAAAAGGACTTCTCATTATTGGGGAGAGGTATGGAAACTGATGGACTATGGACATTTGTAGCCATCCTTATGTTGCCCAGCACTTTTTTTTTTCTTCTGTGTTTGTTGCCCAGCACTTTTTATAGATTGTGGCCTGAATGGGTTGTATCCTTAGTTACTTTGCCAGATAATAAGGAGCCAATGCAAACATTAGTGTCAGCACATAGATTACCCTTCACAGGGGGGTAAGGGAGAAATCATTCAAAATTGAATGAAAAAAATATAACGTTTGTGTTCTATCGGTTTAAAATCAAATTGTGTGCAAAACGTGGCAGATTATTTTCTATATGATGAGATGTTAGCAAATGACATATTATCTCACATACCTGTCACCTCAGCCCGTACCACCTTGGCACTATATTTCTTACTTCGTATTAAAAAAAATCTAGGGATTTTTGTGTGTGTGAATTATTTGAGGTCATGAAAGGGCAGGAGGGTCTCAGTCTTTGTATTTCTTATCACTGCCTCTCTTCTCTCATCACAACATTTACCATGATGAATTCTAAAAAGGTTCTTGTTCTCTGAGGCTCCTGCTGGCTCCATCTCCTTCTTGAACTACTGTAGCAGGGGTACCCAGAACATGGTAGAACTTCACTTGCAGGACATAAAAATGTGGAAACTTGCTCAGGTTCCTCATCTAAAAGGAAATAGTTTTGAAGTCTTGACAGAGAGAAAGCAGGAGAATGCCACAGAACAAAGTAAAACTCTTCCAGTTAGAATCTGTGGTGATTCCACAACTAATCTTTTTCTTCTGTATTGACTCTAGAAATGTCAGTAAAGCTTTTGGATTTTTATCCATCCTTATTTCTTTAATAACAAAAACTCTTTATTTCTTATTCATATTTTTTCAACCTGTAGATCCTGAAAAAATATTTTATTTTGTCAAAAATATTAACAAAGGCAAACATCACAATACAGCACTATAGGAGAGGAATTTGTACTCATGTTATCATTGTGCTGGATTCACTTGCATAATTTGAAGATATATGGCCCAGGTCAGGGACTGATTTCTCTCATGTCCTGCATGGCATTAGAGAACACACTAATATTTAATAAATCATATTAATACCGGAATGGAGTTATTTTGTGTGGGTGGAGTGTGCAAAGGCCTACTTCCTTATATTTATAGCATTCTTTTAAGGTCATTGCTAGAAATTTAGCTTTTCAGATTCAATCTTGCTCTGATGGGATCAGGTGAGGTCTAAGTTTTATTTATTTATTTTTATTTTTATTTTTTTAAAGATTTTATTTATTTATTTGAGAGTGAGAGAGTGAGAGAGAGCACATGAGAGGGGGGAGGGTCAGAGGGAGAAACAGTCTCCCTGCCGAGCAGGGAGCCCGATGCGGGACTCGATCCAGGGACTCCAGGATCATGACCTAAGCTGAAGGCAGTCGCTTAACCAACTGAGCCACCCAGGCACCCCATGGGTCTAAGTTTTATATTTCCTCTCTTGAGAAGGAATATTTAGGAAATAAACACAGAATTTGGAATTTGGATTCTCTCCATTTCATAGAAAACATTTTATAAACAGATGATTATTCCTAGATTTAGGGAAAAAGAGATGCCAGATGGTGAGGGTAAAAAGCAATGTTCAAGCTGAAAATACTACAATAATAGAGAGAGAAATATAGAAAGAGCTATATAATAAAATGTTTTTCAATTATCTGTTTTATCTATTTCAAGCTTTCTGTAGATTGAAGCTTCTTCAAGAATATGAGTTGTAACTTCAGACTCTTAAGAGGCCATCACAAACAAAATATGAGTAAAAATACAGTAATATATACCTTGACAGGATGCTTTCTGAATTAAGTTTTAGAGTTTCTAATTTCTATCTTTTTATGAAGAAGCCTATATTGCAAATTCTCTAAAAATAGCTGATTGGCCTTGATTGAGGGCTTTACTCATGAACAAGTTTGATGAGTAAATAGTGTAAGTTCCTCTGAGTGGTAGAAGTAGGTTAGGACAGCAGCCAAGACTTCATTCTGCAAATATTTATAAGCATATTTTATGATCTGAGGCCTCTGTTTAGTGATCTACTTTCAGAAGTGAGGGCAGGGAACTCAGAGAGAGAGGATTGAAATACATTGATGGTGAGGGAATGAATTTATTGAACTGCCTCCGACATAGAGTTTTAAAAAGTAAAAACTCTTAGCATCAGAGAGGACAATTCAACCCAAAGATGCATACTTTCATATGGTTAGTAAAAATTCTGGATTCTTCATTTGAAACTTGATCTTTGAAAATGTTAAGTGATCCAACCTATGCAAATCCATGCCATGTCACCAAGTATGTACTTCAGAAGTTAAAGATGGACTTAAAATGTCCGGATGGCATTAGTCTGCACTTTCTCTTTGAGTATGAAATAAAAAGAAATGGTGACTGTAAGGAATAGCTGGTTTTCTACATTTGGAAGAGCAGTTTGTGTGTGAGTATATGTGTGATTGTTTTATTTCTGATTTTTAGGCATGTTATACTTATAAATCTTAGGATGAAATTTTAATCAATTCTGTACTAGATTGCTTGTAATGATTTCTACACTGATTTTCCTTACCTCTCTATGCATGTCCCTTTGCAATGTGACTTAACCACTTCTCCAGTCAAAAGATAGAATCTATTCCCCACCTCTGGAATCTGGACTCATCTATGACTTGCTTTGACCAATTGAATATGGTAAAAATAACATCCGACTCTTGTTCTCAACAGACCTTGTAGTTTCCACCCTGCCCTTTTGGAATGTTTCTACCATCATGTGACGTCTTGCCTGCCATAAGATGAAAAGCCTCATGGAGCAGAGGTGAGTCATTGCAGCTAATGCATTTGAGAGGGACCAGCTGAGAGCCAGCAGCAATCATCAGAAATGTGATTGAGGCTATCATATGTCTTCCAGCCCCAGTTCAACCACCAGATGACTTCATCCACTTGAGTGACCCTGGAAAAGATTAGCAGAAGAATTGCCCAGATGAGCACCTAGCCCAAACTGGAGAACTGGGACCAAAAAAATGTTTGTTGTTTTAAGCCACATTTTGTGGTGGTTTGTTACGCAGCAATGCATGATTGAAATACATTCCTAGCATTTAATTTATTGAATTTCATTCATGTTGTCCCTTAAGCAACAATCTTACCTTGATTTTTACTTGAAATTGCTTCACTGCTGATGCATTAAGTAGCAATGTGTATTGGGTACTTTCTGCGTGCAGTGTGTGATTACACACCTCCTACCTTCTTGGGCTTTACAAAAGGAAATAACCAGGAATGAGAGGCATTCCTTGATCTTAATGAATTACAGGTTCCTGTTTTGCCGGATAGTTTAACTTAATGTAGTGAAATAAAGCAGACAAAGCTTGAAAAACAAACAAACAAAAAAATAAAAGGAAATAACCAGAAAAGTTTTTGTCCTTATACACTGATATAGTAAATCAACACTACAGGTTAAGAACACTCTTTTAAGAATCTATAGAATAATTTACATTTCACTCTGCCACATACATGGACATATTTACCAAAGACTTAACGTTAGAAGGTTGTAAAGAAAAGCAAAGGAATATCAGGGGGGAATTCTGAAGGATGAATTTTGACATGAGCCTGGAGAAAGAAAAGCTCTGTGTGCTAATGAAATTCTGAATAATAAACAGTGTCAAGGAAAATTAGAACTGGTTCCCAAGAAGCCTAAGAAGCCTCAAAATTATTTTAAGTGTCTGTTAATAAGCTTTCAGCACTGTTGCATATTATATAAATTTTGTTGTGTTCATTGATATTTGAACCATTGTTTCTACTAGGTGAATGTTCTCTGGGAACAGGGCCTGCTTCTAACTTAGAAAAAAATTTCTTTTTTAGTATGTCTCTCTCAATGTTTACCATAATCACTGAAGAAACAGTTATGTATTTTAAATTGTTTCCCTTTATTTTCCGATTTTTTCTCTCCTCTCCTCTCTCTCACCTTCCCTTATTCCTTTCTATCTATCATTTCAGTTTATTTGCTCTTTGTCCTGAAAGGTATTTGAAGAGTGGTAGGATGTTGAAATTAATCGTATTGTTAGTAAATAAATGTCTCTTTAGAAAGCAACTTAGCATGTTAATTAAGTTAGTACAGGAAAGGAGGGCAAGAAACAATAATTACCACCGATATCAAAATCTAAAACACCTCCAAAGTAGTTATTCATAGGTTATAGAGCTAGAACAAAGAGATTATTTACAAAAGAAGAAATATAAATGGAGCCACCCTAATTCACCCTGGCTTCCTCTGAAGCCACCTCTTAACCCTCTTGTCTTTTCTCCTGATTCAGCCAGACATTGTGAACACTTAAATCAGAGAATTGATTCCAAAGTGGGATGTAAGTGTTGGTCTTAATTGTATCAGACATTAATATCTTGCATTGCAAATAATTGTTGTTTTTCTAAATGACTCTTATTGGGACACTTCAGTGTGATACTTTGGTGCCTCTCTAGAAGCAATGTGTTGCTAGACCTCATTGCTAGGCAACACCACATAGTGAGAAAAGCTGAATCCCGAGGTTTTAGTGTCAGATTAAAAAATATTCTTGATCTATAATTTAATATTAAATAACATGTACATCTACATGGTATCTTTGATATACATGAAGCCAGAACTTATTTTAGATGATCTAGCAAGTTTTCTGATCAAAATGTGATTTCTTTCAAGTTACAAAAAACTTTAAAGTACATAGCATGTGTCATCTTTAAAAAATGTAGTAAGGAATTTCATTATAAACAAATCTAGTATTTTACAGTTGTGCAACAATTAGCTATACCCAGCTGACATTTTCATGAAGAGTGGCACTCCTAACAAACATTTATGAAATGAGTGTTGGTTGGGAGATAATTCTCCATGGGTCTCTTGGGTTTCTGCATGTTTTACAAGCAGAGACACTGACAGCCTTTTATGCAGGCTGTCTTTTTGAGGATGTTTGCATAAAAAACAATTTTGGAAGGTAGAGATTGTGTCTCCATCTAGAGCAAAAGCAGGTTTGCTTGTACCCTTGAAAGAGAGAAACAGTGGCTCCTTCTGGAGTGAAGGGCAAGCGTGTTTACTGCCTGTTATAGGAGGTTCAAATTCTCTAAGCTCTGTGTTCCGCTCTGATAATGCAATTCACTGTGTTTACAAGTATCACTTGGCTCTCTGCATCACCCTGTGGGAAATGGGGCTTAGGGAACCTATATAAGAAATAACAAATTCTCTGGCTATTGTTGTTTCTGTGAGTGAGAAAGTCTTTTTTCTCTGACCTAGGAGTCCTGTGATTTCTGACAGCATCCATGAGACTGGCAGGCTAACTTTTTAGCCTGAAAGTAGGGTAAATTCTCAGACCCTTCATGGTTCTGGACAGAAGGCACACTTTCATTGGTGCTGAATGTTATAAATGTATCCAACCAAAAGAAGCTTTAGGAGACTCTGACTTACAAAATAGGGAACAAAGAAAAAGAACATAAAAATATTATTTGTAAGTAACATCATGGAATGTGGGTTCTAGGTAATGTGGTTAACAGTGTATAATTTGTGCCTTATCTTTAGTTGTCATTTGTTCCTTGTTAAGGAAGTTTAACCATGAGCTAAGATGTCAAGTAGAAATTCTTTTGGGTAGGCACACCTTCCCAGAATTTTCAATATCACCCCATTTATGTATTTTTCATTGTCCAAATACATATCTGTGATCATGACTCACTCAAGGAAAATCAAATTACTGACACCTGACCTTAATATATACTACTGGTTCTCATGTTTTGATACGCATGAAAATTACCTGGAGAATTGTTAAAACACAGATTACTAGGTTTCGTTCCTAGAGTTTCTGTTCCAGTAGCTCTGGGACAGCCTGAGAATTAGCATTTTTAACAATTTGCCTGGTGATGCTAATGTTTTTGATCTGAAGAACAAACTTTGAGAACCATTGTATAGAATGGTGTTTGAACATGGTACAACATATTTAAATCATTTAGAATCATACCAACTTAGGTTAGGATCTCAATTCTGCCATTAACTAGCTATATAACCTTGGAAAACATAATTTCTCTGAGACTCAGTTTCTTCAACTGTAAGATGGGAAAATAATAATAATAACACCTGTTTCAAAGGAATGTTTTGAGTATTAACTAATCCATGTAAAGTGCTTCGCATAGTGTGTGGCACTTAGTAAGTATCCCCAAAATGATAGCATTATTTTTTTTAAATTTTTTTATTGTTATGTTAATCCCCATACATTACATCATTAGTTTTAGATATAGTGTTCCATGATTCATTGTTTGTGCATAACACCCAGTGCTCCATGCAGAACGTGCCCTCCTCAATACCCATCACCAGGCTAACCCATCCTCCCACCCCCCTCCCCTCTAGAACCCTCAGTTTGTTTTTCAGAGTCCATTGTCTCTCATGGTTCTTCTCCCCCTCCGATTTCCCCCCCTTCATTCTTCCCCTCCTGCTACATTCTTCTTCTTCTTTTTTTCTTTCTTAACATATATTGCATTATTTGTTTCAGAGGTACAGATCTGAGATTCAACAGTCTTGCACAATTCACAGCGCTTACCAGAGCACATACCCTCCCCAGTGTCCATCACCCAGTCACCCCATCCCTCCCACCCCACCCCCCACTCCAGCAACCCTCAGTTTGTTTCCTGAGATTAAGAATTCCTCATATCAGTGAGGTCATATGATACATGTCTTTCTCTGTTTGACTTATTTCGCTCAGCATAATACCCTCCAGTTCCATCCACGTCGTTGCAAATGGCCAAAATGATAGCATTATTATTACATGACTATATTCTATAGCAACTTCTTTTTACAATAAAAATTCAGAAAAGAATTTGTGAAATATTAAAATCTTCTCTCAGTTCCTTTAAAATACTGTTAGAATGGTAATATGAGTACTTATTATATAAAAAAGATACAAACCTAGGGGCGCCTGGGTGGCTCAGTTGTTAAGCATCTGCCTTCGGCTCAGGTCATGATCCCAGGGTCCTGGGATGGAGCCCCGCATTGGGCTCCCTGCTCGGCAGGAAGCCTGCTTCTCCCTCTGCCACTCCCCCTGCTTGTGTTCCCTCTCTCGCTGTGTCTCTCGCTGTCAAATAAATAAATAAAATCTTTTTTTAAAAAAAAGATACAAACCTATTTTAAATATTATAGAACTGTATAATAGTATTTTTATTAAATCAGCATGTGATTCCTGAAGTACATCATTTACTTGGACAAGTTCTCCCAGAGCTCATTACAATGTCCACATGTATAACAAAACTTTTTTGGCTATTGAGGCCTGCTTACATTCCTGTGAACGGTATCATGCATATATCCTTCTTATTGTTGTGATTGTTTTCACTTAAAATTGAACATTACTTCATGATTTCTATGGCAGCAGATTACTTTGATTTTTCCAAAATTTGCCATAAAATCTAAGGAAGTCCACCAGGAGTTATGAGAAAAAATCATCAACTTCCGATGTGATGATTTTATGTTTTATAAGGAATTTTTCCTTTTTTTCCCTTGAATTACTTTCCTCTAGCAAGGAATTACTTCCTCTTTTTTAAAAAATATTTTATTTATTTATTTATTTGAGAGAGAGAGAGAGAATGGAGGGGATGGGCAGAGGGACAGGGAGAGAATCTTCAAGCAGACTCTGAACTGAGTGTGGAGCCTGATGCAGGGCTCAATCCCACGACACTGAGATCGCGACCTGGGCCAAAATCAAGAGTTAGATGCTTAACCGACAGAACCACCCAGGTGCCCCAACTTCCTTATTTTTAAGTATCAGAAAAAGGAAATCCATAAGAAGCACCATGTTCCTTATTACAGAGAAGTTTATTTTTTAAATGTCTTTGTCAGTATTTCTATATGTGAGTGTGTTAGTGTGTGTGAGTGCACGCCCACACACATACATAATTCTCCAATAACAGTAATAAGGCACAGATGTTTTTAGAAGCCTACTTAAATCCTTGCAAATCAAAGTGTGGGCCACAGACAGGAATTTTAACAAAATCCCTAGGTGAGTCTTGTTCACTTTAAAATTTGAAAAGCACTGATTTAATAACATCTCTCACAGCGTGAATTAATTTCTTTTATTCAATTGTTGCATATTTCTTCTTTCTGTTAAAAGTAATGCATAGTCTGTGATGCTCTTGCAGGAAGAAATAAAGAGAAAACATGTTATTCCTCAAGGAATTAATGTTATGTATCTATATTAAAATTGCATAACATTGGATGAATTATTTTCAGGCTCACACAGAAATAGACACAAAATGGTTAAAGGTAAATGTTTAGCCTCTTATATCATAGGGTAGGTTAAGAAGGAGAGGGCTAAATGTTAGTCTCAGTAACTCCTGATGCCCATTTCCCTACCCAAGAGAACTTATTATTCTTCCTAACAAAGTGCTGAGTTTAGACATCCGTCTCATTGCTCCAGCCTGGTGAGCAAGGCAGGCAGTGGCCAGAGAACAGCATGCACTGGATTGCAAGGATGGAGCTGGGATTCAGCCTGCGCCCAAAGAGAGAAGTCATTCTCAAGGTCATACATAACAGGTGGTAGGTATTTATCAGGGAGGTTTTGAGGGCAGTATGCTTTATACCACTGACAGAAACAAGGATCTAAGTAGCAATTAAGAATTTTCTGTGATCGGTAATTAGAGTCATGATGCAAGCTTGAAATCATTTCAGGAAGAATTATATGGGGCTCTTACAAGAGAAACAGCAGAATATGGATCACTAAGAAGAGAAAGGCTGTCTGCACTAGACATGGGAAGTTCTTCAAATCTTCTAGTGGGTTTTCATTAATTCCCAGCCAGGAGGAATTAGAAATTAATGATAATTATAACAAAAACCTTATGATATAGACTTCTTGGTTATAATTATGAAAACTGCCTCCATAGTGAGTGTTCATTTGTGTCCATAAAGTCTGTAGATAAACTTTTTCTCCAGGGATTGCCATCAACGGCCATCAGACTCCTTGGATCATATTGATAACTGACGTACCCAGAATGTAATACCTTGCTTACTAAACCAATTTATGAATAGGGGAGGTGCATGTTGCAGTGGATATAGAAATAGGTCTGGTACAAAGTGATTCCATTTATCAACTTCAAAGAATTTCCTTATATTCTCTTTTAAGACTCAGGAAGAAGTTGGTAGATTAGTCTATTTTTTTTACTTTGCCTTCACTCTCTCTTTTCAGTTTCTTGTTGGTAATGTTGTTTCTATACTTCTAAAAAAACATATTCAATGTCTGCCTATTTTATCTTCTTTATTTGTCTTTTAATTGAAGTTCTATAGTGAAGTATAATCAGTGCTTGTCCCCAGAACTTAGGCTAACACTTCTCCTTCGATTCCCATCCAGGAATGTCATATACCTACTTGTTCGTGAAGGATTCCCTTTGTTATGTCTTTGCAGATTTTCAAACAGATTGGTACAGTTTTAGGAATGTTTATTCTTATAACTTCAGTATTATTTTTTACTCTTTTTACTGTAATCTGCACATCTATAACATTTTAAAACTGGAAATAGCTCAGACATTTTTCTGTGTTAATTGTTCTATTTGTTTCCACACTGACCTCTCTAAATTGCTCTAATTTTTTCAGTTAACTTTTCCATTTTCCACATATATTTTCTTTTTATTGGCAAATAATTTATATGGCATTTACACATTTTATTCATTTTAATATTTGTAATTACATTGGCTAGCACTTACAGAAGTATTTTAAACAAGGGAAGAGATATTGTGGACTCTTGCCCCATTTTTTATCTTAACAGAAATTTGGGGAAATGATTTATTTTAGATAGTTTTATTACATTTTCATCTATTACATTTAATGGTAATGTCTGATGAATTTATTAGATAAATGTGGGACATATATTGGAACAATTAGGTATTTGGGTCCTTAAATTACAAATTACATTATGTTCAAAGAATGTGGCATATTTTTTTTTTCTGCTATGTAGAATTTATTGAGATTCTGGCTGTTCCATAAGACTGTGAAAAGTCTATGTGTGTGCAAATACATTTAATTGTGCTACCTGAATTGTAGTTTTAGTTATTTTTAATCCCCTTTGTTTCATTACATGCTGGGTTTTTAGAAATGTGCATTAAAATCTCACATTGTGTGTCAATTTTTAATTTAACCAGTCTAGCATCTATTATTGCAAGTCATTATTGCAAGTCATATTATTTGATGAATATTGGATCTTGACAATTTTTTTAATATTTTGCTTCACCTATCCTATTTAAGCTTTTCTGACTTAATTCCACTTTATCTGATATTAGCAGTGTTGTACTCAATTTCTATTAGCCGGCATTAATCTGTTAAATCTCTTGTATCTCCTCTTCATTTTAAACATTTTTGGGTCATTTTTTTTCCCCACTGTAAAGAGTATACTGATGCATTTTTTAAAAAGTGAGCAAAACAAAGCACTTTTTTTCTTTTTTTTTTTTTGAGAGAGAGAGAGCATGCATACAAGGGGGATGGGCTGGGGGGGGGGGATGGGCTGGGGGGGAGGGATGGGCTGGGGGGGGAGGAAGGGAAGAAGGAGAGGGAGAGAGAGAAAGAATCTTAAGCAGGCTCCACGCCCAGTGCCAGGGCAGAGCCTGACACGTGCCGCACGATCTCATGACTCTGAGATCATGACCTGAGCAGAAATCAAGCATTGGACACTTAACAGACTGAGCCACCCAGGCATCCCCAAAGCACTTTAATCTGAGAATTTCCCAGTAGGAACATATATTTCACTCATAGTTTTATTATGAATACATTTGGATTTATGTTTGTTGTATTTAAGTGACTTTCTATTTTATATCTTTTATTATTTCTCTTTTTGTCCTTTTTCTCTTTTTGACTGAACAGATTTTCTTTGTTCCATTTTTTGCATTAAGTTTTGAAAGCTTTTAATGTATCTAGGGATTGTCCATAAAATATTATATATTTATTTGTATCGAGCAGCTGTTTTTAGACTAGGACTCCGGTTAGATTTAAGTGTTTATTGAGCAACTATCATGAACTGGTCACTGTATTCAGTGCTTTCACATAGCTCCATACTGGTGGTAGAATGTGAGGGAATTTTAGTGACTATTCTGATATTTATGATTTTAATAATTTAAATTTCAATATTTACTAAAAATATAGTTAGAACATAAAAATCATAATTTCATGTATGTTTTTTGTGTAAAATGAGGCTAAGTAAATAAAAGCAAGTCAATCTAAAACAGATTAAAAATATTATGTAACTAGTAAAAGAATTATAACAACGTAACAAAAATCTTGAAGGTAAATGCAGATACCCACACTATACCTTTGCAGTAATACTTTTTACTCTGGTGATAAGAAAATTGATGCTTACTGACTCCTATCTGCCAGGTTCTGATCAAAGCTTTTGGAAAACGAAAGAGAGGAAAATCTTTGCCCTCATGGAGCCTACCTCTGTGGGGGAAGACAGACAGCGAACAAAAGGCATCGTGAGTAAGTACGATATGTAGTGATGCGGCTCACTAGAAGGTGAAAAATGCTGGGGAGGCAAGAAATGGAGCAGGATGCTGCTGGGAGATGGGGCAGTTGTCGACTTTTCTCAGCATTTTATTTTAAAGGATTTTATAACTTTGCAAACGGTTGTATGGAAAGTATATATATCTTTTACCCAGACCTAGAGTCCTCAGTTGTTAAATCTCCCTCCCCCTCAGTGCTCGCTCCTCCAAGTGCTTCAGATTCTTAAGCATGTGCAGGAACCAGTGGCTCAGTTTAGGGTCAAAGAGCCTGTAAGTAAATGAAAAAAGCAGCCGCCGGCAAACACAAGCCAGCTGAAACAACAGTTCTTGAAACTGAGGCAAAGCTCGCCAAAGGGAGGAAATCCTTCTCATATTTTCTGCTATAGCGGAAACCGAAACTGAAAAACATGGCCGGCTGCGGATCCACGCCTTTTCAAACGCAATTTAAGATTCTTCCTAGTAGGATTGCTTTAATTTCTTTTGTAGTAACTTGAGGTATAACTCACTTGAGAAAAGGAAGGATTCAATTAGTATTTGCTAATTGAATGCTTAAATCATAGAAAGAATTCATTTTTTATACTTTTGTTTCTTTAGGTAAGGTATTGGATTAGAAAGGGTTTTTTTTTTCCCCCCCCATTTATATTCTCCAAGTAAAATGAAATACAAAGATATTTAATGCTCTTAAGTTTTTTGGGTATGTATGTAATTCCAAAAGCTAATACATCATTGTCCCTTGCTCATTCTTAAAAAAAAAAAAAGAAAAATTAGATTTCTTGACCTAACTAGTCAGCCTCCTCTGAGTCCTCTTTCTAACTAAGTCTCAACTTATGTTCTAGAAGACTTTGTTCCACTTCTTCCAGGTTTAGCAAGAGTCCTGTTGGGACAGTTTAGTGAAAATCCTGCACCCTTGGAATATGATCATCCTGGCTGCCTTCAGAAAGAATCCTATTAGGTAACATTAGCAAAAAACTACCCTATCTCTTAATAATTTTCCATCCACTGACCCTTCACCCTGCTCCTTGGCTATAAATCCCTACTTTTCCTTATTGTATTTGGAGTTGAGCTCAATCTCTCCCTCCTACTGTAAAACCTCATTGTAGTGGTGCCCCTGAAGAAAGCCTGCCTTACTGTTCTTTAACAAGGTTTTTCTTTAACAATAGCCAGGAAAATATGGAAATTGTGGTGCATTATGTCTCCATCTTGGTGACTGATACTGCCCTTCAGCATTTTGAGAACCCTAAGGAATCCTGAAATTAATGTTTAACCTAGCATTTCCAAAATTTATTTGATTTTTCATCCTTTTGAAATGGAATCAATATAATTAATTTTTCATTATTTTCAGTGTGGAGAGGAAGAACAATGTAGAGCTGTGTGGATAGTAGAAGTATAATGCCGGGGCCATCAGGATCAACGATAGCTGGGCATTTGTGTGCAATGGAAAATCTCAGGCGCCACCTCACACCTCCAGATTCAGAATCTGCATTTTAACAAGATTCTCTGGTCATTTATATGCACACTGAATTGAAGAAACAGTCACCAATGTAATGTAAAACAGTCGATATGACAGTATTATAATAATATTGATCTCCCTACAATCCACAATGTATAAAAATGTTCTTTTGTTTTAATTAAATGAATCTATATTTTTTGATTAAATACTAATGGATTGGAGCACCTGGGTGGCTCAGTCATTAAGTGTCTGCCTTCAGCTCAGGTCATGATCCCAGGGTCCTGGGATTGAGCCCTACATTGGGCTCCCTGCTCAGCGGGAAGCCTGCTTCTCCCTCTTCCACTCCCCCTGCTTGTGTTCCCTCTCTCTCTCTGTGTCTTTCTCTGTCAAATAAATAAATAAAATCTTAAAAATAAATAAAGAAAGAAATAAATACTGATGGATTAAAAGGAACATGTCTCATAATTATTATGAGTGCTATGAAAAAAATCCCCTGGGCTTAAAAATTTCCCACAGACTAATGTTCAAAATATATTCTTTTTGAAAACTTAGCCTGTAGTTGGGCACAACTATGTAAATGTTTTACATGACATTGCTGTTTTGCTTTCAAATTTAATTTTTAATTTTATCACAATAATATATGTCCACAGTTTAAACAAAGTTAGATAATACTACTAGTTTTATTTTAAAAAATAGCACTTTTTTTACCTTATTCCTCCCTACTCCTAAATTCTATTTTCAGAGGCTATCATTTTAAATTATTTTTGCTTTGTAATTTGTATATATGTATGTACATATACATACATACATTTTCTATATACATACATATATACATATATATATATACATGTACACATATGTATATAGAAATAGATGTATATATACATATGTATGTATATGCCTGTACACATATATAATATATATATTCAGATATACCTTGCTTTCAAACTTTTAAGAAACCTTTTAATTAATTTAACACTGAGTTTTTCTTTTTCTTTCTTTTTTTTTTTTAAGATTTTATTTATTTATTTGACAGAGAAGGAGAGAGCACAAGCAGAGGGAGCGGCAGACAGAGGGAAAGGGAGAAGCAGGCTCCCCTCTGAGCAGGGATCCCGAAGCGGGGCTCAATCCCAGGACCCTGGGATCATGACCTGAGCCGAAGGCAGACACTTAACCGACTGAGCCACTCAGGTGCCCCGAAATTTTGTTTTTCTTGTATCATTTTTCTGACCACCTCCTTACTGTCCTCTTGCCCTATATTCCCTAAACACATTGCAATTTTTGTTAAGCCAACATTCAGAGTTTACATTACTAATTTATCTCAAATTCCTGAAAAAAATCCTGCAAAATTGCGCTCAGTAGTCAAACATCTCTGGTAATCTCTCAGTTCCATTTGTTTTCTGGAAGAGATTCCTCTTGGAGACGTCAGTCTCCCTTACTTTGATCTGAACTGAATGTTCTCTTGGCCAGGTGGATGGATGTTTTCCTGGCACCATCTTTCACTATGGTCCTGTGAATTCTATTCACCTCCTTGTTATTTGGGATCAAGGTAATTTCAAGGTAATTTTTAATTCTTTTTCACTTCTGAGTTTCGTGAAGCATCTTGTAGCTTCAAGCAATGGAGGTACATTTTTTGAAAACTTGCATGTATGAAAATGTTTTTTTCTTCCCTCATACTGTATTGCTGCAGTTTATTCCATATTATATAGATTATTTGTTTTTCTTTTTTAAAGTTTTAGGTTCTTCTCTCAATGACCAGGTTCTAAAACATGATAATATGAATTGGTGTAGATCTTTTTTATTTATTATTTTAATGGGCCCTTTGAATTTGGAACATTATCTCCTTGGGAATTCTGGGAAGTTTCCTGTATTGTGTCTTTCATTACATCTTTCCTCTATTTTCTCTACTTACTAGACTGATTCTTGATTTTAATTATCTTTTCTATTTTTCCTTTCTTCTCTTTTCTTTTTCTTGTCTGCCTCCTCAGTGGTGTTCCTGGGTTTATCTTATACTTCTTCTATTCATCCTCTTTTTATTTCTGCTTTCATTATTTAAATTCTTACAAAATATTTTGTTATATATGCATATTTAAAACATAGCACCCCTTATATGTTTCACGAATATTTTCTATTTTCTCTTTGAAAATAACAAAGATTTTTATCTGCTAGGTTTTTATATTACATTAGGTTTTTATCTGTTCTTTTTTTGTCTCAATTTCTTCCTACTTTTATTCTTTTGGTTTTGATCTTTTTTGTGTTTTTATCTTTAATTTAACTTACTTTTCAAAGTAATTCTAAGAGGTAGGAAATATGTTAAGCTTTGCTTTATATAGGAATAAAATACCTCCAAATAAATTGTCCCACATTAGTTGGCAGGAAAGTGATCTAGTCAAGCTAAAAACATGACTCTACAATAGCTCTCTTTACTCTTAAGCTGCATTAATCTTGCCTTTTCCACATTGATAATGGAGGACTGACTATAGTAGAAAAACTATTGCTGAAAGGATAACCCTTGTGCATAGTCAAAGAGAAAAGTAAATATATATTTTTTTAATTTTATTTATTCATTTGAGAGATAGAGAAAGAGAGAAAGAGTATGCACAAGCAGGGGGAGGTGAGGGACAGAGCGAGAGGGAGAAGCAAACTCCCCACTGGGCAGGGAACCCAACTCGGGGCTCAGTCCCAGGACCCAGAGATCATGACCCCAGCTGAAGGCAGATGCTTAACCAACTGAGCCACCCAGGCTCCCCGAGTAAATATGGTTTATTAATGTTTTTAAAATTGTGTAAGGCTATTATCTTTCAAAAATTTCATAAGCATTTTATTATTTTTTTTTAAAGATTTACTTATTTATTTGAGAGAGAAAGAGCACACATGCACAGGGGGAGGGGCAGAGGGAGAGGGAGAGAGAGCCTTAAGCAGACTCCAAGCTGAGTGGGGAGCTAGGGGTGGGGCTTGATCTTATGACTCTGAGATCATGACCTGAGCTGAAACCAAGAGTCAGACCTTTAACTGACTATACCACCCAGGTGCCCCTTCATAAGTATTTTGAAAGACAATTATTTTCATAATAAACATTTATATGATCAATTATCCATGGAGCAAATGATTTCTAGGGTGGGCAATTTACATATCTTAACTTTTTTTTAAAGATGTATTTATTTATTCGACAAAGAGAGAAAGAGGAGGGTGAGGGGCAGAGGGAGAGGGAGGGGGAGAGAATCTGAAGCAGACTCCTCACTGAGTGTGGAGCCTGGCACAGGGCTCAGTCTCACGACCCTGAGATCATAACCTGAGCCGAAATCAAGAGTTGGATGTTCAACTGACTGAGCCACACAGGCGCCCCTACATATCCTAACTTTCAATTAAAAGGTATGTTTTTGGTATGTGTCCTACAGAGAAAAATAACAAGGCCTCCTCTCTTGCATTTCTTTCCTGAGAGTTGATGTGTTCATGACAGGAAGAAAAATTATTTTGGTATAGTTTAGTGGTTGGAAATTCACATATGCATAAATTCTTTCAATTTTGATTTATTACAAACTACCAAAAACGAACACCCATTCTACCTGAGCAGTATAGGAATTAATCTAGATTCTAGAGCATTCTGACTTTAAAAAAACAAAACAAAACAAAACATGAATATAAAATCTGAAGGAACCATTGCATTTGTGCATTTTTCTCACAGGGTTCAGAAAACACCAGCTATGTAGAGAGTTGATAGTGTTAAATAAAAAAATAAAACAAGATGAAACCAGAGAGGGAAACAAACCATAAGAGACTCTTAATCATAGGAAACAAACTGAGGGTCGCTGGAGGGGAAGTGGTGGAGGGATGGATAACTGGCGGATGGGTATTAAGGAGGGAATGTGATGTAATGAGCACTTCATGTTATATAAGACTGAAGAATCACAGGTCTGTATCTCTGAAACCAATAATACGTTATATGATAATTAATTGAATTTAAATTTAAAAATGTTTTATAAAAAAATAAAAAAGGCCATGGACAGATACTGGAGCAGATTCTGGGTTACACAAAGACTCTGTAGGACTCTGCAGAGACTTAGATGTGCATAACAACTTTCCAAGGAAAGATAGTAAGGGATACAAGATACAGAATGTATTTCACCACTCTGATGCCTGTATTTGACAGAGCACTAGAGGTTACAATGTATAATCAGCATCCAATTTTTACAGGTGAAGAAATTAAGATGTTGACAATATCAAGTGCATTCTTGGGGTTGTTCTATAATATCCAAAATTATTTTATCTTAGGGGAAACACTCTGGGTTAAAAACTCTAAAATTTTTATGTGGAGAATTTAGAAGTAGTGAAATAGCAAATGAGATAGCAAGAATAGGTGGAAATTAAGATATCTCTATATAGAGCTGAGTACATAATTTGTAGTGCCCAGCAAAAAATGAAATTCAGAACCCTTTATTCAAAAAACAGGAAGGGAAAATTTCAGTTAAAAATACCGAAATATAAAATTTTTTATGTAAAAATATTTTATTGCTTATAAAATGTTATAGGTATAGGAGAGATACACAAGGGACAACACAATCTTTAAACTTGCAGGAAAAATAATAGTTTGGTCTCATAATTTTCATTATGATGATGACATATAGGATGATATACCTTATTATATGTGATTATATAATGATAGTATTTTATTAATGTGATATCTTAATTTTTCTGACCTGCTTTTCTAAATTTTATTAGATCATCAAATTTATACTTTTAGCAACTTCATTTTTAATCTTATAAATGAAAGTAACATCAGTGACAATTATCAAATCATTTTTGATAATTTTTATTTTTGAGAAGGATCTTTTTGCTGATGACAACTGTTACTGGAGTTGGATAACTTTCTAATAATTATTTCAAAATAAAAATTTTAGCATATCCAGAGCTGATGATTCCTGAGGAATACTTTTTCTAAAAATATTTAACTCTTCATAAGGATCAATTTCACGTAAGTCTAAATTTAATTTTAAATGCAAATTTGTACAGTGCCATCTTAATGTCCTTTGGCATTTTCTGTAACTTGTGGAAGTTACACAAAAAAACAAAAGTGACTTCATGATTTGTTTATAATTCGAAATGTCTGTTAATTGTTTTCCAATGCTATGTCTTCAAGTACAAGAAAAATTAATTCAAAAATTATCTTCCTTGTAAATAATTGCTTTGTCCCAAGCTTCATATGAAAATAGTGTTCTTTTCCATCAAAGGTGACAAGCTTTAAATTTACTTTCCATTTCTATGCTTATGGATATTTATTTTGCAATGTTGTAACAGTTTTCAAAACCAGAGTCTAAACTCTTTGAAGAATTCTATTAGATCTCAGATATTCTTTATTGCAATGTTCATGCCTACACTTCTATTTTGTTGTAATTTACTGACAAAGTTACTGCCTGGGTTCCTGCAGAATATTTGTGCAGGTGTGGCAGGGAAGGACTGTGGGAATGCATGGGCTAGCCGGTGTTCCATCACTGCTGCTGCAGCTGCCATTCCAGCTACCATTGCCAGCAGTCTGGCTCCGTGCCCAGCTTCAGCTTCCCCACCCAGGGAGGTGCCAGGAACTGGCCTGGACACCCACACCACATGGCCAGGTCCCCTGCTTGGTCTGTGTGCTGCCCACCATGCTCCCTGGCCTGAGCTTGTGTGTGCACTCAGCGTATCTCCTCTGCTCACGTGCATGCTCCATTGTCCCATTGGACTTCACTTGCAATATACAAGTTCAAAATTAAAATGATGAAGAATTTTGAGACCGCGAAAGCAGAGCTTTAGATCACATGTAGGATCCTTGAACGACTACACACTTCCCACATTCTGTTGCTGACTCTGTCTTTATGTATGGCATGTATGTTATTTTTATGTTATGTTAAGTTTCAGTGTACTGAAATCATTGAGCCTGAATCGGAAGCCTCAGAGGATGTCTTGACCTCAGAGTTGAAGTTGAAAAACTACAGTATTCAAATTTCTCTCTAGAAAGCACTTAAGTACCATTTTTCACTGTTTCGCTGGGCATCATTTTACCCTCCTTTCAATAGTTAACTCGGGTGTGGTTTGTAGGCAATGAATACACAAGCATCACTGATCTTGTGAAAGCCATACTTGTTAATTTATAAATGGTGACACTTTCGGGGACTTATAATTAGTGACTATTTGTGACAATCATTCATTTCTGAGAATTTAGTGACCGAATTTTTTTAAATTAATCTTAGAATTTCTACTAAATGATAACGTTAAACAAGTCATCTATTTTAAACTTAAGACAGTGAATACAATTGTTATAACAGTTAAAATGCTTCTAAATCACAGGGACATTCTTTTAATAGACTCTACTTCTGCTTATGACCTTTGTTTTTAGACAGATATCTACCTATTAATCTCTAAAGAAACTGAAAAATAGGGTTCAATAGGTATTGTGTCTCGTGGCAATTTTATTTTAAATTGTAATTACATATATAAATAAATGAATAAAAAACTATCATTTATAATGTAATAATAGATGGATGTTTGTTGTGTTAGGTATGAATAGTCAGGAAGGATTGGTCACAGACATTGTGACATAGCTTTTTTCAATTAAATTTATCCAAATTGATTAGCTATTATTGTTCAAGTACATGAAAACATAAAGGACACATGACCTCTGTTTTAAAGGAGCTTAAAATTCAGGAAAAAAAAATACTTGATTAAAGAGGATCATAAATTTATTATGAAGAAGTGAACATTTGCTAAAACCCAGCAAAATTTTACAACCAATAACGTGTAATCTAATTTTTCTCTGACTTACTGTTATACTTACTAATACACTCTAAGCTGACTACAGCATTTAGAGGTGCTCCCTGAATGCTAACTATGATTATGTACAGGGACTTTTTACTCATCTCATTAAGAATCATGACAACTCAACGAGATGCACATCAGTGTCTTCTCCAGTCTATAGATGCAGAAACGGTATCTCTGAGAGATTTAAAAAACATCCTCAGGTAATTTAGCAAGTAAGTTGCGTAATTGAGAAATGAATTCAAAACCAATTCTGTTTGACTCCAAAGCTCTATCCACTGTGCTGAGTTGTTTTTATGGTGTTTTCTTTGGCATATCACACTCTGAAGGTTCAGTCTAGAAGCAGATTTTCTCGGCTGTGCATGAGAGATTATTTATCTAGGCAAGTGTTGTAAGGGGGAAGGGATGAGGGCAACAAATGGGAGAATGGGAAGGATTTGTGGTCAAATATTTGGTCGCATTCTCTTCCTCCCATTGAAAAATCATAAAATATATTAGCATGCTCAATGATCTAAGATGCCTTACAATATGAAAAATAAATCAGTTGTGCTTCCTCAGCACATATACCAAAAATTGTAAAGAAATACAGAATAATATCATATCCTTGTATAGGAGTGGCACATATAATTTTGAAGCATCCTATGTTTCTGTATGCCTTGCCTATTTCAAGCTAAGTTGTAAAAACATATAGATCTGTTAAATTTTGTTTAACAGCAACAGTATTTCTTGCATTTATTTGATTGTGTATTCTTCCTTTCCTTAATACCAATTAACATATCCTGGAAATGTTATTTTATCAAACAAGTTTTGGGGGAAAATGATGTGGAGATATAGCTCCAGAGAGAAGATATATAGCTATTTAGAAGCATTAACCACAACATTATGGACATCAAAATCACTGTCTCATAAGTAAGGCCCAGTCTGTTTGTTTGCTTTATTGTTATTATTACTGTGGGGAGAAATGTCTCCTAATTTATAAATAAATTAATGAAAATATATTTATCCAAAAATCATGATACAAATTTAGAAGATTATTTTTATAGAAGATGCCTTTGGTTAACTGATCTATGAAACTGTTGCTGTAGTGGTGTAGAATTGTAGAACAATAATACAATTTGTGGGGGAGTTATGCTACATATTGGAGAAAAAGAGCGTTCAAATTGATTTTTTTTTTAAAAAGAAGGAAACAAAGAAAGAAGGCAGGGACTAGGTTTAAATCTAAAAGGTTGGCAATCTAAAATAATTACCAATCACAATTAAAAGATGCAGCGAGGGGGGAAAAAAGTAAAAGGTAAAAGAAAAAAATAGACCCTGATAATGTACAAAGTATACAAACTGGTAAGAGAATATTAATTGTTTTAATGCACAAGTTTATTTTTTGTAGGCTTGTATTTTTTTTTTTAAGATTTTATTTATTTGACAGAGAGAGACACAGCAAGAGAGGGAACACAAGCAGGGGGAGTGGGAGAGGGAAAAGCAGGCTTCCCGCAGAGCACGGAGCCCGATGCGGGGCTCGATTCCAGGACCCTGGGATCATGACCTGAGCTGAAGGCAGATGTTTAACGACTGAGCCACCCAGGCGCCCCTGTAGGCTTGTATTTTTAAAACTACTTTTAAAAACTCAAAAAATGTTTCTGAATGTGGGGACAATAATGTTTGGTATGTCTGTTGTATTCCTTCACTTTGCTGGTGATCCTGACTTGTTATCTCATTAATCAATTGAAGCTAGTCATTTCTTTTGAAAAATCAGGACAAGAAATGGTATGGTTCTCAAACCCAGTTGAAAATTAATGCGTATAAAAGCTGCCCTGTTGTTTCATTTTGACCTGGCAGTCACCTTTTTTAGAAAAAGAATCAACCCAATCGAGTCCTTAATAAAGTAGGTCTTTCTTAATATCCCTGTGGTGGTCTTCTCAGCTGGGAATCTACCAAGTGAAGATTTGAAGGACATGTTTAGGGAATGTTCTGAGAAACTCCAGGATTTAGTAAATAATAAATTTTAGAAAGAGCACTTCTTCTTTAGCAAGTAGTTCATGTATTTGCTCCTGGAGAATCCTGCTGGGCACCAGCAGGGGGGTCTGATGGGGCAGCAGGGCTTGAAAAATTTTTGTTGCTTTGGTACCCTGCAGCAATCTTTTGAATGGGGCAGGTATTTTGAAAATAACACTTGCCTAAAAGAATCCATAGTCTTTGTAGGAGTATCGGCAGCTTGAAAACTTCCTGACTTGGGTTTCATTACTGGAAAAACATCCAAATGAAACTTCTGTTGAGAGCATACAGCCACAACAGGGGTCCTGATGTGGGTCTCTTTATAATAGAAATGAAGGTAGGCTGCATTTAGATCTCACTAATTTCCCAACATCTGTTTCTTATTCAGTTTTCTAGATCTGGGATTCTTTTCCATAATGCTAAATGTATATTAACCTTGCAAAATAAGCATGAAAAGGAATATTCCTGTGTGTATTTAATTTGGGGGTAAAAGCCAATATGACAAATGGAATAGAAAAATTAATTTAAACAATAATTTTACTGTTTTATTGTAAGGGATAACTTGTTATTAAATTTGAACAGAGATACCTCCATATATTAATAGCTATAAATAAATATTTTCTTTAATCTTGAAAAATAACTAAGCATACCTTTGAATTGCTTAGAATACTTCCTTATTCCATCATCAGAGTTCATTACAGATACATACTTAGGTAAGAATACTTAGATATTCTTAGTATACTAAGAACACTTAGAGTAATAATTTTCAATGCATGGCTCAAGAATCTCAGCAACAGAATGAATCACCTAGTGTACTTTGCTCTTCAATACTTCTTAAAATACGGATACCTGGGTCCCTCCTGAGATTTATTAAATCAGAATCTTAATGGGGGTTGTGCTCAGGGAACTTTATTTTATAGAAGATTTTCAGCTAGTTTGATGTGAGAGGTTTTGACTATTTCTGCCTTATTGTTGAAGCTGAGATAATTTTTTTGTACACTGATTCTGAAGGTTTTTATTTATTTATTTATTTATTTTTATAAAAATTGTATGCATTAGTCTACTCAAGCTGCCATAACAAAATACCACAGGGTGGGTGGCTTAAACAACAGAAATTTATTTTCTCACAGTTCTGGAGGCTGAAACGTTCAAGATCAAGGTAGCAATAGGCTTCGGTTTCTGATGAGGACTCTTTCTGGCTTGTAGACAGCCATCTTTTGTTTATGTCCTCACAAGGCCTTTCCTTGGCTCATGCATGAAGAGAGAGAGAGTGAGCTCTCTGGGGTCTCTTCTTATAAGGATACTAATGCTATTGGATAAGGGCCCTACTGATGATCTCATGACCTTAATTACTTCATTAGAAGCCCCATCAGCAAATATAGCCACACTGATATTGGGGCTTTAACATATGAATTTTGGGGAAATGCCAATATTCAGTCAATAAAAATGTACAATATATTTTGTCAACTATTTAGTTTTTTCAATAAAACTGCAAAAATATAATAGCAGAAAGCATCAGTTCTGTCTATAAAGATAGGAAAACTTGAAAGAAACAAACTTTATGAATAGTTCTGTTAAGCTTTTGCATTTTAGAACAGAAACTGAATTCATAATCTTTCCAATTTATATTTTGTTATTGTTCCAAATACAAAGGATAAGCAATGAAAAAAACATCTGAAGTAATTTCAGGTTTTAGCCAAATCAAAAGGATGTATATAAGCACCCAAAACTTAATCCTGGGTTTGGGTTCAATAAACAGTCATGGCAAATAGTGGGGAAGGTGTCTTGTAAAGGACACCTGAAATCTGGGAAACTCGAGAAAAAGCAAAATAAATGTAGAACTCTGAAATTGGTTTTTTAAGGAAAAGAGAAAGAGTTCACTGCCCAATGGTTATGTAAATGAGAATTAAAGAAACCCAGACTTGGGTACAGGACAAACGCAGGTTAGATCTCTGTCTCTAGGTGGCTGAGGATAGTTAACTTGTCTAATATTTGAGTCCCATTACAAAATAGAATGCTATATTATCTTTTTATTAAATAGATAAAACATTATCAGAACTTACCGGTTAAACATCAACACCCATTTATGATCTCATAATTTCTGTATATCAGGAGTCTGGGCACAGCTTAGTTGGGGCTTTTGCTCAGAGTCACACAGGCCTGCAATCAAGGTGTCAGCTGGGCTGCATGTTCATCTGGAGGCATGACTGGAGAGACATGTGATTGTTGGTTCACCGAGTTGGTAGCAGAATTGATTTCCTTGAGGCAGTATGACTGAGGGCCCTGGGTTTTGCTGACTACTGGTTGTTTTCTGTTCTCAGGTCCTGCAGCTCCCAGAGGCTTTGAGTTCTTACCACATGGACTGCCTTGTTGTGGCTGCTTACTTCATCAAGCAAACAGGGAGAGACTCTGGCCCGATTCTGCTAAAACAGAATCTTACATAGCATAACATAATTATAGGAGTGACATCTCCTATAACCTAATCAAGGGAGTGACATCCCATCATTGTTGCTCTATTTTATTGGTGAAAAGTGAGGCCTAGATTTTAGTTTCACTTAAGGGGAGGGAGTGATATAAGAACGTGACTCACTGGGGGTCACCTTTGGGTGTGTCTGCCATGGATGATGATACCCACATAGCTCTTTGGGGATTAAATGAGATTATACACATAGAGTTCCTGGTCCATGTGATGTATTACTTATATAGTAGCCATTACTGTGTTCCCCTGACATTTCTAGTGAAGAAAGGCTCTTCGGAAGCAATAACTGATATTATGATTCTGCCTCATCTCAAAGATTCAACCCAGAACAACCAATGAGTATACTATGCCCACCTTAATAGGTGTCATGCTTGTTTCTCATGACCGGTTTATGCTAAGATCTCAGTTGGGACTGACTTTCAGAAAAACCTATGAAGAGGGAAAAATGACAAAGTGCTTCCTTCCCCTTTCTGCTTCTGACATCCCCACTTGGCACCGCTTTGGCAATATATCTATATATCTCTCTCCAACATTCAGGGGAATTATGCTATTCTCCGGATGCTCTGGGACCCTATTAGGCACTTCCTTCATGCCCAGTCTCCTTAGAAAAAGAGTCTGTTACTATAAATCAAACTAACAACAAACTTTCTTTTACCACTACACCCTGAGTGCAAGGCTCAGGATAGGGACCCCTGAGCCTTGCACTTACAGAGCTAGAAAAGCTTAAACTGATGCAATAAATTTCTTAATATGTTAGCTCTCCTAGGAGACACTAGTAGATATAATGCTTGCACACAGAAGAGAGCAAGCAAGGAGAGACTGAGTGAGCTTGGAATCATATCTCTTCGCAGTCAAGCCCCAGATGAAAATACAGAGCCAGTACAGGATTGCAGCCTTATGAGAATCTGAGCAGAGGACCCAGGTAAGCCATACCTGGACTTTTGAGCTATAAAAACTGGGTTCCTTGTGATAACGTTTTAGGTATTATATCTGGCATGAGGAGCAGAATTTTCCTCACAGGGAGACCTTACCACAACTCTCAAGTAATAGAAAACTTTTCTTTTTTTTATTGTTCAATGTAGAACTTATTTCAACATACAAAGCAATTATATGACTTTAAATAAACTATTCAGTATGTAAGTTGACATTTCCTACAGATGTAATTTTCTGGGAAAAGAACTCAAAAGAATCACTCTTAGAAGAGTAATCAGTGCTTTATTACTGTCTACAGCTTATAAGGCACTTTCAAATATATTCTTCCCATCCTGTTATCATGTATGAAAAATATTTGATTAGTTGTTCTCTAAGAGAGTTCTGTGAATTTCTCTTAAGATACTTAAGATAGTCAGATGGCAAGTATGAAAACACAAATACAAATAGCTTTCTTAAATCTAATGTATATTTTCCAGAGAAAATAGATTCAATCTATTTTAATCTATACCTTAAATTACATTGGCTGTGAGAATAAATGCTCCATGACTACTTAGGTGGTGTTGGTAAGAAGAGGTAGACGTTTTTTGCTTGACTGAAGTGGTTCTTGTATTGTAAAGGTTAAGAAAAACTGAATTGGAATAAAGTTTCCAATGCCCTGTAAATTACAGATATCCAGGACATAGATGTTTCATTGAGCAGATAGCATTTTATTTCAGCACGTTAGGGACTGTGACACGCTAGTAGGTGGGTGAAGCAGCTTTGGCATGTGCGGACATCAGCGAGTAGCTTTTGCTCACCTGCAGAAATTCACCTGTCAAGCATGAAGCCTCCATCATCAGACTGTGTTTCTGTATATGACAGCCGGTTCAGAACCAGAGGGGAAAGGGCTTCGTCGAATCTGTTTTCTATTACTTGAATCATCCTTAGTGAACGGAATCGATTACCTGTAAAAATGGAAGTATCAGTTTGATGAAGATTAAGGCATTTCCCCACCTTTAGTATACATTGGATGAAAGGGGTGAAATGGAATGTGGTAAGCAGTATGAATGGTTGGCTAGTGAATGGTATTGTTGTATGTAAGCTGGAACTCATTTTTTTTTTTAAGATTTTATTTATTTATTTCACAATGAGAGAGAGAGAGAGAGAACGCTTGCATGAGTGGTGGGAGGGGCAGAGGCAGAAGCAGACTCCCCGCTGAGCAGGGAGCTTGATGCGGGCTCGATCCCAGGACCCTGGGATCATGACCTGAGCCGAAGGCTGACACTTAGCCAACTGAGCCACCCAGGCACCCCTAAGCTGGAACTCTTAATGTGAGTTAAACTTGACAATTTAATTTAAACGAAATAGAAAATGGGTCATACATGAACTTCAAACCAAGTCCCAGGACTGGCTATGTAATTTTCAGGGCACATTGTAAAATAAACATGCAGTGCCTCTTTTCCAAAGAGTATTAAAATGCACGATGGCAACCACAGAGCATTAAAACAATCTCAGGGCCCATCTGAGCTCGGAGGCCCGTGTACTGCCAGCTGGCCCTGCAAAGATCGCCCCCTTCACCTCTGCAGTCTCCCCAACGTCAGTAGTAGAGTTGTTCCCAGGGTAGCATAAATACGTGTCTTCATGCCCTATAGAGGGAAGACGGGCTCCTGAGAGGCTTGGAAAGTTAAGACATTGATGTTGCCTGTCAGCGGGTGCCCCAAACCCTGAGGCTCTGACGTTGGCCTGCCGCAGGGCCCGTACCCCAACTCCACATACACCGTTCTGTGCTTGGGTTTCTGGTTTGACCCTTTGACACTCATTTTAGTCCAAATACACATGGATTAAAATGCTGGCAGGCAAAAGGAGTTTTTTCCCTTTTCCTGTATGGTCTCATGCATGGCCCTGGACCTTCGAGGAAAATTCTTATTTTGTTTGCTTCTTGGGAGAGGCTACATAATCATGTCTTTATGAAAAGTTACAAGGTGTAGTCATGAAAACCGCAGTTTTGGAGTCAGACTTGCATAGGTTTTATGGCAGATTCTGCTGTTTCCCAGTTTTTGATCTTGGCTACTCATTTTTCTCCAGAGTCCCTGTTTCCTAGTATAAATGGCAAGAAAAACACCTAATTCATAGGGCTGTTCTACACATTAAAGTAGATAAAACATAAAGACAAATACCTGGCATATTATAAATACTCAAGAAAATTACTTACTCATCTCTGTATTATTCTAATTCCTAATGATACTTTGAAAAAAAATCAATTAGCTTTATCTTGATCTAAAGAGCATAAAACTCAGAAGCATAGAACCGGACAGGACTTCAGAAATTTTCTGGCTTAGGGGCTCTTAAATTTGTTGGGATCATAGATCCTTTTGAATTCTGATGAAAGGCATGGAACCCTCTCTCGCCCCAGAAGTTACACAGGTGTTTAGCATTCTATCTCAGGGGATTCTTTCACTACCTGAAGCTCATCATTGGAACCTATGAAAGCAGGTTAAAACGAGTGCATCAAACCTGATATTACTATTTTTTTTCATTTACAAAACGGTGATGGGATTGGCCTCTAAATATCCACCTCCCATTATTGACAGCAACCCCCTTATTATGGACTGTTCTGTTTCCTGAATATGGGTCTGTTTTTTTGTTCTGTTCTGTTCTGTTTTGTTTTCCATAGAAATGCTGAGCACAGTCTGGAACTTAATGAGAGCATCAGATAATGAGGCAATGTTTTATTTTAAAGAAAGTGACTGCCCTGCCATTCCTTTTCAGGACTCTGTTCTTCTGAGAAACCCCTCAATGCTGTGAAGTTCTCCCTTTTAAGTTGCTACATCTGATGTGCCTCTGCTCACGACCCTGATGATTTTATACTTAGGCAAAGACACAGACTAGTAGCTCAGGTATTGGAAAGTAGCAGAGCTACATGGCTCTTTAATATGGCCTAGGTGCTGTCACAATGATCTCCACTGTGGTTTTCCTTTTCTAGTGAATTAATTCCATTTTCTTTATTGCTTCTTTTTATTTCCCTCCTCTCACATTAGGCTTTGGCCCTAGTTTGCAAATCATTTAAAAAGTAAGCTGATTCTCTAATTGTTACCTGAACCAACATCTGCATTTGACTGTCCAGCATTTATTCCAGATTCTTTCCTCCCCGTTGGCTGCTTCTGCCTTCTCTTATTACACTACAAACTTGTGGCAGCAGCACATGGACAGATACTTTCCACAAAGACACAATGCTAAAAGACAATAAAGGCAGTAAGGACTAAAAGACAATGGAAAGGCAGAGTTCCATCATATATCAATTAGGTTGTAGCCTGATTTTCATTTTGTTTTCTGCCTGGTTTCCATTTGACCCACACAGGTTCCTTTTCATTCCTAAGCGCACATTCCAAAGTTTATGTTCATGGCTCGGAGATATACGTAGAGGGTATGTAAAGACTAACCTCCAAAGAATAAACCCAAAGAGAGCTGTCAAATTTTTTATTTATGGATACTTTGGTTCCAAGTCATTTTTTTTTCTTTTATTTCTGCTAGCTCTAGATCAAGCTGATGGCAAAAGGTAGGATATCTTGATTGTTTCTACATTTCTTGCAATGATATTGGCAAGCAAAATCCAGGGGGGAATTGAAACATCATTTATCATGTTTGGTTAAGATGAAGTTATATGACACTTAAAGTGCAAGAGCACGAGGAGTATCTGCCAACCTGGAAGTTTTTAATCCCTATTTCTGAACACTTACGGAGATGCCGCCCTAATCCCACAGTGCGGGTCCCCTGTCTGCTGCTGACGTGTCATCCGCTCTTGTTCATGCTGGATGTGATCAGATGTGAACCTCAAAGACCTTTCTGAAGCTAAGCCTTATATGAGTCCTGAGTCATTACTGTCACCCAGACTCATCACATTTTGCCTTCTGCCCCCCCCCCCCCCACCAGGTTCCAATAGGGAAGTAACTGACATGTGGCAGCTAAGAAACCATACCAAAAGAAACTTCAACTTAAGTGTGCATTTCTGCAGGGTCAGACAACTTCGACAGAGTTGCCCAGTTTTTCATTACTTAGCACGTTTACCTAATTTATCCATATTTATTTTAGAAGTTGTGTGTGAGCTTGCTCAAATTTTTGATTGCCTCTCCTCTTGGTAATAAAAAAAGGAGAGATGCTTCTCATGTGAGAACTCTCAACATGGGAGGAGACACTAATGGAAGCCTTGTCAGAACTGACCCCAAGAGAAAGCAGAACAAGATCCCATCTATGTTTTAAGAGTTGATAGAGTTGCAAGTGGGACTCATTGTGCTAAAATAAGTCCCAACAGCTTGTCATTTCACTGTTACAGATTCATTCCTTTGGTATGACGTTATTTAGTTGTCAAAATTGCAGCTATTAAATTGCAACTTATCTTAGAAAATATTAGGCAGTATCTGTCAATATGAAGCACCCAATTCAGTGAGAACATGGCATGGAATGGGTGTCAGAATGATGAGGGCTGGGGGAGCAAAGCTGTTCTGAAAATTAAAGAGGTAGAAAGACAAAAGTCAACTGATTTCCGCTTTGTTAAAATTAGACTCTCCTCTTAACTGTGGTACTTCTGTCAGAGAGGGTGATGAGATGCACAGAACTGACCAGCAGCAGTCTTTGCATTTAAATTACTGATAAATGTCTGCTGCTGCTATTTTGGATCCTAAATAAATTCAATAAGTTCACAAAGTGCTCTTAGAGCTCTCCCCAGTGTACACGGCCCTTCCACAAGCACAATTTTATTTAATTTTCATTATAAGCTTATCTACATGTGGAACAGCTGTTACTTTCATTATCATCTGCAGAGGAAACATTGGTGCGGCACACGGCAAGTACACGTGGACATACGCAAGGACTTTGGAGAAGAAAACTCAGGTTTAGCAACTAAGCTACAAATAAAGGGATTTAACCATGGCTACATCTGAGATGCCCATGTGAAATGTGCATTTTTATCTTTATTAGCTTTAGTTTAGATTTCTTAAAATGTATGAATCATTTATGACAGCTTCATCACTCTGTATTTGAGCATGCAATTTAAAATATTTCTAATAATATTTGAAGTATTTTGCTGGGATAGATTTTCTATTATAAGTCAATAAGGGAGAAGGAACCATGACAATGTTATTGTTAAAATAGAGAAATAACACATGAGGGATTTCTTTTTGGCAGAGTAGTCTTCATGATTCTGTCATAGTGCTCCTTCTAAGAATATATCCCTGGACAGAAGACTAATCTTAATCTTGCTTAAGCCTTAGGAGTATAGGGTACATCTATTTTTCTAAATTTGTTTTTGTTGGAACATGAGGAGAGAATGATATACTCATGATTCTCACATTTTCTGAATTAAAAATATCATTGTATAATCTGACCTACACTATTTTTTAAATTATTTTTTAATATGAAAATTTTTTTTTACAAAGATAGAAAACCTATATCATGTTTAGCTTTATATTTAATGAATCTCATTTATAGGAATACATAAAATCACATGAAATTGGGATTGTCCGAGAATATTTGGCACATATGATTGCTGTTGTTTGGAGTACTGTTTCTGAACTGTGACAGAATGGAGAAAGTTAATTTAGAAAAAAAAAATAACAAGGACAATATAATCTTACTCTCTTTCATCTGTATTGCTTTCTTAGAAAATCTAAGCATTTTAGGAAGCAATCCTATAGCACAGAATCCAGATTCCCACCAAAAACACTCAATGAAATTTAATTATTCCTTTCATATTTGCATGGTTACATAGTCTCCTAGTTTCACTAATGTTATTTATCTAGTGATGCTTAGTTAATTAGCACCCATTCCTCAGGATTTGAGCCATTCCAAGCCAACAACCTTTGAATGGCCAGAATGCAAATTTCTCAGAAGTTTGCTTTAAAATTCTATCCGAAAGACGAAAATATTGTATTTCTGTGGCCTTTCAAAGACATTTGAAGGACTCTGGTATTTTGTGAACAAGTGGTAAAATAGGCTATAAACATGGGCAATGATAACCAATTAGTAAACCTTAACTTTTGATGAACTTGTGCTAAATGGGGTCATTTGTTCTTTTGGATAGATTGAAGAGTTCAGAGAACATAAGAGGGAAAAAATCTTGTGTAAATCTCTTATTTTAAGAATGGTTGTCAATGGGACAAGCATCCTCCTGTGTTTCGTCTGGAAGCATTCACTTTAGTTCTTGGAACAGAGTTGAAAGATTAATGGTATCAGCCCTTGTACCGCGTGTTCCAGGAGGGGCTGCCTCTGGGAAACATCTCAGGTAAAATGCAATGGCCTAACCATAAGCTGGTTAGAGACCTTTTGTGGCTGTTAGACTGTGTTTGTTGTCATTTTTAAAGACAGAGTGGTGGAGGGGCACCTGGGTGGCTCAGTCGTTAAGCGTCTGCCTTTGGCTCAGGTCATGATCCCGGGGTCCTGGGATCGAGCCCCACATCAGGCTCCCTGCTCAGCAGAGAGTCTGCTTCTCCCTCTCCCACTCCCCCTGCTTGTGTTCCTGCTCTCTCTCTCTCTCTGTCAAATAAATAAATAAAATCTTAAAAAAAAAAAAATAAAGACAGAGTAGTGGAGATGGTATATTGATATTGGGAAGTCAATAGGTTTAAAAGTGTATAGCCATTAAAATTTAGAAGACCAGGGTTGGAATCTAGGCTTTGTGTCTTGCAAACATAACCTAGAACAGTTCACTAAATCTTTCTATGCTTTGTTTTCATCTTTTCTAAAATTCATACCTATGCTATTTAGGGTAGCTCAAGTATGAGGTATGCTGCCATCTAGATACCTCAGGTCTGGGGATGTGTTTCATTTATTGATTGCTGTATAACACATCACCATAAAACTTATTGTCTTGGGGCTTCTGGGTGGCTTAGTCGGTTAAGCATTGGACTCTTGATTTTGGCTCAGGTCATGATCTCAGGGAAGTGAAGTCAAGCCCCATGTAGGGCTCCACACTCAGCGGGAGTCTGCTTGTGATTCTCTCTCTACCTCTCCCTCTGACCACCCCTGCCACTCTCCCTCTCTCTCTAAAATAAATAAATCTAAAAAAAACCCCTTATTGTCTTAACAACAATATAGTTTATTTCTTATGACCGTGTGGTTTGACTAAATGAGGTTTCTATTAGTCTGACCTAGACCATTCCTGTTGCATCTAGCTCTGAGATTGACTAGGTGCTGTGAGCTAGGGTATTCAGTTTTCTCCTAAGGGCCCTTCCACGGAGCTAGTTTGGGCTTTCTTACTGCCTATTGGTCTTAAGCAGTGTTCCAGTAAGGACAATTTCCAGAATGTGAAAATGGAAGCTACAAAGCTCTGTTGCAAGTCCTACAGTGTTCCTTTCACTACATTTTACTGGACAAAGCAAGTCACAAGACCAGCCCACATTCAAGGGGAAAAGAAAATCAGACTCATCACTTGATGAGAGAAGTGGTGAGGTCACACTACAGAAGGTCTGACCACATTTGGAAATAATTTACCAAAGACGGCAAGGGCTAAAGCTGGGACTTGGGCATAGGGTGGTGCTGAGGGACACAGACTGGTAATAGTAACCCTCCCTGCAAAGGAAACCAGTGATCCAAGTTAAATATCCAAAGTCCATGCCCAGGGAAAGCATGATGAATTTTGGTTAAGAGCACGGAGTCTAGAAGCAAAACAACTTTGGGGTTAAAATCTAGCTCACTGTTTCCTAACTAGGTGATTAAGTTCATTTGTGCCTCAATTTCCTCACCTATAAAATGAAAAGAATAACATTTTCTATCTCATACAGTGGTTATTTTGAAGATTAAATAACTTCCAAATGTAAACATCTTAGAATAGTTGCTGGAAAGTAGTAAAAACTTAGAGAAGTATTTATTGTTTTATTATTCAAATATATCTAGATGCACTATGTGTGTGTGGGGGATACTGTTCTGAAGTGAGATAAATTTCAGTCATAACTAAAATTGGGAACTTAAGAGGGATTCGTTAAGTTTCAGGAACCAATCTGTATTTTTCAGGGATTTAGCTGGGGAGCACATGAAGGAGACACACAGTGAAAAGAAGCCGGTGTCTTGAAAGAGCTGACAAGGGGTAGGGGACCTGTCAGGGGTGTAAAGCAGAACCCTGATTTGGGGGCAAAGAAATACAGAGCCAAATAAGAAGGAAGAAGTCATAGAGGGAAACCCAGTCACACGCACACATTTATGAAAGGGGCCAACTCTTGGCTGCACCTTTGTGGCAACAAGGTTATCTCGGGCTTTCCTCAGACTAAAACTTCATCTATGTACGAGTGAGTCTTGGGACACCAGGAAACCCACACATCTTGGCTAAATCACTGAGCTTAAAATACGTGACTTAATTCCAATCTCCAATAAAATATATTTTTATTTTTCACTACTGTTGATTAGCTTAGGGACCGACTCAGCCTAGGTCTATAAGTGGGAACCGTGAGTGGATTCAGCCCTGGAAGCTGGGGATGTAGGGAGCATGGAGGGAGAGGGACTATATGCAGGACTGTGACACAAGCCTGACAGCTTACCTCATTGGATGGTTATCGTGATCAATTTAAACAATATCTATAAAAGAGCTTCGTAAATTACTATCATCAAGCATATGTCCTGGGGCCAATAATTTTTCTTTTCAAAATAATTGTACTTGTCAAATTGTCAAACTAAACTTCCAGAGGTAGAATCCACGATGTCCTATTTGAGGGCCAATGTCAGTGACAGGCAGCCTAAGGCAAGCAGGGCCGCTTGAAGTTGCCACGATGTCTATGGACAGACTTGGGACTTAAGCAATCAAGAAGGAAAAGGTGGCGAATGCGCTGGAGCTAGAAAATCAAAACCTGAATGTGTGGGTGGATACCTCACTAGCGTGTGGAGTGGAAATATGACAGCAAATCCCATGATGAGGTTGATAATCCCTCTGCCCAGGTTTTAAGCAGTCTTACTGATGTGGATGGATGAAGGCTCACAGGTGTGTGCTGAGCCCCAGAATAAATTCTGCAGGTGCTGGTGATTGCAGTAAAGGTCTAAGTCCCTTTAGAGAGTACTCACCGTCTGAACAAATGAAATGATTTTGAATGCTTCTGCTTGCTACAGGGAAATGTATAAAAAGATGGCATCATTTCCTGCTCCTTTGGACAGCTTTTAAAAAGAGACCTGGGCCAAGGAAATTATTCTCCAAAAGCCTGCTAAATGCTTATAATGGAAACAAATGTATTCCTTAATATAAGTAACATTAATTCTATTTTAAATTTATGATATGAGAGAGTTGAGGTTTGTAATCACCCCGTCTAGGCTTCAACATTGCTGCTCATTGTGTAACTTGTGTCTTGCAAAGATGTCATCACTGTTTTATTTTAAAACAGGAAGGTTTTTAAAATTGACTTTTTGTTCATTGTAGCTATTGCTTTATATTATATTGAGAAATAGTTAAGAAAGTGGTGTCAAATTACTAACTTATTCCCTAAGAAAATACGAACTTACTTAAAGAAATGAATTTTAGGTAAAGGTGAGAGGACTAAACAGTTGAGACTATATTCCAAAGGCAATTTTCCTCCTTATTTGCTGATCTGTGCTTCTCCTTACATGTACCAAGAGAATGATTCCTCAAACCTAATCACTCCTAGATAAACTCAAATAATATTCTAGATATGAGCTGAGGTGAAAAGTTAACCAGTTACATGATTCTTTTCCCAAAAAGTGCCATTAATTCAGATAAAATCTCTTCCAATTTTGGAAATATGTCATATGTTCTGATTCATCTTTATAATTGTGGCATTTATAATAGTTGTTCCAAAGGCAGATTTTTTTTTTGTCATAACTTTCCAAGTTCACGTGATGTCTCCAGAGCAGTCAGATGTTTAACTCCTGATGACTTTGGGGAGCAGAAGATTGAAATGCCAAACCAAAGGGTAGTGGGCAAGAGGCAGAAGTTAGCTGTTGATGAGGTGGCAAGAGCGAAAAAGAGTGGGAGTCAGAAGGATTCTGAACGGAGTCACTGAACTTTAATAAGATGATGAAAAGGCATCTTGACAGGAAAAAAAAAAAAAAAAGGTTCATGAACCATTCTTCTGGGTTATACAATAGAGTAAGCTCAGGAGACATTGATTTTTCTAGAAAAAAAACCCTGGTACATTTCCACTGAATTGAAAATTATATCCTTTCCATCACAATATTACTGGCCTAAAATAAGTATATTTTCCCCATGCCCCAATGTTAAATTAGACTAAGTTTAAATTATGAAAAAAATATTTTTCAGATTTAATGACCTCCTTTGAAAAATTATAAACCACTTAAATGCTAAAATTCAAATCAGAACAGCCTTAACATGATTTGTGTCTCCTGTAAACCACAGTGCAATCAATAGAAAAACAAATTCATAAAGATTAAGCCCTGTACCTTATTTCTTTAGAAACATATAATTCAAGTGCTTTATCAACTTTTAACAAAATATTTAAACAACAAAAAACCCTTTCTGCCTGGAATATAATCAAGACAAAATGTAGCCTATGGTATGTCTCCATACCAAGTCAAATAATCTCATATTGAAATGGACAGTTTCCCTTTCAGGACTTACTCATCTCATGTAGTAAACACACTGTCCTCACTGTATATCAGGCACTGTTCTTAGAACAGTGCTAATATAACTCACTAAAGTCTCATACTAACTCTATGAAATAGATATCGTAGTTGTCACCATTTTACAGATCAAGAAACTGAGGCTAGGTTAAGTAATTGCTTGAGTTCATGCAGCCCAAAAGTAGCAGAACAAGAATAGGAATCCTGGGATCTTGGATTCAGAGTCCATGCTCTTAAGCCATAATATTCTTATGCAGTTGTTTATAAAAAAAATATGCCTTAATAGAGAATATAACCAGAGAATGCCACTGATTAGGTAGGATTCCTGAATGCTAGAGAAAATCCCAACTATTCTTTGTCTAGTTTCATTTCCATTTGTATTTTCTGTGGTCACTTTAAACTCAGAATTTCCAAACTTGAACTCATTATCTTCCCACTCTAATGTGTTCCTTTTATATACCCTGAATTAGATTATGACTCATCAGTCATTCAGTACCTTAGATAAAATCTAGGAATTATTCCAGAATTCTGCCCATGCTCAATGTCTACATATAATTACTCATCAAATCTTACTAAGTATTCTCAAAACTGGCTTCTCTCTATGCCCTCACCATTTTTATTGCTACTTTTCAGGCATTGCCTTCTTATGATGAGACAATTAAACTGTCTTCTAAATAGTCTCTTTGTTTTTGTTTCCTGCATTCTAGCCATCCCCCTACACTACTGCTAAAGTAACCTTTTAAAAATGTTTATCTGATTATGTTTCCCTTTCAGTGAAGGCACTTCACTTTCTCCCTATTGCCCACAGTATAAATTCAAACTTCTTGGTATTAAAATATAAGGCCCTTTTTGATCTGATCCCTTTCTTATCTTCTGCTACTCCCCTCATCATACTTTATGACATATCAAATACTAAGCATTATACAGTTCCTAGCCTCCTGTCTTTGCAGATGCTATTCCTTCTGCTTGGGACGTCCTTCTTACCACTCATCCTTCTGGCAAACTCATAGAAATCTCCAGTAAATGTCCATCTGATATATTCAGTAGGATAGCTGTAGCCGGGAATAATTAGTTATGCATGATGCTCCATCTGTGCCTTGTGCAGGCTTCTGCTGTTGCATTTAACACAACTTACTGAAATTATTATTATTATTGTATTATTATTATTATTTACCTTCCAACTAGACTCTGAGCTCCTTAAAAAGACAGTAATTAACAGGAGGTCAATAAATGTTAGTGCAATAAATTTGTTATGAATTTCTAGTCTAGCTTATTGCACTGTGAAAGATTTTATCCTGTCAGGAGATGGAGAAATTTGAGAAAGAGTACATCCTAACACTCAGTGATGGCTAAAGAGGAAAGATGGTAAAATATCACAGATTGGAAAATATGGGCAGAATACAAAGTTTCATTTAAAGTGGAGGAGAAATCAGTCTTTATTTGAATGGGAATCCATTCTGTCTTCTAAATTGGCAAGATATTACTTTTTATATATTGATTTCTAACTCAGTACTGTTCCTCCTGGGATCATCTTGACTTGACATTCTACTATGGAATGTCATTTGATTATGCTCACACGCTGTTGAGGGTCCTAATCTTTATGCTTAGCAGCGCCAACAATGACTCAGTTGGGTCTCTTTCGTCTCAGAAATTTTAGTGCTGGCATCAATTGTTCCTCATTTTAGCAGAGCTCCTCTCCTTATGGTGTTATTTATCACCCAGACAAATTCCTATCATTGGGTAGATAGAAATAATTTTGTACATGCACCATTAGAAAGAGCAAGACAGATCCTTTCTAAAAGGTTTTTATGTTTTCCTTACTGGCCAATCACTATCATGTTCTTATAACCAAATCCTTTTAGTTGGGATCAGCAAAAAAATAGTTCTAATTTTTTTGAGCATAATAAGATGATTACAAATATATAGGCAATTTGAAGATTGTCCTACAATTCATAGTACAAATACTTAACTATATTTCATAGATTTCAAGGCTGGTTTGATGTGATGATTGAGTTTTTAGATTTTGAATCATAATGTATCTACCAGAATTCAAGAATACTCTATCTAAGCTTGTGGTTGCTTTCCCTTAGGATTTAAAAAGCCTTGACTCTATTTGTTAAATTTAAGCAGTGAGATGTTTTTGTTTTATCTTGTGATCTCCATTAACAGATATTTCAAGAGAGTTTTAGAAAAAGAAAGGCATGGGAAATAGGAGGAATTCTTTTCTTGATAATTCTGCCCTATATTATTTTCTTTGCCTCTGAGGTATTAACATTTGTTCTGATTGCTTACATACACTTACTAACCATTATTTTTTTCTTTATTTTTGGGTCCATTTATCTATTATTGCATAAAATTCATGCCAACACTTAGTGGCTTAAAACAACAATCATTTCTTTTTCTCGGAAATCTGTAATTTGTTCAGGGCAAATTGAACAATGGGACAAATTGTCTCTGATTCCGAGTTTCTGGGATGACTGGAACACCTACAGGCTAGAACAAATAGGGCTACAATGACAACTCTCTCTCTCTCTTTTTATAGTCTCAGGATTTCTCCAGGATATTTCTATGTATTCCATGTATTCTCTCCACCATGGTGGCTTCAAGGTAGACCTCTTACATGACAGTTTAGGGCTCTATAAATCAATGTTCCTAGAAAGCAAAGTCTTTTACAACCTAGCGTCAGAAATCTTAAAACAAAGTAATGTGTCTTGTGCTGTCTTATATTGGATCACACATGGTAACCCTCAATTCGTTGAAGAAGTGGTCTATCAAGGGTATGAAAATCAGGGGCAGGGATCACTTGGGAAAGTCTTGGAGTCAGGTTACCATATTTCTGTGGTCTTCCCTTTTCTTTCCTTTATTCCTCCTTCTCTTCACCCTCCTCACCACCGCCCCATTTGGTATGATTTATATACAGTAGAATTTGGAAAAATGTATGCAGCGATGTAATCACCACTATAATCAATAATATTCCATCATTCAAAGCATTCCCACATGTCTGTGAGTAGTCCATCTTATCTCTCCACTTTAAGAACCTGACAACCTGACAACTAGGAATCTGTTTTTTCCATTCCCACAGTTATGTCTTCTACAGAATATCATAGAAATGGAAGCAACTCTATCTAACTATTTGAGACTGGTTTATTTCATTTAGCATAATGCTTTTGAGCTTCACCATGTTGTTGCATGTTTTATTGTTGAGTAGTATTCTATCGTAAACCACAATTTTTTCATTCATCCACCAGTTGAAAAACATTTGGATATTTTCCAGATCTTGGTGATTATTTAAAAAAAATTGTTAAAATGAAGAGATCATGTAACAAATATCTAAAAATGTGGAAGTGGCTTTGGAACTGGGTGATAGCTAGAGGCTGGAAGAGATTTGAGGAGAATGCTAGAAAAAGCCTAGATTACCTCGAAGGGAATGTTGATAAAATATGATGTTAGAGTTGATTCTGGTGACAGCTCCTAAGGAAAAGAGAAGAGCTACAGAGAAAGCCTCTATTATCTTGGAGAATACAGGTATCATCAAAACCAGAATGTTGGTAGAAATATGGATATTAAAAGACTATTCTGGTGAGATCTCAGATGGGTATGAGGTACATGTTATTGGAATCTGGAGAAAAGGCAATCTTTGTTATAAGGTGGCAAAGAATTTGGCTGAATTGTGTTCTAGTGTTTCTTGGAAGATGGAATTTGTATCTGATGAAATTGAATATTTGGCCAAGGCTATTTCTTTCTTTCTTTTTTTTTTTTTTCTTCTTGATTTTATTTAGACAGAGTGAGAGAGAGCACAAGAAAGGCGGAGGAGCAGAGGGAGAGGGAGAAGCATACTCCCCGCTGAGCAGGGACCCTGATGTGGGGCCTGATCCCAGGATCCCAGGATCATGACCCAGCCCAAGGCAGATGCTTAACCGACTGAGCTACCCAGGCACCCCTGGCTGAGGCTATTTCTAAGCCAAATGTTGAGGGAGTGGCTTTGTATTCTCCTTATCTCTTATAGTAAAATAGGAGAAGAGGGAGATAAAATGAATAATTATTAAGTCAAAAAGAAATGGAACTTGAAGATTTGGAAAATTTATAGACTATCCCTATTACAAAACGTTTTTTGTTTTGTTTTGTTTTAGAAGAAGCATGTTTTGAAGAGAAGACTAAGAGTATGGCTGAATAACCATTTGATAAAGAGCTTATGAGCGAGACATGATTTCCTAAGCTATTTTTGCAGAAGCCAGGAATAGAGATGTGATTATACCAGCAGAAACAATGCCAACTAACAGGACTAGAGAAGAGGAGATGAAATAAAGGAAGGAAGATACTCTCTGTCAGCTATTGGATTTCCTGGATTCTTCAGGAAAGGTCAGTAGAGTTATTCAGCTGCAAACATACTTTATCCTTCAAGAAAAGGGAAAAATGACAATGAAGGTGATCAGAGATCATCAGGGCTTCCACTTACCCCATTTCTGCCCTTTCATTGCCAGCAATATGGGCAAGAACCACACAGAGAGCCATGGGGTTGAGGATGCTCCATGAACCAAAGGGGCTATTGCATGACAGTGCTATCCCAGAGGGCCTGCAGAGCAAAGCATCAAACCAAAAGAGGATTAATCTCAAGCCTTGAGATCTAATGGAATTTGCTTTGCTAAGTTTCAACTTGCTTAGGACCCACCACTCCTTCTTCTGATTGCTTTTCTTTGGAATTCAAATGTATATCCTATGCCCTCCCACCACTGCATTTTAGAAGCACATAACTTTTCTGGTTTCACAGGTTTACCACTGGAGAGAAATTTTACCTCAGGCTGAACTTGTACCTTTCTTCTCACCCATATCTGATTTAGATGACTATGGACTTTTAGTCTTTAGAATTAATGCTAAGACTTTGGGGCTGTTGGGATGAAATTAATATATTTTGCATACAAGAAAGACATGAATTATAGGGGGCACCAGGGGTGGGATGTTATGAACTGAATGTTTGTGTCCCCCTATAATGCTTTATGTTGAATCCCTAACCCTCAGTGTGGCTATATTTGAAGATGGGGCCTTTAAACAAGGATGAAGGTTAAATGAGGTCATAAGGGTAGCACCCAATAAAATTGTTGTTCTTACAAGAAGAGACATCAGAGAGCTTTCTCTCTCTCTCTGTCTCTCTGTGTTTTGTTGAACGGCCTGTCTAATGGTTTATCAATATTATTGAGCTTTTAAAAGAACTGGATTTTGTAAGAATAGATTTTATGTACTTTTAAACTGTTTTCAATTTTATTGATTTAGGATATTATCTTTGTTATTTCCTTCCATATGTTTCGTTTATATGTAATTTTTTCTCCTTTTTCTAGTTTCCTGTGATAGAAGCTTAGATCATTAATTTTAGAACTTTGTTATTTTTTAATATAAGCATTTAAGGCTACAAAGTTTACTATAAGCTCTACTTTAGTTTTCATACAATTTTTTATATATATTATTTTAATTTTTATTCAGTACACATATTCTCAAAATTTCCTTGTGACTTCTTTTTTTTTTTTTTTTTTTTTAAAGTAGGCTCCATGCCCACCCTGGAGCCCAACGTGGGGCTTGAACTCATGACCCTGAGATCAAGACCTGAGCTGAGATCAGGAGTTGGACACTTAACAAACTGAGCCACCCAGGGGCCCCTCCTTGTAACTTCTTTTTGACTCATAAATTAATTTGATTTTTTTAAAAAAAATTCCAAATATTTAAGGATTTTCTAGATATCTTTCTGTTATTGGCTTCCAGTTTAATTGTTATGTAGTTGGACAACATAATTTGTATGATTTCAATTTTTTTTATGTTGGTTGAGGATATTTTTTGTGTCTGTCCCTGAAGATGTTCTCTTTTAAATGTTTCATGTGTACTTGCAAAGAATGTATATTTTTCTGTTGTTTGGTGGAGTGTTGTATAAATATCAATTGGATCAGATTGATAGTATTGTTAAATCTTTCATATCCTTATAATAATTTTTGGTCTTTCTGTTGTATCGTATATGGAGAAACAAGTGTTATTGTTTAATTGTGCCTTTGTCCATCTCTTTAAACTGTAAGTTTTTGCTTTATGTATTCTGAAGACTGTTATTAGGTACATGCACAATAAGGACTGTTCAGTTTTCTTGATGAAATGACCCTTTGTTTTTCTGTAATTTCCTTTTATATCCCTGGCAATATTCTTTGCTGTGAAGTTTATTTTATATTATTAATATAACAACTCTTGCTTTTTAAAGTTTTTACTTATGTTTTTCTATCCTTTTATTTTAAAAAAATTATTTATTTATATTAGAGAGTGTAGTAGGGAGGGGCAGAGGGAGAGAAAGAGAGAGTCTTAAGCAGACTCCGTGCTCAATCAGCACAGACCCTGATGCGGGGCTTGATGCGGGGCTCCATCTCACGACCCTGAGATCATGACCTGAGCCAAAACCAAGAGTCAGAAGCTTAATCAACTGTACCACCCAGGTATCCTTTTTTTCTATCCTTTTAATTATATCCAGGTTATTACATTTAAAGTGGATTTCTTGTAGTCAGCATATAGATGGGGCTTGTTTTCTTTTTCTTTTTTAAATCTAATAAGATACACTCTCTTTTATTTTGAAACTTTAGGCCAGCTAGTGAAATTACTGACATAGTTGTATTTAAATATACCATCTTGTTATTAATTTTCTCTTCATCCTATCTGTTCTAGTTATTTTTTTCTCCATTCTTTTGTACTGTTTTTAATCATTCTATTTTATCTCCACTACTGATTTATTTATTGTAACTCTTTTGTAAATTTTTGGGCAAATTGGTGTTAGTGTTGTTTAGGTCTTCTAAATCCTTACTGATTCTCAGTTTATTTGTTTAATCAATTAGTAGAGGAGAGCTATTGTTGTCTCTATAATTGTGCATTTCTCTTTTTTCTTATTTCAGTTCTGTTTTACTTCATGCATTTTGAAGCTCTTTTATTTGATTGGATTGATTGATTGATTGATTGATTCATTTATTTAATCATTCATATGTAGGATTGTTATATTTTCTCAGTGAATTGTTCCCTTTATCATTTTCCTTTATCCTTTCCATGTTCTTTTTTTTTTTTTTTTAATCCTTTCCTTGTTCTGAAGTCAGTTTTGTTTGACATTAATATAGCCACTTCACTTTTTCCATGTTGATTGCATGGCAATTTTTCAATATTTTACTTTTTTTGTCACCATACCTTTAACCTATTTATATTTTCATATTTAAGGTGAGTTTCTTATAAGCAGCATTTAGTTTTGATTTTTAATCAAATATGATTTTATTTTGCTTGATTACATTCAACATAACAATATATAGTTGGATTTAAATTTAATATTTTGCTATTTGCTATTTGTCTCATCTTTTTGGGTACAATTTTCTCCCTGCTTTGAATTAATTTTGTATTTTTATGATTCTTTTTCTTATTGGTATATCTCTTGATAAATTGTTAGCAATTATCCTAAGATTAACAATATATATCTTTAATATATCACAGATAACCTTCTTGTAATAGAATACCACTTTACATATAAGAAATGTACAGTATTTCTAATTCCTTCCTCATATCTTTGTATTGTTTTCATACATTTCATTTATACATGTTATAAGCCCCACAGTATGTTTTCATTAGTTACACTTTAGATTGTAAATTATCTCTTAGAGTGGGTAAAAAAAAAAATTTAAACTTACTTTGATTTTTCTACTATACGTGGACCTCAAACAAGTTTCTGTCTAGTATCATATTTCTCTGTTTGAAGAACTTCCTTTGACACTTCTCATAGTATAAGTCTGCTGGAAATGACTTCTCTCAACTTTTGTTGGTCTAAAAAAGTCTTCATTTATCTTCATTTTGAAACATATTTTCATTGGGTATATGATTCTGGGATGACAGCCTTTTACTTTAAGTACTTTGGAGATATTACTCATTTGTCTTCTGACTTGTATAATTCTTGACAGAAGTTTGCTGTTATACAAATCTTTGGTCCACTGTATATAATGTGTATTTACCCCCCTCTACCTGCCTTTAAGATTTTTCGTGGTGTGTGTGTGTGTGTGTGTGTGTGTGTGAGTTTATCCAGAGTAGGATTCTTAAATATTTCATTTAGCCTTTCACTATTTTCACATATTTCCTCTACTTCATTCTCTTTCTGCTTCTTCTGGAACTCAATTATACCTATGTTACACCATTTGAAATTTTCCACAGTTCCTGGATAATCTCTTTGCCCTTTTTTCCTCTTTCTTTTTCCTTTTTGTTTCAGTTTGAATAATTTCTATTGATTTATCTTTAAGTTCACTAGTTCTTTTATTAACTGTCTTAAATCTACTTATGAGCCAGCCAAATGAATTCTTCTGTGTATCTAAATTTTTTTGTCAGCATTTGCACTTGACTCATATCATTTCCACCCTGTTGAAATTCTACATCTGTGAATGCATGTGTCTCTTGTTTTTGCGGTAGATTAAAAAAATTAGTCATAGTTATTTTGGAATCTTTCTCAGAGAGTTACAACATATGGTCATTTCTTATTCTGGTTCAGCTTATTATATATAATATATATCTCATATATGTATAAGCAATATTTTCATAAAGTTTTTTATAAAATATTTATGCATTTACATATGTATGTGTAATTTTTTTGTTTGCTTTTTATTTGTGTCTTACAATCATTGATTGAATGTCAGATATCATGTTAGAATAGTCAGAGTGGAAGTCAATACATTTTATGCCTGGAAAAGTCATGCCCCTTTTTCTGTTAAGTTGTTAGATATGGGGTTAAGTGAATCTAGTCAGGAGTTGAGATAAAGAGGGGTTTTATGTTTGCAGTGATTAGCTTTAGTGTACCACTTGTTTCAATTTTCTTCAATATGGGCTGCTCCTGTCTTGCTGTGAAGGCTTGGGTTGTGTTGTTGGGTGAGTTTTCTCAGTGTAAGTACTCCATTCTCAGCTCTGAGCAAACCTGTGCCACAGCTGGCAGGCTCCCTCCATGTTCTTGCCCCATCCCCCACAGTAAATTACTGTTGCTTGTTGCTATGTACTAGCATTATCTTTGCAGCAAAGTTCTCTCTCTCTCTTTATCCAGTCTCATGCTTATGGAGGTTTTGGCGCCATGGTTTTCTCAGCATTCCAGCACTTCATTTCCATGACAGTCCAACACTGTCTTACATTTGTTGTTCATTTTGATGGAAGTTTCCTTTCCTTCAGCTAACAATAATAGATCACTGTTTGATATCAATATAAGATCCTAGGCCCAAGATGGTTTCCTTCTACTTGTCAAGAGTTTATTTTTCTATTCTTTCCCCAGCCATGGAGTCTTTCCCTGGGCTTTGGATGTGACAGACTTTGCTGCCCTACATCAACAGGCTGAAAGCTGGTAGCTTCATAGGAGAGAAAGGTCTAGAGAAATAGTCAGTGTTTAATTACTGTACCTTCCAAGCTCTGGTTACCTCTTGATACCTGTATCACTCACTCTTGGCTTGTGTCCTACCCCTAATCTTTTTTGTATCACTTGGTAGAGACCTATAACAAAGTTTTGCAAATGAATGGAGACTTCCCTTATGTGCAGGACTCAGTTTTTTCAAACTTGTCTACACCTGGGCTTTGGCAGTTAAATAAAATGTTAGCTGTTTTGGCTTACCTGTTTACCTGGTGGCTGGTGTCTCTTTATCCCATGCTCTGCCACAGGTAAGAGTTTTTGCACCCTGTTTTCCCTTAGAGAAACTTGTCCCTCTTTGGAATTTATCTGTTTAATGGGTGCCTTGTGATTTTTGCTCTCTGATAGATTAAGGAAATTGTCATTTTGTGTTTTTTCCAAATTTTTTTCCATTGTTGAGGTAGAAGCAACATTCTATGCAGCTTTTTACATCTAAGCAGGAGAGCTAATGGCTACATCTCTTATTTCTTGACCTGTTATTGGTAGCAGATTAATTGGCCAGAAGCTAAATAACGTAGTAAAATTATGGAAATATTGAAGTTAAAGTATTCACTTAGTTAACCATTTTCTAACATGAAATGATAAAAATTTTCGTTTAAGAAAATTGATCGATTGATAGATATAAAATCACATTGGTAATTATGATGACACAATTAGAAAAATATTATAAGCTCTGCATTATAGATAATTGCATTTACAAGGAGGTTGAATTATTTCCTTACAGCTAGTCAATGTTGGATCTGGGATTTGAACACAATGATAGAGTTGAAATTCCAACTTATATCTTTTTTAATTTTATTTTATTATGTTATGTTAGTCACTATACAATACATCATTAGTTGTTTGTTCTTTTTGCTTTTTTTTTATTATGTTATGTTAATCACCATACATTACATCATTGGTTTTTGATGTAGTGTTTCATGATTCATTGTTTGCATATAACACCCAGTGCTCCATTCAGTGTGTGCCCTCTTTAATAACCATCACCAGGCTAACATATCCCCCCACCCCCCTCCCTTCTAGAACCCTCAGTTTGTTTCTCAGAGTCCATAGTCTCTCATGGTTCGTCTCCCCCTCCGATTTCCCGCCCCTTCATTTTTCCCTTCCTGCTATCTTCTTCTTCTTCTTCTTTTAACATATAATGTATTATTTGTTTCACACATACAGGTCTGTGATTCAACAGTCTTACACAATTCACAGTGCTCACCATAGCACATACCCTCCCCAATGTCTATCACCGAGCCACCCCATCCTTCCCACCCCCCCACCACTCCAGCAACCCTCAGTTTGTTTCCTGAGATTAAGAATTCCTCATATCAGTGAGATCATATGATACATGTCTTTCTCTGATTGACTTATTTCGCTCAGCATAATACCTTCAGTTCCATCCACGTCGTTGCAAATGGCAAGATCTCATTCCTTTTGATGGCTGCATAATATTCCATTGTTTATATATATACCACATCAACTTATATCTTTATAACTTGGAATTATATGCTCTTTTCTGCCATGAGACCAATGATTTCCCAGAAATGGAGTGTATTATGGTATGTAAATATGTAGTAATTTCATTGAAGAATAGGAGAAAAAGACATACAGGCAAATAACAAGCAATAAACATTATGGGTGCTATAGTACAAATATGAATAAAGTGCTATGGAAATACAGTTGTTAATAATTCCACCTGGAAAAGACACGGATGAATTTACAGTGGAAGTAACATTTAACTGGTATTTTCAAGTACTAATGGATTTTTGCAGGAATAAGATGTGCTGACATGTCTTTGCTTATGCCAAAACATATATATGCACAAAGTAAGTGCTGTATCCAAGAGGAAGTGGAAATCTCAGTGTGGCAGCATGCAGTGTATATAATATAATTTGGTAGGTATGAAGCAGGAGAGGAAAAATGGAACCAGATTGTGCAGATCTTGGCAGGCAGACTAAGTTTATAGTAGCAAAAATTGGAATGTTTTAAGCAAGAATATGATAAAATCATTTTATGTTCAGCAATATATTGATGGGGTTAGTAGCAATGATGAGCAGTATGTTAATTGACTGGAGGTATCGGGGTTTATTAGCAGTCCTTAGAATCTTCCAGGTGAATTCTAAGCTAAGGTAAGGACAGAAGAATCAAAGAAAGAGGTAAAGTTACACAGGCCTTTCTGAGGTAGAATTTTAGAGAAATTTTAGAATAATTGGCTGACGCAATAAGAAAGAGGGAGTTACTAAAACTTGAGGTCATTTCTAATTTAGTAGATACGATGACAGTGTTAACTGAGATAGCATATTCAATCTTCAGTGGTACTAGAATGTAGATAACTTCATGGGGTCGATAAAAGACCATTGAGATCATATTATTCTGAACATGTCCATAAAATAGGATTAACCAATATTTGCTGGTCACCTATTGAAGGCAGAGAAACAGTTCAAGGTGATTTGAAAGACACACAGATCTGTTTCTCCTCCACAATTGTACCCTCCAAGTATACAGTTGAGTTGGGCAGATGAAACATAATGTGGGATTAAAAGCAGTACGGAAAAACAATAGAAAATATTTTCCAAGGCTGTGAATGATTAATTGCTTAATGATTTACAAGATTTAAAAGGGAAGAGGTTAATTAGCAGTGGCCAGGAAGGAAAGTAATAGAAGTTAATAGAAGTATACAGTATGTCAGTTTTCTCAGGGGATAAAGCAGAGAGAGTCACTGACTATTGTGTTTCTTTGGAATTTTTTTGCGTGAGTGTACAAAGAAAATTGAATTTTAAAATGCTAAAACTTAAAAACTGCTACTTTGGGTTTGCTAGAAGTCTCAGTTGTGGAGAGAGGGGGTAGAAACTGGACTTTGTTTCCATTGACTAGGAAGGAAGCTTAGTACTCTGGTTTTCTCTTTCACTCATGCATATATAAAGCAAATATCTACCCTCGCCTTATAGTGTAACCCTGAAAAATAGAAGTAATCAAAATTCAGCTGCTTTCAACCAAGATGTGTTTGTTTAATGATAGAAGTTAGGTTTATCTTATGCAAAACTCTATCCCTGCTGAGATAGAGAAATGAATTTATTTTCTTGAATCTGGAAATATGCTATCCCATGACTGACAACTATTATTTGTCCTTGGGAGGTGGTGTTCTTTTACATCCAAACATTTATTCACATTTATTGGAAGAACAGATCACTCCAGGAAGGATGTGTAAAACAGAGAGTGTCTTCATCCCATATTATTAGAAAGACTGTAAGCCGGATTGAGGATGCCGCCGTCTAACTGGTGCTGCTGTATTAGTATACCACAGGCAATGCTGCTTAGTATTTTGAAAGCCAGATACAGGAAATAATGTCAAGTGTTATTAGCAGTATGATTATCTTGATTCCCAGATCCCATTTTTTTTTTTTTGTTTTTTAAAGATTTTATTTATTCATTTGAGACACAGAGATACAGAGAGAGAGAGAGAGAGAGCATGAGCAGGGAGAGAGGCAGAGGGAGAGGGAGAAGCAGGCTCCCTGCTGAGCCAGGAGCCCGATGTGGGGCTCGATCCCAGGACCCTGGGATCATGACCTGAGCCGAAGGCAGACGCTTAACCATTTGAGCCACCCAGGCGCCCCCCAGATCCCATTTTGTAGGTGAAAATGGGAATTTTCTTTTTTTTTTTTTTTAAAGATTTTATTTATTTATTTGACAGAGAGAAACACAGCGAGAGAGGGAACACGAGCAGGGGGAGTGGGAGAGGGAGAAGCAGGCTCCCCGCGGAGCAGGGAGCCCGATGTGGGGCTCGATCCCAGGACCCTGGGACCATGACCTGAGCCGAAGGCAGGCGCTTAATGACTGAGCCACCCAGGCGCCACCAAAATGGGAATTTTCTTAGAAAAGAATTAAAAACTGCCTTTGAAAAAAATTGAAGGGTTCAATTCTGGGTAGGAAATGATGAAGTCTTAGACTGGAGCAAGGAGAATTTCTTTTGTCTTTGGGATAGGAGCAGAGAGGTTTGTGAACTAAAGTGGGAAATAACTTTGGTATAGGTGGAGCTGACTTTCCAATATCAGTTTGCTGAGAGCTAGGCTGGGACATAGGCTGTGCTTACTTTTCTTATACCTTCCATGAAAATATTTTAAAAATATTATAGCTTGATCTAAGCCATGCTTTGAGGAATGAAAAAAGCAACTCATTAACAATATTTGTATTGTGTGAATGACAGGAACGTCAGTGAGCCACTTACTCGTAGCAGGGGGTGCCCTGCAGGTTGGGAGCATCATTGGTTCAAATTGAAAGCAGGTGGTGAAAGTGACAAGCAGGATGGATTTAACGGTCATGTGTGCATGCTTTAGAGACTCTCAGAAATTTACTAAGTTCTCTCAGAGAACTTAGTGAAAGAATGGACTTCATGAAGACTATGTAATGTGGCCTCTATGACAGAGCATTTAAATAAAATTGGAAGTCAACAATATCTAAGATGTGGTTATGGAAAAATATAAAGTTTTATTATAATGGCTAAAGTGCAGGACACCCTTTTTCACCAAAAAGGCATTCATATATAAAACCATATTATAATCAGTTTTTCTTACTCATAAGTGTCTCTTAAAATGGAGTGTGCCATATGAGATTTTTGTAATTATTAAGGCTCATGTAGCCAAGCAATTAATTTCAACTCACTCACATTTTTAAAAATGAAAAAGCAGTGCATAAAAACAGATTATGGAAATGAAACAAAATACTTGAATAAATTGAAATGTCGGAACCCAATATTTTTCAAAACCTAAGTATGTATTCTTCAGGTACTCAGGGGATTCTGTAGATGAACCTGATATTAATAACGGTCTCAGTGAGACTACTTCAAGTGTTTGCTTTAGCACTTCATGAGACTATGTCTGTATAGAACTGATTTAATTAATATTCTACATCAGAGTACATAGCATTAGAAATGAAAGATTAGTGGTGGGTGTGGTGAATCACTGAAATGCTCTAGCCCTCTAAATGGCACAAGTATATGACAGGATTATTAATGGTGCTTGAAAAATGTTCATCTCTGCCTCCCTTGTTTAGTGACACTTGAAGCTACAGTGTTTTGAAACGTATTATTCAAACCCTTCTTTATTCATCCTGATTTATAGCCTGTTTTCTGCCAGTGTCTAACTTAGAGATCCTGTCAGCTAAGCAACCTCTTGGTAGCTCAGTTTTTCTTGATTCAAAATGGTGTAAACACTGCTTTACCATGGTATTAAGTAATAATGAAATAATGTGCCCTTTCTGTGCCATGTATTTGCTTAAACAGCAGGGACGTTCTTGAGTATAAAGTTACCCATAGTTCATTTCTCTTAGATCAATTAAACTATGTGAAAACAAACAGAAAATCAAAAACAATTTTGGTTAGTATTTTTATTATTAATTAAGATTAGCAGATGTGGAGAAATGCATTATATCTAAACTAAGTGAATGTTTAAAAACCAAACACAGTATTAATTAATTAAGTAAGTAATTTTGAGTCTACTGTTTTCTAAGCATTGTGTTTAGCCTTGGGGATATAACGGTGAACAAATGGTGATTGATCTTACAGTTTAATGGAAAAGACAAACACTGAACTAGAAATTAGACCTGTAATATGTTTAAAAAGTTGACGTATAGAGTAATATGGAAACATAAAACAATAGGGTGAGCTTAGTATGAGAGCTCATTTAAGGCCTCCTCTGGCAAAAATGTAGCGTATTTGCAGGCAGAGAAAACATTATGAATAAAAGTCCTAAGATGAGAGGGGTTAGGAGGGGAGTAATTTCAAGAAATTGAAATACAAACAGAATAGTTATATTTATAGAATGTGGCATGACCATATAATAAGATATGCTACTTTTTCTACAAATACAATATAATATATTTATAAGATAGCCATATATAGGAGAAAAAGACAGGACTTATAAATGCATAACCTTATATATGAGGATAGGAGGATTTTGGCCTTTGTCTTATTTATTTGTAGGAAGATATCAAAAGGTGAGTAACAGGATCCAATTTATATTTCAAAATATCTTTCTGGTATACTGTAAAAAGAAGATTGGAAAGGAGTAAAAGAAGTGAAGACTCATTAGGAGAAATGATTGTGGCTTGGATTAATACTGGGGGAATGGGAAAGGAGAGAAATGGACATTTTGAGAAGTAATTGGTAGAAGTAATTAGAACTGATAGGACTCTGGAGTTGAGGAAAGAAAGCATTTTGAGATGGTCAAGTAGTCAATATTGTGGAGTACTGGCAAATAATGCCCATATAAATGCATATATCTGTAGTAAAATCACACTAATTAGGACTAATTATTGGATGTTTATATTGAATGAATAGCTAACAACTTTTTCTTCCCATATTATCCAATTTTTTTAAAATTATTTTTTTATTTTAAAGAGAGAGAGTGAGAGCGTGAGTGGGGAAGGCAGAGGGATAGGGAGAGAATCAAGTGGACTTCTCACCAAGCGTGGAGCCCGACTTGGCGGCTGGGTACCAGGACACCGAGATCAAGACCTAAGCTGAAATCAAGAGTCAGACACTCAACCGACTGAGCCACCCAGGAACCCCAAATTACCCAAATTTTTAAACTTTGTTTTGGAAACACTTTACCCCAAACATCTGATCAACTGTTGTATTTCCCCAATATGTATTTCATTTTTGTTCCCAGAGCTACTTCATCATCTCTACTCTAGTTTAATGCCTTACTATGATCTCCTAAGAACTTCTCACCCAGCTCACTTGTGTCTGTCTCATCATCTTCTGCTTTAATTCATCCAATGTACTAATGGATTCGTCTTTCTAATTTATAATTCTAATTTTACCACTATCCTCCTTATAAATCTTTGGTGGCTCCTTTTCTGCCGAATTTATGATAAATTTCTAGTGACATGGTTAAGAGGATACATAATGTATTACAAAGTTTAATCCCCCTCTTCCACCATATTCTAAGAAAAATGGGTTTTGCTTACTGGATGTCAATCAGGAGCTGGTTTTCTTTCAGTTTATACAAGGGTTATGAGTAAGGAAAAATGTGAAGAAGCAAGAAATGTTAATTTGTATAAATATGCCTCAGATAAGAGAAGGCAGGAGAGCTGATGTGTCTATGTTTGCTTTAGAGAGAGGGTTTTGGGGAGTTGAGAAAAAGGAAGATATTTGAGGGATACTATGATGTACATATAAGGGATGAATGAGAGAATGAGAGAAGGGGAGAGAATAACTTTAGGAAGTTTTTAATCAGATCCATTTTGATGTTCTTCAGGAGAATTCAGTAAATATTTGAATTGGATTTTTAATTATGTAACTGTGTATATATTCATCTATAAATATAGCTGATATATTCCCTTCTAGTTTAAACCCTCACGTTTTCCCAGAAACCATAAATTACAGCCAATTAATTTTTGCTCATCTGCTATGTCCAGTGCTTTCTCATCGTGACTGTATTTACTCTGTTTTTCTTTCAGTATTTTTTTAAGTTTTTATTTAAATTCCAGTTAGTTGGCATACAATGTAATGTTAGTTTCGGGTGTACAGTACAGTGATTCAACTCTTCCCAATATCACCCAGTGCTCATCACAACAACTGTCCTCCGAGTTAATCCCCATCACCTATTTAACCCATCCTCCCACCCACCTCCATTCTGGTAACCATGTTTGTTCTTTATAGTTCAAAGTCTGTTTCTTGTTTTGCCTCTCTCTCTCTTTTTTCCCCGTTGCTCATTTATTTTGTTTCTTAAATTCCACATATGAGTGAAATCATATGGTATTTGTCTTTCTCTGACTGACTTATTTCACTTAGCTTAATACTCTTTAGCTCCATCCATGTTGTTGCAAATAGCAAGATTTCATTCTTTTTTGTGGCTGAGTGATGTTCCATTATATATGTGATGTATATAATATATACAAAACATCTTCTTTATCCATTCATCAGTTGATGGACACGGGCTAGTTCCATAGTTTGACTATTGCAGATAATGCTGCTATAAACATTGAGGTGCATGTAGCCCCTTGAATTAGTATTTTTTGTCTCCTTTGGATAAATGCTTAGTAGTGCAATTGTAGGATCATAGGGTAGTTCTATTTTTACCTTTTTGAGGAGCCTCCATACTGTTTTCCAGAGTGGCTGCAGTAGTTTGCATTCCAACAGTGCAAGAGGGTTCTTTTTTCTCCACATCCTTGCCAACACCTGTTGTTTCTTGTGTTGTTGATTTTAGTCTTTCTGACAGGAAACAAAAGCAAAAATAAACTATTGGGACTTCATCAAAATAAAAAGCTTCTGTACAGCGAAGAAAACAATGAACCAAACTGAAAGGTAACCTACAGAATGGGAGAAGATATTTGCAAATGACTCTTTTTTTCATATCTAGAACATCCTCTTCTTCCAACAGTCCTGAAGAATTCCTACAATACTTTCAATGATATGAGATGGCACCATCTCTATAAAAGATTACTTTAACCACAAAATTGGATCTTATCTCTGTTTTTCAAGAGAGTTCATGGAATTTGAATTTTATTTTTCTTGAGGACTTGATGTTACTCTAGATTGTATTATAGCCATTTGTGTGTGTGTGTGGTCTTAATATACCCTAACACAGAAAGAACATTAAGAAAAGAGGGTATTTCTTAGTCTCATTCATATCTTTCTGTCTTGTTTAGTACAATGTCCTAAAAAATGCATTGTCATAAACAAAAATATACATGTCATGTTGTAAGCAATTTTATTAATGTAAGACATTATCATTTATTAAAATTTTACTAATGATGTGTTTCCTTTAGTGGTATATTGTAGGCTATCTTCTTCAATTAACAGATGAAATAAATTTTACTGTATAGAAATTATATATACTTAAACAGGGCGCCTGGGTGGCTCAGTTGGTTAAGCGACTGCCTTCGGCTCAGGTCATGATCCTGGAGTCCCTGGATCGAGTCCCACATCGGGCTCCCTGCTCGGCAGGGAGTCTGCTTCTCCCTCTGACCCTCCCCCCTCTCATGTGTTCTCTCTCATTCTCTCTCTCTCAAATAAATAAATAAAATCTTTAAAAAAAAAAAAAGAAATTATATATACTTAAACAAATGACACTGTGTATTGTTAAGGTTATATCTATGTTCATATTCTGCTAGAACACATGAGATCTCCAAATCAGAGAACAGACCTTTTACTAGTGAAGCTTAAACAGCAGACAGAGTTGCATCTTACATTGGTTGCATCAGCTTTGATATCCACAGATGACATGGTAAGATCCAGATGTACCTTAATGTGCAGTGGGATTGTACCTCAGGAGAGGAACCCCACAATTAACTGACTCAGATCTGATATAAGATGGTTAGCACATCTGCCCTTCCTTCGATCTAGAGATAATGAGAGACCTTGAATCTGAAATGTGTCCAACTTTTCCCTGGGGAAGGGAAGGAAAAATCTCAACTCTGGAATGTAATCAAATGGCTTTGGGGAGATATGTATCCAAGATAAATCTCTGCGGGGCAATTTACTGTGTCTAATTTCCAAGGTAAGTTTGACATTTAATCATCCTTTAATCTATGCCATTTTCTCAGGCAACCTGGATCATGCAGAAATAGGAAAATATTCTTGGAATCTTATCCCACAACATATATTTAACTATATAAAAAATCTCACACCTAAAACAATAAATGATGTTTTAAAGTCTGTTTTCTTTTCCTTATAGTTGGCTATTCAATAGTATCAATAAGAAGAAAAAACAAGTTCTATTTGTATACAGATATTTATATTTTAAATTATTATAATCTAAATTTATAGTGATTTAATGGAGCATATTATCTTTTTATATAGTTAAGTATTAAAACTTATATAATAATATATCTAATGTTAAAGTTCTTACAATCACAAAATCTAAAATCTAATATTCAATAGTCAGGTTGAGTATTTGAGAGATTTTGATACTTTGAAGTGTCCCTTGTATCAAATTTATTTTGTCAATTTGTACTTTTATAAGAAGTTTGCAAATCTAGCTAAAATAAAAAGTAGGATACTTCAAATATATATTTAATTCAGCATTTAATAAAGACCTCTTATTATAAGACTATTTTATTAAATGCTCCTATTTATATATTAAAAATTATACTATTTTATGTTTATTTTAATTATAAAATATTTCAAGTATACAGAGAAGTATAGAGAATCATCTTACATAACCCAGTCATTAAATCTTAATATTGTGTCACATTTACTTTAGAATATTTTATAATTTAACATCCCCAAACCCATTCCCTTCTTTCCTTTCTGTTGTAATCTCTATTTTGATTGTCATATGTTAATTGTTTTATATTTAACTATGAGGTCATAAATGTGAGCAACATAGAATATTGTTTTGGCATGTTCAAAATTTTTATGTAAATGGAATCATCATCCATGTATGATTTTTCAACACTTTTAATTTGTGTTACTGAGATTTAATCATATTGATACTTTTACCCAATTCATTCAGTTTAACTGCTCTGAAATGTTTTATTGTTCAAATACCACATTAAAAAAATTATTCTGCTGTAAGATGACTACAGTGTTTCTGACTTTTATAAACAATGCTTCAATGAATATTCTTATACATACATTTTAAGCCTATCTGTAAAATATATTTTAGGATATATTTCTGGAAAGGGGCCTCCTGAATATTAGTGAATAAAAATGTCCAACTTTGTTACATAGACTGAATTACTTCTCTAAGATAGCTGTTTGTACCAATGCACACTGCCCCCCAGCATTGAATGAGTTTCTATTCAACATTCTTACCAAGACTTGGAATCATTATTTCTTCAGAGAGGTAACAAGGAATAGGAATAAAAGATGCACCTTGGAGCTGAACTGCATTGGTTGCAATTCCAGCTCTGCCCCATACTAGCTTTGTGACAATGCCAACAACTTCATTTTGTATATAATTTTTTCTCATCTTCAAAATGAGAATAATAATGACACCTTTCTCAAGGAGTTGTGAGGGTCAAAAAAGTTAATAGAAGTTGACCATGTAATATAGTTTCTGACATGTAGAAAGTATAATTTAAATATTTAAAAACAACTTATTTTATGGAAAGTAGTATTGTATTATCTCACTGAAGCTTGTTTTAATTTGAAGTTCTACAAGTACTAGTGAGATTCACTGCAATTTCTCCTCTTTGAAGTGTATGTTAACATTGTTTCTCTTTTTATGGTTAGGCTTTTGGTCTTTTTTATTATTTATATATGGGCATTTAAAAATCCTTTTTGTTTGCCATGTTTTGGTGTGTAAATTGTTGCTAATCTGTTACAAGCTAAATTATTCTTTTAAGCTTTGTTTATCATCTTATTTGTAGTAATTTTTAATTTTAATAGAGTCCAATTAATCAATATATTCTTTACTGGTTCTTAACATTTTTGCTTCTAGGAAACCCTTCCTTACTTGTGTTTATAAATATGATTTCCTATAAAGTCTTACAAAAGCTTTGAAATATTCTTTTTTTCACTTTTGGCTCTTTAATTCAATTGGATTTTATTTTGGGGTATAATATAAGAAGAATAAAATCTTACTTTTTTGTCATATGGATAACCACACATTCTGATACTATTTATTATATAGGTCAAACTTTTACCTCTGATTTGTAATGCTTTCTCCATCACATATAAAAATTCTGTCTCTGTGTGAGCTTATTTCTAGGTTCAGTGTCTTTGTTCTGTGTTTTCTTGCATTGATATATATATCCATTGTTGAACTTAATCCTTTTTTATACAACCTAATTTTAAAAACTCTTGGCAGTTTTGCATACACACACATACACACACAGACATACACATGCATGAAATAAGTTGGGATTATCATTGGAATTTGGATGTATATAATAATTAATTAACAAGTTATAATATTTAGATTTTTCCATGTATGCATATGATATTATTCTTAATTTACTCCAGTATTTTAAAATTTCTTTCAATAATATTTAATAATTTTCTTCATAAAGTTTTTATGCTTCTTCTGCTATCTTTTTTCCTAAGTAATTTGTAAGTTTCTCTTTTTTTTTTCTTTGTAATTATAAATGGGATTTTTTATTGCATTTTTAAAATAGTCATTACTGGTGCAGGAGAACACTGTTTTTTTTAAGGTTAATCTTATACCTAGCAATACTGATAAATTCTCTTCTTAGAAAATTTGAAATTTGGTTTTTGTATGTAGATGACTGCAAATTTTAACAAATTTGAGAATTTCTTTTCAAATACCATACCATTTATTATTTTTTCTTACTTTACTGTTTTGCCTTATATTTTCAGTTGATTTAAGCTTACATAGTAGGCATCCTTGACCAATTTATGAATTTCAATTAATGGAAATGCTTCCAGAAGTTTCAAACATTAACTATTGAGTCTGACACTTTTCTATACATGCTATCTTAGGAACAAAATACAGAGAATTTCTATTCTTGTGAAGATATATTCTACTAAGGAAGTCAGATAGTAAATGGTAAACTTAGCAGATTAGCATGTGGTATGTTCGGAGATAATACATACATTAAAAAAAAAACCACATCTAATACAGAAAGAGAGAGTAGAGGTATGTGACTGGGAGCTAGTTGTAGTATTAAATAAAGTGGTAGGATAGGCCCTATTAAGAATTTGAGATTTCGGAAAATATTTGAAGCAGATGAAGGAGTTATTTAGTCCAGTGGAGAGATGGGGAAAATGTGTTTAGAGAACCCCCTTGGGCACAGACCCTAAGATGCACATTAAAATTTGTATGTTGACCAGTTTGACTGGCAGGAGAAGAGCAGTAGGATTTCAGGCTCCAAAGGTAAGAAGTGGGGTAGATCATGAGGACATTGTGGCCCATTGTAAGAACTTTAACTTCTCTAAGTGTAATGGAAAACCATTGGAGAAAAGTGTGGTAAAGAATAAGATGATCTGTCATAAGCTTTAAAAGAATCACTCTTTCTGCTGTGTTGAGAATAGACTATAAGTGCGTGAAGGTACAAGTAGTTAGGAGGATATTACAGTGGCCTGAGAAGGTGATTCATACTAAGTTGGTAGCAGTGAATATGGTCAGAAGTAGTCAGATTCCAGATGTATTTTGAAGGAATAACGAACAGAATTTGCTAATAGGTCTTACAGGTTGTGTCAGAGAAGAATGAACTGAAATTTTCTTCTTTCTCTCTCTCTCTCCATTGCTCTTTCTCTGGATGAAAAATCTTCTTGTATCTGGGGTTCCCAGGTTTCCTGAATTGTTACAGTAGTCCACACTGGGTCTTTAAAATTTGTTGAATTTTAGTTGCTTTCCTCCTTGCTCTAATGCAAAATGAAACCATGTGTTCTACTTCTCAAAAGGTCTTGTTACCTTTTGGAATACAGTTTGTCCAGTTTCCTTGTAACTTCAGCTCTGTAAAGGGCTCTAAAAATTATGATTTGGTAATTTATGAAGCTTTTCTCATTGCTAGAGCTCTAGGTTCTCACTCAGCACCAAGTAATATGGCACTGAAATATATAAAGCAAGCAGGACATAAGGTGGGACAGTCTATTTAGCCAATAATCACAATCTATGATGAAGTAACTGCATGCTCTTGGCTAGTTGATGGTTCAATGTTTAAGGGGAAAACTTTAAAGATATGAGTATTTGTCACAACCCATGCATGCCCACAAACATATGCACTTATATATCAAAAGTAACCCAACACAATACTCACCATTTCTACATCTGATAAGTTTTGACTTTTTTCTGTTTTCTATTCTAATTTCTACTTGATAAATTGATTTTCTCATAAAACAATAGTTTTCAAATATTGCCTTAGACTATTTTTCTAGAAGTGAACTGTTGTTTCAAAAGTAAATACCTTTAGTAAATAATTAAGAAACATAATAAAATTTGTTAAATTTTATTAAAAGAGAGTTACTATCAAAAACCCCTAATTAAAATGACGACAGGAGTGAGAAAAAGAAATAAATACATCAGGAAGTGCTGAGATCAATGCCTAAACATAGAATATATATATATATATATACATATATATATACACTCAATAGTAATATATATAGTACCTATAATATATATGTATATAGTATATATGTGGTATATAGCGTATGTAGTATATATAGTGTATATAGTATCTATAGTAAGTAATTCATGCATATAATAATTTAAACAAATAGAAATGTAAAATATGAATAGTAAACTTTTATCTTCTCTCCCTTCTTTCCCTGTCTCACTCACCAAATTAATTACTTTAATGACTTTAATGGTTTCTTGTGTACCCTTCTTAAAATTTTATATGCAAGTTCAAGAAAAAACACATGCACCTTTTCTGCAGCTAGTATCAACAACTCACTCTATTCTATGCTGTTCTATAATATGATTTTTCCTCAGTTAATCCATCTTAGAGATATTAAGCATCTACTTTTTCATATTTCAATTTCTGTCTAATGAGAATGTTTTCTATAAATCATGCAATCATTTTTTATCTATGGGTATTTAGATTCTTTTTTCAGTGTTTAACTATTACATAACAATGCTGTAATCAATAGTTTATATTGATTGTACATTAGTCCATATTTTTGTTTCAGTCTTTCCATCAGATAAATATACAATAATGGAAGTCCTAGATTAAAAAATAAAAAGCATATGCATGTTAAACTTTGATTTTGACACATTGCCTTTCCAAAGGTTATTCCAGTTTATTTCCTCATATCTGAGAATGCCTCATTACTCAGGTCTTCATCATATCTAACATTGTACTGTTCTTGTTTTGCTGGGACAAACCACTCTTGCTCACATTTATTATTCTTTGAATATATAACTTGTTTCTATTTGATAATATTTTGTGGGTGTTTGTGTGTGTATGGCTTTTCCTTTAATATTTCATGGGAGACTGAGTTGTGACATTAAATGTTTTCACATTTTGATATCAATGTAGGAAAATTTAAAAAACTTAGAGCAAATTTCAAAATTTTCATTATTTTCTATGCTAGGTTTTTAGATACATGTTGTAACATCAAGACCATCCCAAAACTTAGTGGCTTAAAAACAGTAATTTATCATCTCCAATAATTCTGTGGATTGACTGGTATCAACAGCATGTTTCTTTCTCCTGGTCTTTTTAGAGATTATCAGTATTGTTGAGAGCAATTTAAATTTGTTAAAAAGAAACAATTAGGTGCTTTTAAGGTATTAATATAGAAGATTAAAATGGCATACAAAGGGAAATTAATGAATATGGGCACTTTTTGATACAAAAACCTGATGATCAAATAAATATTTAAAAATAATATTTCCACAGGTAATTGATTTTTGCCTATGTTAATAACACCGAGTAATTGAATCTGCTCTTAACGACAACATATTTTGTATAAAGTTCCCTTAGATCAGCCTGATGGCAGTATCAATAAGTGGTTATGTTTCTTCTGTTTCTCCCCCTAAGTGCCCCAATATAATTTTGCTTTTTTAGTTATTATATATCACTACCATCTTTGCTCCGAAGCACTTTGTGGACAGAGCACATTCAATCAAACGTAGGCAAGGAAATGCAGCTCTGTCGACTAAGCTGATTCACAAATTTCTCTCTAGGGCACAACCTTAAAACACAATCTGAAACAACATTTTGTTATTTAATTCATCAGCAGAAAAGTAGTTATGCTGAGGTGAAATAAAGTTAGGACTGCCTAGATTAACATGGCCATTCTGTATTAACGGTGATCAGAGTGACTCGATTGCTCTTTCAAATAGGGACCAATGTTGCCAAATTCATGAATTATAATTGTGAACATACATTCTGATACTGTGGATGGAACCTGTGCTGTGGCTCTAGGGTAAGGAAAAGGGGAAAGTCAACGTTGGTACAGGAAGATTGGCATCTCTCCGAGGAGCCAAGTTAGAAACTCAAATCAGGGTATTCAGTATTTGAATCAGCATAGATTACTTTCTGGATGCCCAGTCAAGTGGTATTAAATTTTTTCTTGAAATTGTATTATTCTAGCTGGTGATTCTTCATGTCTGTTCAATCATGAGCCCATTGCCCTGACTTCTGCCCTCATCACTTCCACAGTATTTAGACAACCTCGGAAGTATTTTCATAGCTTTACATATTCCTCACTTAGTCGGGGGTGGGGCTGAGCAAATTTGTTATTAGTTTCTTCTGTGCAAGTGTTTAGCACTGAATTTAGTTGTGCAGAGGGAGTAGTTTTAATATTTGGTGCTAACTACCATCAACACTGTTCTATAATCTCTTTCTGCTTTTTTCTCTCTCCTATGCTATTAATAAACTTCATACCTTGCAATCAAATTGTTAATTTAGTCACCACCTTAGCAGCATGAAGCTAAAAAAGAGACAGTTGGTGTTTTACATTTCAAGAAATAGATCTTTAATCCTTTAAGGTGTTGGTAATATTATCAATACCTGGGGATAGAAAAAGTCCTACTGTTCAACTGATATCTTGCTTTTATCCCCTGTGTTTGTATTTTGCTATAGACAAGTGGCTCTACCTTATAAGATTCTTCGTCCTAGACCACCTAAGCCTGCTAAAAGTAGAAGCCCACAAAAATATAGTGTGATGGAAACTTCAAAGAGAGGATTATAGCTTGCTCCCACTGAGACACACTTTTTTAAAAAGTATGTGCATATAGTCTGTAAAATTATTTTTTATAACTGTTCTTTCTATTTTTTCAAGTTTTTATTTAAATTCCAGTTAGTTAACATACAGTGTAATATTAGTTTCAGGTATACAACTTAGTGATTCAACACTTCCTTACAACACCCAGTGCTCATCACAGCAAATGCACTCCTTACTCCCCATCCCTATTTAACCCATCCTCCCACCCACTTCCCCTGTTTCCAACCCTAAGTGCCTCAATGTAATTTTGCCTTTTTAGTTATTATATATCACCTACCATCTTTGTTCCAAAGCATTTTGTGGATAGAGCACATTCAATCAGACGTAACCATCAGTTTTTCTCTATAATTAAAAGAGTCTGTTTCTTGGTTTGCCTCTCTCTCTTTTTATATTTCCCTTGCTTGTTTGTTAAAATTATTTTATTACATTTCAAAAATATATATATATTCTACATATGTATAACATATATAAAAGTATTTATGCATGGAGATATATGTACATATATAGAAAATTTATGAATAGACAGAAACAGAGACAGAGAGAATGCACACTGGTAAGATGATAAAATTTCACAGTCTGCTTTCTGGGTTCTACTGAGTGTAACAGGAACCATTTAAAACCTATGTAAGTCTATTGATTTTTTTTTGAGTAGGAGACTGCATGTTTATCATCATACTCTCTGGCTCTGGTTCCTTTCAGTTGTTTACTGCAGTTTTTCAGTTCAAGTGCTAGAATAAATTAGGGAGTACTAAACAGTCCCTCTTGACTCTTAAAGGTTTCAAAGACAAGTCTAGGTAAGAACTAAAAACACTTATGGGTATTTTTAATGCCTACTTTACCTTCTTTTGGCCCGTCATTTAAATATCTTATTTTTTTATCTGCCTTTAATACATTCTCCTCTGTAGGGTAATTAAATTACATTATTATGACCACTCCATAACTGTGTTGTACCTATGGCAAATACTTCCTTCTAGATACCTTATTCAATAGACCTTCTATTTTGATTCTGTCCAATATTACTTTCCAAGTTTTAATTTCATGATAATTGGCTACTTCTATCAGTTCGTTGAGAATAACCAAAACATAATGTATCACACAATTTTGAAATTTAATAATTAAAACATCTAGAAATATTCTTTTTTCTTTTTAGATTCTAGAAAATCTAAAAATCCCATTAAGAAACTTTCTTTTGCCTGACTAATGATGTATAAGAACAGTTTGAGTCAAAGGTGATGATTCCTCTTGGAAGAAATTAATTAGTGTCTCATCTACTCTTTCCTATGGAAATAGGAGGCATGGCAATGCAATTCCAGTTGGCACAAAACCTTGCAAAATGTCTCCCTTTTCTGCCTAACATTTGAAAGCATTTCCAGTGAAAGAAAGGACTAACTCTATTGTTTACATAATTTCTTCTATTTCTTTCACTGGATCACAGAAGCAATGCAAATTATTCTGTATTAATATGATTCAGTTACTGTTCTCTGCAATGTTTAATTTACCTTCATTATAAGAATTTTGGAAATATTTAAATCATTTTTTGCTTTGTAACTGATTTAAAATCCAATAAGATAACTCTAAAGTAAACTTAAAATTTTTAATTTATATGAAAAATTTGAACGTCTAGCTGATGGGGTTGGTGAAGAAAGAGAAATGACATATTAATGTTTCTTATTCTTTAATTATTGTATCAGCCAACAACCTGTCTGTCTCAAACTTGGCTGTAGGCTGAAGTTATAACCCTCTTGAATGTGAAAATCATAAATAATCTAGGGATCATGTCTTTGGCACAAGTAACCTTAAAATGGTAGTGGGGCATTAAAGATTCTCTTACCTTGCACAACCATTTGGTGTAGGTCCAATACAAGCAAGCTATCTCTGGCCAAAAATGTCCGTTCATTCTGAAGAAATTATGCTCCTCTAAGGCCATGAAGCTTCCCACTAAACTTCATATGGTATTTAAAACCAATGCAAAGATAGTAAAAAACTCAATGAACTTTATATGTTAGATGGATGAGTGAGTAAAGGAGACTTGTAACACAGAAAGAAATACTGAAGACTAAGTAAACTGGGGACTAACTACATTGCTGAATAAAACGTCTGAAGTCAATAAGACTGCACTGAGCCACCAAAGTTTGGCAACTCTAGAGTTTGTAACCTCTGGAGAATAGATCAATATTTTTAAGGTGCATTCTAAGAAACACTCACCTTAGAAGATTCACGAGACCAAAAAAAAGCACAAAACAAAACTTTGTAATGTATATCCACGCATTAAAGCAGTGCTCTCCAGATGGGGTGCATCTACATCATAGGGTGCACAAAATAATTCAGTAGGAGGTAGGAAGGAAACTTGACAACATTTTAAAAGCATTTATTTTTATAATATTTTAAATCTTTTTATTTTTGTATATTTTATAACATATATAACATTAACACAATAGTGTAATTATTTATGTTGAATACCTACACATCTATTGGGGTTATATGTCAAAATTGCTACTGAACCAGTGTCTGAAGAAAAAAAAAAATCGGACTTCTTCATTAAAGGGTCTTAGATTTTTCACAGTAAAGCAACATTCCTTTGAACTTATATCAACTTAGGTGATTTTAAGTGTATTATTTGAAAAAGACAATTCAATTGAGTAAATTATAAAGATCTAATTGGCTTTATTCAATGACTCATGAATTGGGAAACATCCCATCTAGCAAAAAGAAGTGAACTTTGAGGAGTTGTACAAAATGGAAGGCTTTTACAGGCAGGGATGGGGTGGGACAAGGAGGTTATTAGCAAAAGGAAAGAGGAATATTTTAGTCAAGGTTGACTTCACTTAGGGAGAAGGGCAGGGGGTCTTATCCTGCAGATTGCCTCACTAGTGCTGATCAGGAAATTCACACTGATTGTTTTAAAATTCTACTGCAAGAGGCTGAAACTGCATTTATATCAGGTATTAAGTCCTGGTGAGGTTTAGCAGAAAGGACTCCATTTTGGGCCTGTTATTTTTTACAGTATATATGTTCCATCCATTATGATCCAATGAAGCACATTTTGTGAGTCACTGTTTTTTAGAAGCCAGATGCTTTTATTCTAGACAGCATGCTTCCATTTACTGTATCTGATAACAGGGGAATGATAATGACCTGGATTTTAGAGTGTGTTTTGCAAATTCAATTATTCCTGGAAAGTCTTGATCAGAGAGGACAGAACTAAAGCAGAATTAACAAAAAGCAGGATTTTTACCTTAATTGCAACCTATCAAGTTAGCCTGCCAAACTTTAATGGATTCTGTTAAAAGACATGAGATCCCTGGGTCAGAGATGAATGACTATCTAACTGGTAGCCAGCGTATCAGCATTTATTTTATGTATGTATGTATGTATGTATTGATTGGTTTGGCCAGTTCTCTAAGATCCAGTTCCCACAGGGACACAAGAGGATGACTAGACAACAGCTGCACACGTCATGAACTGCTTACGGGAAAGGAAGCCCAAGTTTAGGGAGCCTAGATCTTTCATAATGGGAAGAAGCATGCTTCCTTTTGCTTTGGATAAAGACGCTATCTCTGTTTTTCAAGGCTGTTTACTATACAAACATATCCTTGAAAAGATTGTCTTGGACTAAAGGCAATCAGTGACTCTGCTTGCAAGATATGCAGAAATATGAGAGATTCATGGAGAAATATTTCTCTGTTAAGCTGTGCTAATGGGTTAGGTTTCACAGAGAGTAAGCCAACATACCTGAACCTGGCCCAATGCTCTCTTTAAAGCCTCTTCACACAGGATCATCTTTCTGGGTACACAACCAGTACAAACACACAAAACCCTATGCTTAGAATCCTATCCCCTTCTGTAGTTTAATGGTTTGTGATTTCCTGTGGTTGCTGTCTTATAACTCTTAATAATGTTATCTTAGACATTATGTTTTGTTAAATGAAGTCCTATAAGATCACAGATGAATTGCAAGGGCCTTGGAGTCTACCTCTTGCTCACCTCTCTGCTTCCTGGGAATGAGTTCTAAGCCATCTCGCTAACACTCCATATGCTGCCCAGGCTTCCTACCTTATTTAGGAAGGCTTTTGCTCTTTCTCTCTGGGGCAGTGATTGGGTTGTGTTAGTTGGAAGAGGCCCTCGTTTGCTATTTTCTTTCTCTCCATGCAAAGGCTTAGGTGGAACATGATGGCAGTTAGTAGAATTTTGGTAATTCTTTCTTTCTTTACTTTTATTTTTTTAAAGATTTATTTATTTGAGAGAGAGAGAGAGAGAGAGAGAGTGCGCGCGCGCGCGCACACACACACACACACACATGCATGAGTGGGGGGAGGGGCAGAGGAAGACAATCACAAGCAGACTCCCTGTTGAGCATGGAGCCTGATGCCAGGCTCCATCTCATGACCCATGAGATTATGACCTGAGCTGAAACCAAGAGTTGGATGCTTACCCGAATAAGCCACCCAGGTGCCCCGAATTTTGGTAATTCTTTAAATGAGTTAATGCTCTTACATTTCCAGTTAAAACTGGCATTGACAATATAAAAATTCATGGTTAAATTCATGCTAGTAATTTAATATTTTAATTTTTCTTTACTTAGAGAGACATTAAATGACAAAGAAAACACATAATGGCAAGGTGAGAGAGAGAGAGCAGAAGAAACGAAAAGTTTATATTTATACTTTTAGTATTTATTTCCTGCCTTTTCAACAAGGGTCTTTGCATTTTCAGTTTGCACTTAGCCTCTACAATTTATGTGGCTAGTCCTGCTCACACAAGATATCTATCTCCGCTTCACCTCACCCAATGCCTTTCACCTCAGAATTCACTGAATATGAGAACTGTTAGAGGAGATACTCATACTCTGCATTTGTACTCTGTTCTTTCCATTTTTTACAATGGAAAAAGAGTCCCTGATTCTATCCTGGGTCAACCTATCCTCTTATATTCTGAACCTTTACTCTTGTTCTTATCAGGGATGTCACACTTGTATTTATCCTTTCTCTCACCTGAATCATGAAATCTTTAGACTTCCCACTTCTTTTGTATGATTGCCATTAATATGCAAACATGCTTAGTATAATGCACTTTTAATTTTAACATATACAAACAACAAGAATCATATACAAAACAAGAAAATCTCTTGACCCCACAACCCTGCTTTAGCTGCCTTTCCATTTCTCTGCTCTGTTTTGCAGCAAAAATTCTCAAGAGCTGTGTACACTCATTACCTCCCTGTCTTCACTACAAATCCATTTCCACTCCACTACAGATACTGTCAATGTAATTCCACTGAAATTGCTTATTAAATTACCAAATGATCTCTTAATGCCAAGTTCAGTGCTCACTTATCTGGTCCCCATCACACCTGGCTTTTGTCCAGCATTCAACATAGTTGACAACTCCTTCCTTTTTGACATTCTAGGTGTCCATGTCTCACTCTCCTCACTAATCATCCACCTGGTTGGTTATTTATTAGTCTTTTTCTGCTGATTCCTCCTCTACCAAATCTTTACATGTTGGAATGCATCCAAAACTTAATACTTGTGTCTCAAATCTTTTTTATATATTCTCTTCCTCTCTATCTCCCTTTCTCTCAATATATAATCTCCAGTTTGAACCTATAGATTATATTATTATAATATTATTATTATTATTATTATTATATTATTATATCCAATGGCCTCATCTTAGATCTCTAACAGGCACTTCAGAATTAAGATGACTAAAATGCAACCCTTGACTTTCCCCAAGTGTGCTGCACTCTGTTTTTATGAGCTCAGTAAATGATATCATCATCTAGTCAGTTACTCAACTCAGATTTTCTTCATATGCTGTCCATCAGCTAGCAATGGTTTTGAACTTATAAACCTAGTTGGAGTCTTTTCTCCTCCATCTGCTCAGATAACACCATAGTCTAAGCTACCAACCAATGTCTTCTGCTGGCAAGAATGTTAATTAGTCTCCTCATGTTTTATACTTGCCTTCTGCAAACCTGACAATGATCTGAGTAATTTTTTTGAAAACATATATTAGACTATGTTAATATTCAACTATTGAGATGCTCACACGTTCTTCAGGACCTACGTATATTTCCAGGCTCATTGTGTATTATTTTCCCTGCATATTCTAGGCACAATAGCCTCCACATTTCTCTTCGCATTTTTCTCATGAACCAGAGTTCCTTTTCTTGGGGGCAGGCACTTTAGAGGACTGGCTGATTCTTGGAAACAGTACTTGGAATATAGCATTCAATAGATGTTCAATAAATAAGTACATTATTTATCTATCTACCCATCTTTTTCTAATATGGATTTATTAAGTACCTACTATGTTATTATTTGAGGAAGAATTTAATATTTTCATTTTTGGAAAATACCACTAAAATCTCTTTGAAATACATACTTCTATATATAATTGTCTCTGTTTTTAATTATATGTAATTGTCTCTGGTGCTCATGTCATTCCCTTAAACTGAGACACTTATTTGTTACTTTAATATTGTGGTTTGGTTGTTTCCTTTAGACTATTAGTGTAATTGATTGGTAGAATCATGGTTGTGGGAAACCATATAGCTTAATGGAATTCTTAAGAACCAGGAATTAAAATCCATCCTGACTTTATGTCTCTATTATTCTTGACCCTGTGTATATCCTTATCTAGAGAATGGCATAGATATAGAGAATAGTATAATATCTATATCAGGGATGAGCAGTTTTATGAAGCAGGTAGCAAGTAGCTCTATCCCACTTCTGGTAAAATGAGGCTGAATAGCAAATATGAATAGGCTAGATGCACAAGAGCACTTATATTTGCATCTGCTTTTTTACATTTTGGAGATTTCAGTGTATTAAATAATTTCCTCTGTATAAATCTGGATGCTCTCTAGAGAATCATTCAATTACATTAATAAGATCACCAAATTGTCTATTGATTGTCTATTGATTCAGAACATCAAAAGAATGGTAGAGGGCAGTAGATTTTTAGAGTATGGGATACCTCAGAAGTTGACTGAGCAAGGTTGTCTGACAGTGAAGTACAGGAGACAGGACTCTTTTTCTTTTTTTCTGCCAAACATACATGACTAAATCCACTCATCTTCAAGTCTGTTTCCTCTGGGGTGCCCCTCATTTTGCTCAAGTCTCAAATTCCCTTACCACGTGCTGTACCAGCTTTTCACCCATCTATATCGTCTATTAAGTTATAAACTCTGTGAAAATGAGAACTATAAATGCCCTCATTATGGCTATTTCTCTATGGGTAGAATTTAATGAATGAATGATTGGAGTGTTAATGAAATAGTTCATTATCATCTGGAAGAATAGTGTGAATGTACACAAAAAGCTAGAAGAGATCTCTCATGTTTGACCTCTCTTAGCTGAATCAGATAAAAGGAAATTTAAAAAACTAGGAAAGATGTCTGCAGTATTATATGTACCCTAAGTCAGGCAGTTTGCCAGGTTTTGATAATGAAAAAAAATAAAATAAAAGAGAAATAGGAAAAGGAGAAATCTCACGATAGAATCCTGACTTTATTTCTTATTGTACATTTATTGATTATGGTTTATAAAATTAAGAAAATCATACATGACTTGAAACTTAGGTATGAAGTTAGTAAAGTTAACAAAACATTGGCCATTCAATTAATGGTAGATATTATCATTATTTGCTTGTACACCTTGGATGGCAATTTGCTAAAGTTTTACAACAATATTGACAAAAATATTGAGACTTTTTTCATCTTTTTTTATGACTTAATCCATGTGTAAGATAAAGCAATGATCTTTAGAACAATATATAAAATAAAGGAATGATCTTTGGAATAGTTTCAGTAAATTATTAATTGTCAAGCATCTGTATATCCAAATATTCTCTTGTAGGAGAGCGATTTTTTTTCTGTATCAGACTCTAAGTTTAAGTTCTAAGGTCTTGAAGTTAGAATTTTTAGTTTCAAAGGTAGTTGACATTTAACCTTTGAAAGTAGAATTAAGATAGTATTACTTCTTCTAAAAATCACAAACGTGTTCAAGTAACTATTTTAGAGAATGGCTCATTGTAACACCCACTTGCCCTTTTGACTATATCTTTATAACATTATCTGCCATCCTCATTATATGTCTATTTAAAATCCCATCTCATTTCTGCTATCTCCTCAATTTGCAGACAGAGATTATGCTACATGAGGTAATCTGTTTTGAAAAAAAACAAAAAGCTATTGCACTCGAGCCATGTGTACATCATCCTCCACCCCGGAATTAGATCTTTCATACATACTTGAAAAATCATATATATTAGAGTAAACAGCAGATTTGAAAAGAGATTAGGCTCTTGTTTTGTGAAGGGTTAAATGGTTAATGTGATTTTTAAAAATGGCTTTTCAGAGGTGAATCATAGGTAAGGTAGAAATGAACAGAAGTTATTACCCTCTAAAAGTTCAGTGGTGATATCGGTCCAGTTCCTAGTTTTTCCATGGACTCGTGCCCAGCGTCAACAATCACATGTAATTTAGCAGTGTTGATGGGAACCTCCCCTGAGAAGGAACATGTGAGTGGTCCCTGGGGTCTGATACTAGAGAGCCATTCTAACTCAGGAAGGAAGTGCAGCTGGAAACTTTCCTTGTAACCTTTTGGTAATTTCATGAGATGTAACCTCAATTCAATCCAGTTAGATGAAATAAATACTTAAATACCAATAACATGCAAAGTACAGAGAGATTAATAAATGTAAGAAGTATTATGCAGAGGACATTGACATGCAGGCTCACCTCAGCTTTTATGTTTTGTTTTTAGGATGCTATAGCCTTCCATTGATTATATATATATAATATAAATCATCAAATATATATATAATATATATATATTATATAAATCATCCTTACTCCAATTTCTCTCCCTGCAGGGTAGGTTGAGTTCTAGTCAAATTTAATCAGGGAGAATTAATTGATCTTTACTTGGACACTGGTATGTTAATGATGGTTCTTAAAATCAGCCAGGGTCCAGTATTTCTTTAATAAACCATACTAATTTGTATTTGTCAAACTCAAACAAAGGCCTCTAGGAATAACTCAATAAGCACAATTTGGGGGAAATTATAAATCAAGCATAATTTAAAGAGCTAACATCTTTATTTAAGAGTGGGGGCCTCATTATTGTTAAATATTCTCTGTGTAAGTTTGATTTACCAGGAATACCTGACCCCACCTTCATCCTCCCACTCCTTTGCCCCTTTAAACAGTTGGTAATCATTTGTCAGCCCTGAGTCTGCTATTGCAGCAGATTTGTGCTTCAGGGGCTGGATTCACAATTCGTAGCCTTTTGTGTGAGTGTGCATGTGTGTATGTGTGTGTTTATGTTATGTTTATGTGTGTGTATGTATTTATGTGTGTGTGCGTTTCAGTTTTTGCTGATCCTGTTGGCTAAGCTGATAACGTCTTCCTGCAATGTCTTTGTTCAGGTTGTATGTGTATTGGAATCTCTCAGGCATCTTCTACAACATCTCAGTCAAACCAATAATTGCTCCTGAGCTTGCTGACCTAATTACAAATCTTTACAAGTATTGTTGCTTAACTATTTGGTTATTTGCGTTGTTTCACCCCCCTCCCCATGCTCACCTAATTTTTCTCCAGTTGTTCACTGACATATTGGGGCTGAAAACTCTCCATGTCTGAGCTTTGTTATTTCCCACATTCTCAATGAGACTGGGAGACTTTATTCAAAATTTGGGAAAAACCCATATTGAGGTAGGAAAGGTCTGGCTTTATGCAGTGTTACTAGGAAGTATTATTGTTATAAAACAAAACAGGAGATTTTGGATACATTTTCTTGCCCTTTTTCCTGCTCCTTCATTAAAAATAAGTATATATTAATTACAGAAAAAATTGAATATAAAAAGTATAAAAGAAAAAATAGGAATCACTCCAATGCTCAACTCCTAGAAAGAACCCTTATTAACTTTCTGCCATACTGTTTTCTGGTCCTTTCCTGGTAAATTTGAGTGCTAGCTTGTGTACATTTTAAAACACTTAAATGAAATGCATTTGTATATATATAGGTACCTATATGTACATACACATATACTTGTATCCCAACACCATAGTGTATATATGGTTTTTTAAATTCATTAAACATTCTTTAGGAAGCATTACTTTAAAACTTCTTTACTATAAAGAGAAACATGTAGTTGTGGAAGCATGGTCACTATGGGCAAACACAAAGAAAGAAACTCAGCAGTTGCACCCCCCAGAGCTATCTTTCACTGGTAACATTTTCTTTTGTTTTTATCTGGACTTTTGCATACATTTATAGAATGTTTTAAAAATAAACACTAGTATACTGTACAAACCATGTTTTCAATTTATTTTAAATATTTTTGTCATAATTTTTTAATGTGAACATCATTTTAAATAACTGCTTAATAATCTAATTCTTCATTTTTAAACTTTTTTGCCAACCAAGCAGAGGCAACAGTGATTAAATCTTCTATTCACCCACTGGCAAAAATACCATCTTGCAAATCTTAACTATTTGTTGCCCATTGCGAATTTAGTAAGGTCCAGATGAAAAAGGAGAACAAAAATTTAGAATAGATCTCTGTACTTTGTCCCTTCTCTCTTTGGAGTTGTGTGCTGTATTACAGTATCTTATTGTTATTTGTGGTAAATATTTATTCAGCCATAAAATCATTAAATCAGTTATGGATTAGCTGGGGATATCTATTCTGTGTTGTAATTTTATTTCTTTCCCCATGAAAGAAGTCCTATTTACAGAGATTTAGAGGCAATAATATAAACAACGTCAGAGTTAATTGATAAATTGTTACAAGATATAATGTTGGCTATATGTTTGGAGGGAAACGAATGATAAGGAAACTTATCTCAAGGAAACTTAACTCAAGTCCTTTCTTGAACTTTAGGTTCAAGTGTTTCAAAAGGAATTAATCTATTAACACAAATAGGGAAGTAGTGAAGAGTAGCTGGTAGGGGTAAGGCTGAGGATGGTGCAACATAACAAGGATGGTGCAACATCCTAGGAATGTAGGGAGGGGCCGTTGTTATCACCTATAAGAATAACCCTTGAAAGGACTTGCCGGAGGGCCAAATCCCTCCTGTTTTGTGGAGATTGAATCTCATATTATTTTGCATGCCCTCCTTAAGAAAAAAGATCACAAAATTATGATTATAATTTTGGGTGGGAAAGTGAGTATTTAAAATGAAAAATCATAATAAGTTACAAATTATAAAATGTTAAAATATACCACAATCATCACAAAATCCAGAGTAATAACCTAATATATTCACTAATGAAAGTCCTGATAGACATCTGTTATCATTTTTTCTACATATTTGGCAGCATATTCTTTGATTGCTTTTTTCATATGATAAATATTTTGAAATAATATCTTCTATGGAGAACAGAATGATAATTAAGTCTTTCCTCAAGCGAAGTTGATCTGAAGTTGTTCTTTTCTTTTTTTTTTTTTTTTAGAGAGAAACAGAGAGGGAGAGGGAGAGAGAAAAGAGAGCACTGTGGGGGAGGGGCAAAGGGAGAGGGAGAGAATCTCAAGCATGCTCCACGCCCATTGAGAGCCCAGTGCAGGGCTTGATCTCATGACCCTGAGCTCACGACCTGATCTGAAATCGAGAGTCGGACCCTTAACCTACTGAGCCACCCAGGTGCCCCTGAAGTTGTTCTTTTTTATTGGTAGCTTTAAAAAGTTTCTTTCTGTTTCCATAATTCATTACCGATAATGTCAGGCAATGTTTCAGGATTGTTCTCAAGTTTGAGAAAGCCTCTTTGAATTATCTCTTAAGTGTGAACAGGGAATTTAAAGGTTTTTTTGTGCAACAACTAATCTTACATTTTGAATTCATAACATTCATAAACCACCCTGCCATCAGTGTCCTCGATGACCTTGTTGGGGTACATTACGTTACCCTCACTGATAAAAGTTTTCATGTCAAGTCAGCAAGAAATTAAAATCATTTTCCAATGATTCATTCATTACTTAGATTATTTGTTAAAAATCCTCAAATCTATTTATTATTTCTATTTGAAATGCCTCTGTTCCACTAAATGACTGATTTGGCATAATCTGAAATTTTTCTTTTGTAATAATTCACTTCCTAGAATTGGAATAATTTTAATTTATTTTATTTCATTGAGGAAGAATATTTACATACAAATTGCAAATATCTTAAATGGGGAATTCAGAGTTTTGACGAATATACATCCATATAACCACATCTTAATCAAGGTATAGATCATTTTCATGAGCTCAGGAATTTCCTTTTTGTGCCTTTTCAGTCAGTCTCTTCCACACACACCTTTGTAGGTAACTATTCTCATTTCTAATACAATAGATAAGTTTTGCCTATTTTTGTACTTCATACAAATGATGTCATATAATATTTTCTCTTTTATTTTACTCAAAATAATGTTTTTGAGACTCATGTATGTTTTTACATGTAACAAAAATTCATTCTTTTTTTTTTTATTGGAGTAGAATTCCATTGTAGATGATTATTTGTCTATCTAATTTCTTTTGGTGGAGATTTAAGTTGTTTTCAGGTACAAGCTATTATGAACATATTTATTAAGTTGTTCCTGCACTATTTGTTGGAAAGATTTTCCCCATTGAATGAACTTGTCTTTTAGATAATCAACTATTCATTGAATTATTTTCAACCCTTACATAAATTCCACAGTCTAAATTACTATGAAGTATGAATAGAGTGCTATAACGATTCTTATATAATTCCTTTTGTGGATATATTTTTAATTTCTCTTTTGTAGATAAGTGGAAATATTATGTCATAAGGTTGGTGTATGTTTAACTTTATAAGAAAATGCCAAACAATATTTCAAAGTGATTTTACCATTTTTCACTGTTCATCTTCATCAATATTTGCTGTTGTCAGTCTTAAATTTTTTTTTTTTTTCCATTCTAGTGGGTGGCTCTCCCTGTGTTTTTTTAAATGGGCTACACACCCAGTGTGGAGCCCAACACAGAGCTTGAACTCATGATCCTAAAATAAAGACTTGAAATCAAGAGTTGGACACTTAACCGACTGAGCCACCCAGGTGCCCCACCCTGTGTTTTAATTTGCATTTCCCCGATCCCTAATGATTTTGATTTCCCCAATGATTAACAATGTGGAACACCTTTATATAAGTTTTAAAAATCACTTTCTGCCTCTTCTTTTATGAAGTTTCTGTTTAAATATTTTATAGATCATTTTTGCTTCTTTATATTTTTGTTATTGATTTGTAAGAGTTCTTTATTTTCTCTGTACAGTCTTTTCTCCATATGTGTATTGGACATATATTTTCCTAGGTCCTGGATTACTTATCATTTTCTTAATGATAATTTTTGAGGAAGGAAGCTTTTAGTTTTGATGAAATCTAATTTATCATTATCTTATTTTGTGCTTAGTCTAAGAAATCTTTACCTACCACATCTCCTGCTTGCATTGACATCTAATATATTATCTTTTTTGCTTTTGTTTTGTAGCTTACTAGTTTTGCTTTGGGGTTTAGGTCTATGATCTCTGTTGAATTAATTTTTATGTATTTTTTGAGGTGGAAGTTCAAGTTAATTTTATTCCAAAAGCTCATAAAGTTATTAAAGAATGTTTTTCTCGGAAAAAATAATTATTTCCCCTCAGAATAATTTGGTGTCTGTGTGAATCTATTTCTGCAATCTCCATTTTGTCCCATTGATGTATTTGTCTCTCAACATACCAGCTTCATATGGTCTTGATTGCTCACAGGTTCATCGTAGGACTTTAAATAAAGTGGAGTCAACTTACGATGACCTTATCACTGTTTCTGGAGGAAAAAAAGGAACTTGATGACATTAATTGGGATTGCAAATATTGTTTAGAGGAGAGTTTACAATTTAAAGATACTGAGTCTTTTAATTCATAATGTGAAAAATTCTATATTTATTTAGGTCTCCTTTTATTATATATTAGACATATTAGTTTTCAGTTTGGTGTAAAATTGTTACACATTATTGTTAAATTTATCCTTATATATTTTTTATTATAAATGATAGTGTTTTCAATTTAATTTTACTTTTAAATATTTTACTGAGATTATGCAGATATACAAATGAATTTTCCATATTGACTTTATATCTGTCAACCTTGCTATCTTCACTCATTAGTTCTAGAAGTATTTTGTAAATTTCTTATGATTTTCTATGGAAATGATGAAGTTACCTGTTAATAAAGGGAGTTTTACTTCTTATTAAACATTGCTGAAAATAAGTGAAGTCAACCTTTTTGCCTTGTTCACTGTTTTAAAGAAAAGTACTCAATATGTCATCATTAAATATGATGATAGGTATAGGTTTTATGTAGATGTCATTTTTCAGATCAAAGAAGTTCCCTTCTATTCTTAGTTAACTGAGTCTTTTAAAAAAACATCATGAATGGTTGTTGAATTTTTCAAATGATTTTTTTGCACTGATTGAGATTATCATATAGTTTTCTCCTTTATTATGTTGTACTGTCCTGGTTTAGATAGTGTCCCACGCTCCAAATTCCTGCTCACTTGGAACTTCAGGATATGATCTTATTTGGAAATAGTCTCTGTAGGTGTGATCAAATTAAAATGAAGTTATACTGGATTAAGGTGGGTCTTAATCCAAAGATTGGTGTCCTTATAAGAAGAGGGAAATTTAGACACAGATACACAGAAAGAAGAATGCCATGTGAAGATGGAGCCAGACACTAGAGCAGTGTATCTACAGACCAAGTGATATGAAGAACTTTTAATAATCACGAGGAGCTAGAAAAGAAGTGTGGGACAGATTCTTTTTTAGAACCTTTAGTAGTAACAAGCCTTGCTGGTATCTTGATTTGGAGCTTATAACCTTCAGAACTTTAAAAGATTAAATTTCTGTTGTTCTAAGTCACTCAGTTTGTGGTAAATTGTTACAACAATTCTAGGAAATTAATATAAATTTTGATATTAGTTCCCTATAATATCATTCTCATAGGTAAGTATCCCTGGAAAGCAGACTTGGAGATGGATCTTTGTGTGAAGGAATTTTTTTTTTTTTTTTTTCTGAATCAACACTTGTGGGAACTAAATGAAGCAGGAATGATCAGAGGAAGAAGTTGGACTTCGATGCTGTCACAACAGAGACCTCACCTGATCCCACCAGTAATTCTGGAGTATAGGATGACCTTTACAATCATCCCAAATTAAGGAAAGCAAGCTAGGCTGTTACAGTCCTGCATCATTTCCTCACTTTCAGCAGTTTGGAGGACTGAATGCTTCAGTCCAGAGGAGGGTGGGGAATCTGAGCAATCTGTGACTGGCAGGTTGGAGAAGAGGCAGCAATAGTACCTAGATCAGCAATAGTACCTTGATCAGGGAAGTCTGAGCTCATGATGTTGGGCCTATATACAGTTTCCATACTTGGTCACCATGTATTCATTGTGCTAGCACAAGACAAAAACAAAGGCTAACTGAGGTTAACTGGCTAGGGAAAACTATTTAGTTTTTATTGCTTTCTTTCTTTTTTTTTTTCCCCAGTAGATTTCCCTGAATTTTCTACCTAGACCATCATATCATCTGCAAATAAGGACAGTTTTATTTCTCCCTTTCTAATCTGTAGGCCTTTTAAAATTGTTATCCAAGTATAATTAACATACAGTGTTATATTTGTTTCAGGTGTATAATATAATGATTCAATAATTCTATACATTTCTCAGTGCTCATCAAGGTAAGTGTACTTTAACCTTCTTTATATATTTCCCCCACCCTCCCACCCACCTCATTTAGTTGTTTTTGACTCTTCAGTGAAGGGTGCTTTCCAGTGGGCATTGAAATGGTATATAAAGATCTTCCTACTTTGTACCCATTCCCATGGGTTTGGCATTAAACTATGATAAAAGGATTATCTACTTGACTGTAAGTGGCTTATACCTTGAAATTTCTTCTACTCTAGTAATACAGATTTTATATTAAAAAAGCATGTGGTTAAAATGAATATTTATGGATTGGGTGTTCAAGTATATATGGGGAATATTGGGTGGGATTGTGGTACCAATATTATTAGTGAGATAATCCCACCCCTTCATCTTCTGTTTTGTCTTTTGGAGTCAGAGAGTTTGTGTTTAAGATGGGTCTCATTCTATGGGAGTAAAATAGGAAAAACCTAATATATAGTGTTAGTTTGTTACCTACCTCCCATATTATCAGAAATATTGACTACATATGGAGGGGAATAAAATGTTGTGGGGATTTCATGTTTCTTTTTATGCTTTTAAGCCTAGTGTCAGACTGATCTTCCCATCCAACGAAGTAACATTAGCTAGCAGAAAGAGTAGTCCTAAGCTTTTGAACTAGAGAGCAATTATCACTAAATGTAGCTAATATAAATATTATAAGTTCAACCCCAAGCTACTTCCAGTAAGAGGAATAGTGAATGTCCTTGTTACACCTCCATGTGTGTGCCTTCAGAGAACTAAGAGCTGAAAGTTTCATTTGTATAAATTGGAAAGAATATTAACTATAACTTTGAATTTATGTAACATCTCACTGCTGAATTCACACCCTGAGTATCACAGAGATTAAGGAACTGAACAATGTTCAGAAAGTATGCGAAAGACACCTATTTGCATAAGTAGTATTTCATCAGAGGTAGAATTTCCCTTTAGAGGACTGCCAAGTGATCACTTCAGTCACAAACTCAGGGCTGTGGGAACCTGATTTGGTTCTTGTGTGACCAAGCCAAAAGTGGCTCTTCTAAGGCTGAGCCTCAGGTATAACACACTACTATATGCAGACCCCCTTTACAATGTTATTATCTCCCCTACTGGTTTAATTTATGTGTTTAATTTTAGTTTCCAGGGTGCAATATGGCTAATTACTTGAGAACTGCAAAACCTTACAAGTGAAATTTTTTGCTTCTATAATTTGTGGCGCATCAAGTATAATAATGTACATTTAATTTCCTCAAAAAAATAAAATTATGCTAATAGAATTATTTGAATAAAAATTTGTACTTTGTGGTGGATTATGTTCTCTACCTACTAATTTATATTAATACAAGTCAGTAAGGAATTTTAATAAGCTATTTCAACCCTGTGGGGGGCAAGTCTGGGAACATCATGCAGGCACGATCCTCTCCTTAACATCCTGGGTGGAAAGGAGTGTCTCACAGTATTGGAGGGCTGAGATTCCTATTAGATTAAAGTTCATAGGGAATATTCTCTAACTCTAATGTGTAAAGCAGACTATTTGGATATATGGGCTTTGATGGAGGTAACAAACTGATTTGTGGAAATCTGAGAACAAAGCCAGCTTCTTTGATAACAATTTTGTATTCGTTATAAAAACCAATTAAGAGTGGTACGTGGGAGCATTTTGTGTAAGAGATCTTTATTCTATTTTGATTTTGTAAGGAAGAGTGATTTTTAAACTGAAATTCAGACTCCTAATAGGTTCCATATAACCATGGTAGAATATGGGGATGGAGAGAAGGTGAAGATTAACATTAAGAACCCAGTACTTTGGGTCTATTGCTGCCATTTTCACTCACTTAATCCACATGAGAATTATTTTTTTTTTAAGTTCCATTGCCTTGGTTTTTTGTTTGTTTGTTTTGTTTTTTAGTAAAACAACTAATTTAGGGAAACACTAATGTCTGAGTCACCTTTATGTTTGGACTATATAATTAATATACACGAATGGAAGGTAAGTACTAGTCATTAGTCATTGGAGTACTTCTCTTCCATAGGCGATAGTTTGGTTGAATTTTATTGCTCTATTAGTAAATGAATTTGGTTTGTGTTTATAAACCCATGCTGGTTTTTCTACTTAACACGAATACCATGATACAGAGTGAGTAAATTTTCTTATGCTTTTTTTTGGTTGTTGTCATTAATGCATTAAAATCCAGTGATTTAGCAAATGTGCATACTGTGTCCATTATGGGTTTACTATGTGCTTGGTGTTTGTTACTTGTGATAAATGCTATGGTGGTAAAACCAGGCCAAATGTTTGCTTTCATGGTGCTATTAAACATGTATTATCATAGATTTAATGGCTCAAAATTGGAACTATCCACAAATGTAATAAGCTATTAGGACAACATCCAAATAATACAGAACTATAAGCATGCTGTTAGGACTATACTCAAAGGTCATGACTAAGAGAGGGATTTGAGGTATAGAATCAAAAAGACCCAGGTACATATCCTGCCTTGGACATGCATTAGTTCTGTGTCCTTGGGCAAGTCATGTCTATTCTCTCAGTCTTATTTTTGTTATTTTATAGTAGAGACAGTTATAATACCTACCACATATGGTTGCTGTAGAGATGAAATTAAATAATATATATTAAAGAATTAGCAGTGTCTACCACATAGCAAGCATTCCATAATGAATAGCTGTTAAAAACACAGTTTGTAAATCACATGAGTAACTCATCTAGCATAGGTAACATAGAGATACATCCTTGCAGTTTATGATTTTTTTTTTTTATTATTTTAAAAAGAGACAGAGACAGCACATGAGAGCAGGGGAGGGGGAGAGAGGGAGGGAGAGGTAGAAGGAGAGAATCGCAAGCTGACTCCACTGAGTCCAGAGACCGACATGGGGCTCGATCTCACAACACTGAGATCATGACTTGAGCCAAAAACAAGATTTGGAAGCTTCACCAACTGAGCTACCCAGGTGCCCCCATCCTTGCATTTTAAACAAACTACTTCAGCTCAATAGAAATTAAAATAATAGTAATCATCTTATTACCCAATTGGTGGGAAAAGCTCAAATCATTGCAAGATTAAAAAAAAATTATTCCAGCATCATGGTTCACTTAAATCTGTAATGAGTAAAGTTCTCTAATGACTCTTCAAACGAGGCAGTGTGGTTCGTGACAGTGAAAGCCTCAATGATGAAATAGAAATAAATTGTAACATCAAAAGGGTGGTCACAACCACCTTATTTCAGAGATGAGAAAACAGAGATGGGAAATGAAGGATACCGAGACTTACTTTTGTCTAATGATGCCTGTAATTTAAAATTTGGAAGAAAACAGATAATTTTCCTCAATACCCTTTAAACATCTGTTTAATTTTATGCAATGCTTTTCAAATCCACAAAAGATAAACCCAGGAAAAGTGGAGGTAAATTTATGTAAACACCATGAATTCTAGTGACATTCTCATACCACTTGCTCATACTGTTAAGATGTTTGAAATTTGGCCTTTTGTGCTTGGGAAAACTCCTCCTTTTCCTTCTTTAATGATATTTACATTACCTTTTTTTACACAAGAGTTTCAGTAAAAATCAATGGTGGCACTAAGCCAAAATTTGAGACATTTCATGAAAGTAAGTCTCATGGGACCCATTCTGAAAGAATATAGTCAAAATCATTGTTCCCTGATGAGGGGTTTGGTGCTTTTAAGTCAGCAATGTTGGCCTTTCATACTGCAGATTCAATAACCTTTTTCATGAGTTTTGGCCTGTGTGTACTTGAGTACTGTTTGCCTATAAATTACTTATAAAATTAATGCTACATTAATACTAAAGAAAAGTGTTCTTGTACTTCTGGACCTTCGTGCTACAGTAAAACCTGGTTATATTTTAGCTTATGGAAAATTCTAGGCTTTTTTCTTTGTCTAATGAACCCACAAGAGATATTACCTGTACTTTGGAAAATTATGGGTGTTTTATTAATTGTTCCTCTAAATTAGCCTATCTGAGGTTATTCTGTCCTTGAACAGTTAACAGTGTTCCCATAACGCTTTGTTCACGCTATTATTGTAGCACAGAACACACTGTCCTAGAATTATCTATTTACATTATCTGTTTTCCCCACTAGACTTGGAACCACTTGAGAGGAGAGACCTGGTAAACTTTATTGTTAATAGACTAACATCTAACTCTCGTGAGGATCCAGACTAGACTTGGAACATGTACTGATACACATTCCTGGAAGTGTTCTATATTAGACATTCCTCACTGATCGAATGATGGTTTCTGTGGTAATAGAATATGTTGGGATAAATGGCAAGTGGAGCATTAGTATTTATTGAATGCCCACTGCTTGCACTGTTTGTAGATACCTCATTTGGTCATCACAGTAGCACCTGGGAAGTGATAGCATCCATACCCCCATTGGTTTTAATATTAGGAAGTTTTTACTCAACACAGTTTAGAAATCTGCTCAGTTTCACAAAGGTCCTAAGCAGTCAGAATTTGAAATCATAATTTTAGCCCTCCAAAGTCATCATGCTATCATACTGTCTTTGGCCAGACATAAAGGATCAGATCAAGGTTAGGGAGAGGGTGGCAGTTAAAAAAAGCCAAGAGAGTTTCTAAAAGGACACAGCACAGTATAATCACAAGGAAGTAGTCTTACACATAATATAATGGAAGGAGAAAGAATTTTCTGTTTTGGGTGTTTAGTTACCATCTATTTACTGATTGTTTATTACATACTGTGTGTCACATATGATACCGAGATATGGAGATTAATAAGAAATCATCCCTGATTTCAAAAAGAGTTTATTACTTTAGTGGAAGCAGATGGGAATTCAGTGAAATACATTTCCTGCTTTAGGGATTATAAATATCTATGACATACATATGAGACAATGTAAGTGAGTATTTAAAAGTGTGAACATTGGTATCAGATCTGAATTCAAGTGCTAACCCTGTTATTCAAATAAGTTTAAGACCTTGGACAAATTATAAACATTTAGCATCAAATTATTCTGTTGTAAAATTGGGAAAATAATAATACATTCCCTCATGTGACTATTTTGAAGACAATTTAGATGTTGTATGTCTTTCGCATAGAAAAGTGCCTATTATTATTAGTTATTATTATGTACAGCCTATACTAGGTATACAAAATTAAGTAGGTAATTACTAGGTTGACGAAACAAGGGAGAACTTAACAAAAGCTCCAGCTTATAAGAAAGGAAGGAAGTGGTTTTGGTTTTATTTAGTTTTTACAAAACAAAGATTAGGGGCTCTCTGATAAATAGCATACCAATGGAATTATGTAAGTTCCCCAAAGGCCCAGTCCCCTGCCTAAAGAGAATAAAGGATATAAAGATTTTTTCTTATAACCAAACCTCATATGCATAAATTTAGTTTGCAGTTGACAAAATAAAGACAAGACACTTCCAATTCACCCATTTCTAGTTAAAATATTTTGTAATCCACGTGTATATGGAATTTGAATGAAATTGCCAGTATCTTTGTTAACAAGGAGTATTCAAAAGCGTTTTTTTTGCCCAAGAAAGTACAGAATGAAGTAAACATTTCAAATGAGAGTAGATAGTGAGTAGTGGGATATCTAATGCAGTACAGTCATATTATTATATTAATGTGGCTGATTAGCATGTATTCAAAGAAGCCACATACATGCTTACAAATATAGAAGCCAGTCTTCACTAAATACAATCCATTTTGGAGAATCCGTCTGGATATATATTAAAACCCAATGCATGGTCACTTATTATTCACACACATTTACAGTTGAACTTGCATTGTGATATAGTGATCTTCAGAAGGCACCAAAGGAGTTACTATGTTTGATCAAGAAAAGTCAATATTTGGAATTCTTTTTAAAAAGTCATAGAATCTTTGTTGCTTGAAAAAAGATGATCTCAACCACTCCCACCACTGTGATAGCAACTTAGCCTTTGGGTCTGACTGATTTCTTCTCTGACCTTTCATACTGTGTCTGTAGGAAAATCAATTCATGGACTACCCTTGGGAGTTAAGTCTATTGTCCAATTGTTCACAAGTATTAAAAAAAATTTTTTTTCCCCCAAATATAAGTTTAAAGTACCTTTTCTTTAGCTCCAGGGCGCTGATCTTTTCCCTACTACATTCGGAGATTGTGAATAACTCCCTTACTTCATTTATATTTTTAACTTGAAGTTATAGACTGTGATCAAGTGTCTATTAGTGATCTTTTCTGTGGCCTCCTAGAGAGATATGGTGCCCTCTCAGTATTTCTCTACTTTTTATCATTCAACCTTTTTGTCAGTTCTGCTACCTTTTCCCCTCCAGGTGTTTCAGTCCCTTTCATTAATCTGCAGGGGTTTGGTCTGTACCACAATATCCCTTCTGATTGTCGCACTAGGACTAAGTGGCCCATGCTATTCATCTGCTACACAGCCTCTTTGTCGTGTAGTCCTTGTATTGTACGTCTACCAGCTGTGTGTTTTCCTTTTTCTGTAATGCTAGTGATACTCAGGAGATGGCTTAAGTGTCCACAGTCACGTTCCAAACTATTCAGAATTGTGTCTTTTCCTCAGGCTGAAATTCCATTTGACCTGAGGAAGAGAATATAGGTGATTTCATGCTTCTAAACTTGTTCCTAAGATTTTATCAGGGCCAAGTTTGGAGGGCCAGGATGCTCATTAAACATTAGTTGAAGGGAGGATTTTTTGAAGACTTAGAAATTATTCTTTCTCAATTCTTATATTATCATACACTCTGATTTTAATAGATAATTGTGGAACAATTTATAAGTATATAGTATGTGTAATGCATTAGGTCAAGCACTGCAAGAATTAAAAATATCAGTAGGAAAGCCATTTTTCATTTATTTTTAAATTGTTTTTCTGGGAATAGAAATGTATTGGGGTTGATGGAGACACATTTCTTCTCCTTGTCAACTATGTAACCAATATTACAATTTTTTGAAAGATTGTAGATATAATGGATAATAGTCCAACTTCATGTGTTATACCTGAATTCACCACTCACTACATAGGTACACTTATCTGACTTGTTTAAATCTTTTGTTTCTCCTCTGTAAAACTGAATATAATAACAATACCTATCTCATGGTATTGTTGAAGGGTTTTAATGAGGTCATCTATGCAAAACATATAGTGCTTGCTATATTTATTTCATGCTTGTAGGGGACACTTGCTATTTTGGCTGCCCAGCAATCATATATTCTTCTTATGTGGGGGAGATCACAACAGAAAATAAGAGAATAGAGAGGCCAAAAAGTCTGTCCCAGAGTGGGAAGAAAGGGGAAATAATTGTCTTGCCCACCTCCAGAAGTTACAACATTGTTTCCTGGGATTGACACAAAGACGCATGATGGGTTGAATATTAATGTTTGTAGCCATAATGGAGATTATAAGCAAGAAAGTGAAATACCCAAACCTATTTAGGTTCTGTGGGATTGTGCCTTTGTAGGCAGACCCAGATGCTCATTTTCCTCTTCAACTCAGACTTTATGACTCTGTCTGACTTTCCCATCTTTGCATGGAAACTCTCAAGATGAAACAAGATGGGGGCAATGATAAGACTCATCTCATTGGTTTCTCTGGCTTCTAAGGGTTACTGTCCTTTGTTGCCTGATGTCCAGTCTTGATTGTCCTTTATTTTCATATATGTTGTCCATCTTTTTCAGATGTTTCAGACGGGAGGGTAAATCTGGCCCGTTACTCTATCTTGCCTGGAAGTAGAAGTCTGTAATCTAGTTTTAGTCAAACACACAGATATAAATCAAATGACTTTTATGGGATTAGGCTGTATGCTGATGCCCTTTGTTCCTATCTATTCTCTATAATATATTCATAAAACATTGAAATTTTTGAATAAGCAGATTTGCTTTCTGTTATGTAATTTAGGAACCAGAAGAGGTGTTACAAACTGTTGAGTATGGCTTCAGTTGTAATCGGGGTTCTCTATTCCCCACTTAGTTGTTGGGAGTCTAGATTCAAAGTTGATTTAACAAATATTTTTTAGAATTTCTGCTTTACTTTGTTTGTTGAAGATGGTAGTTTCATAATAACCTATAATGAATATATTTTATTATTAAACATTTTGTTTATACATTTTCATAGTGATATGTACACTTTATATAATTATGACATTATTTTGAACTACTGATTTTGGATATGAAGGGAGAACTTAGCTATGCCATGAATGCCACTGGGCTTTTTAATAAATGTGAACAGTGATAGATCATAAGGAGAAAAAAGACAACATTTTTAATACAACAGTGAAAAGACTGTGGAAGGGTCTTTCTCTTTCTTTTAAACATTCCAAGGATATCCATTTGGAAAGTTAAAATGTTCATATCTTATTTCAAGAGGGGATTCTGGAAAGACATTTTGATACTACCGTAATTAAGTTGTCAAGAATCATGAATAGGGTACAACTACTGTTGGAAGAATCCTGGAACTTGCACAGAAATCTGAAGTGGCTCCTTGGTTCTTAAAGAATTATGTTTAAACTCCTTGACTTGAAATAAAAAGATATCAAGATGCTGATCTTGGTGTTACACCTGTCATAAAATTCTGACCCTCCCATTCTCAGACTATAAGGATTCTGTTAATCACTCTGTCCTTCATCTTAATTATCTGTAAAACTGGAGATTATAAAATTAGAGCAGAGATTACATAAGATAAACTCAATTAATGGTGTCTATTATATTTTTCACTCCTCTGTATAAATTTTTCCTAAATGTCACTCCATGCTATATCTAACTATGGCTGCAAATCCCTTACAAGAATAGCCTTTAGATATTTCTGTAGTGTCAAAATTTCAGTGCAAAACAATACCATGGTTGTCATATCCTTACTTATTTTTTCCCTTTTATTTCTTATATATACATGTGAATTCTATCCCTCTCAATAATATTTGTCCTACATGGCTTTCATTTATTCATCTCATGCCTACTGCAAAGGCTTTCTGTGTTTCATGTCTTTAGTAAACACTCTTTTTTTTCTTACACTCACCAAAATATCTCTCACCTTTCATTCAATATTTCCTAAAATTGTGTATTTTACAGTCTTCTTTACTTACTACTCAGGCTTAGTTTTCCAACCTCTACTTCATTGAAACATAGTAAATAATAAAATTATTTCATCACTCATCACTTTTAAATATGGACTTTTACTATTTATTTTACATATTTTAGTATTTTGCTCAATCATTTGGTTTATTTTAAATTATACATTACTAAGAGTATCTGTATATAGTATTATTTTTAAATAGGGCTACAGGTTTTGATATTTTTATTTAAGAAAAACGTTCTATTTTATTTTATTTTTTAAAAATATTTTATTTATTTGTCAGAGAGAGAGAGAGCAGGAGGAGTGGAAGAGGGAGAAGCGATGCAGGACTCGATCCCAGGACCCTGGGAACATGACCTGAGCTGAAGGCAGACGCTTAACCCACTGAGCCACCCAGGCATCCCAAAACACTCTATTTTAAAAAATTCCATTATGATTTCCTTCTATGTCTACCTCTATATCAGAAAAAGAGTGACATTTCTGGGGGAGGAGAAGATCATGATGGAGCTCCCCCCCTTATTTATTTAACTATCTCTTTGTTCTCTATTTAAAGACTTACAGCTTGGAGGACAACTGTATTTACATTGAATGTAATATAGAAATTCTATTGCTTGCTGTAGATTTCCACGTTTTTTTCCTTCACTCAAATTCTATAGGGTAATATATCATTTATATATTCATACGAATAAAAGGTCTATATTTTTATTAGACCAGTCCAATCTCTGTAATTAGAGCAGCAACTAGAGCAAGAATAAGAAAGCAATCTATCTAAAGGCCACCAGAGAGAAATGTAAGGAGTCAAATGATTAAGTGTACACTCAAATCAAAACCAATACATATTTGAAAATCTGAAACAGAGTAAACTTTAAAGTACATAAAGTTGAACATTTAATTAAATTACATTTATTTTACTTTGTACTTTCATTTTATACGAATTAGGGCTTTTCAAAACAGTGTTTCCATACTGTATTTTGTATCATTCAATGAGAAACCCTGGCTAAACTTGTTGATCAATATTCCTGATTAGATCTCATTATGCATTTATAGAGATATGTGTTTATGGGCCACCTGCTATTATATTGAATAATGATCTTTCATGAAACATATTTAAAAAGATCTTATTGGTATTAGAATGTAGTATAAATAGCTCTTCAGAGTTCTCTATCAAAACATAGATATTACTGAGCATTTATTATATTTAAGACCCTGGTCTAGGTGCATGAGCAATAGAAGACATGACCATTGCCTTTAGGAACTTGGAAATTTTGTTTCAAAGATGCGGACACATATGCAAACAAGTGAAAAATGGTTATCAATTTATTGAATATCTACTATGTGTCAGCTACAATTCCAAGCATTCAAGATATAAGAGTAAATAAAATAGAAAAAGTCCATAGGATCATATCAAATGGCTGATAAAAATGTCTTCAAGAAGAGTTTAACTGGTTATTTGGAAGTGAATAGTGTTGAATACTAACACAAATATGTAATTAAGAAATGCAGTGGATGAACATACATGTATTTTCAACAAAAATATAATAAAACACAATCCTAGGACAGGTGCATTTAAAGTCTAAGATTTTAGGGTACCTGGGTGGCTCAGTCAGTTAAGCGTCTGCCTTCGGCTCAGGTCATGATCCCAGGGTCCTGGGATTGAGTCCCACAGCAGGCTCCCTGCTTCTCCCTCTCCCTCTGCCCCTCTGCCTGCTCATGCTCTCTCTCTTTCTCAAATAAATATATAAAATCTTTAAAAAAATAAAAATAAAATATGAGATTTTAATTATTTACTACAACTACTTTAACTATGGGTGGTTTTCAACCTAATTAAACTTAAATTTAGATAAAAGGAAACTCAATTGGTATAAAGCAGAAAGTAGAGTATTTTCTTTGCGTAAAACAATTGGCTTTTGAATATTTAATGTGATTTAAAAAATATACATTCAGAGATTATCTGAGTCCTCCAGTCTTAATCAGGAAGTATAGTGTATCAGATATGGAACTCAAACTGAACTTGGGCAAATCATTTAAACTAACTAAAATTGAATTTCCTCACCTGTAAAATGGAGATAATAAGGGTGCCTGCCATATAAAGTCAGTAGAGATAGTTAATGAGATAATGTAATTTGTGAGACTTAGTAACACATACACACATATACGTATATAATATATATATATACGCATATACATATACTGTGTGTATATATATATACACATATAATGTGTATATATACTGTTTTATATATTAAAAATTATCAGTAGTAATCACTATATAAAATACTTACTACTATTATTACCTTTCATTTCTGTTTTGTAATTTGAAGATCTTAGGATCATTTTATAATGCCAATCCAACCCCTCTAGACTATATGAGTCTATAATATTTCTTCCAAGAAACAAGTATTAGGAAGAAATTGTTATTTGCTGCATACAAAGTAAGAAAACCACAATCTCATCCATTAAGAGAATAATCAGTAAAACACATCCCTAATAAATACTATTAACCATGTTTTAGGGCAAAGCATTGGTACTTAAAGTAGTTCTATGAGGTGGGTAATATTGACCTTGACTTAAAGATGAAGAAAGTGAGGCTCAGAGTGCTTAGATGAATCATCCAAAGTTACATTACTGGTAATGAGAAAGCAGAAATTTCAATCTAGTCTTACCTATCTTCAGAGATTTTATGTGAAATTCTGAATTGGAGACTCTGAGAGACATGTTGATGCACTGCCTAGATCCTTTTGATTAATGGTATGTTGTACTAGCTCCTTCTTAAAGAATCCGTCAGTGCCAGAGAGCATCTCTGCTCAAGGCCATGACCTTTCCAGGTAACCCATATCCACTCATTGACTGATGGGGGCAAAAATAATTCCAGTATTATGGCCCCACAAGAGACAACTCTGATGGGCTAATTTAATCCCAGAGCTTCTCGTGTGCTTGGTTGAAGTTCTTGGCCTGCCTGTATTACATAGATCAGTTTCCCTCTCAGTTTGATCTTAATTCCGACTCCACGTATCCACCAAGAGTTGATTCCAAGGGTACTCCCTCCAACATGCTAAACATTACAGTCAATCTCAGGTTTGTTTCCTGGAGAAGCCAACGCGCAACACAGGGGTCAATTAGAGAGTGGTCTATTGCATCCCTTGGACTATCTCTTAGTTGGGCAACAAATTTTAATTTTTATTATTTTGGAAGAGGCACTTTCATGATAACCTGTTAAATGACCTTTATGCATCCCTTCTGCTCTCCTTTATTTTCATAGCTTTTGATCTGATAAAGTAAGTGATGAAAATGACAATTCTTTATTTGCAATTGAAAGTAAGTGAAATGAATCTTCACTCTAGAATAGATATTGTACAGAAAAGGCTCTTGGTGACCACATTTACAAACTGAACCATATCTAGCTGGGTTTTGGTGTAATTGATGGACTTTTAGACTGTGGGTGGGAAAGGCTGAGTTTTTGTTTTGCCCATTCAGGTAACTAGCTGGGTGACACAGGGCAACTCTACCTTCTCTTCACTCCTTATCTCCAGAAATAAAATGTGTTTACCTGCTCCTTTAGGGCCCTTCTGATTCCAGAAATATTTTGTTTTTTATTTCTGGTTGATCTTCAGAATTTTTTAGTATTTAGGCTCTCTGTTTCCTCTCTTCTTTCTAAGAAGTAGTTAATGAACTATAAACAATTACTTAAAATTGCTAGTAGAGCCTTAAAAGAACCTTGCAGTGAATCACTTGTAGTGTGAATAATCACCTCCTAATTTATGTGTTTTGTAAACTCAGATTTATCTATGGGAATATGTTACTTATTCTAAGAAAATTTGACCTTTGACAAGTGGGGTAGAGGTATCTTCTAAAAACTATCACTCTTTGTAATGTAATTTCAAAGGTGAAAAATGGCATCACACTGAGGTTACATTTTTAACATTTTAACATTCCTCACCAATAAAAATTCTTCTCTTTCAGGAAGTTTACTAGTTTTTGTGACTGAGAACAGTATTTCTTAGTAGACTGGAATCTCTAGAGCTTCTGAGCTGTATTCAAAGGCAGTTAGTTATACATATCCTTAAAAATAGCTTTGGCATCCTTAATACCCTCTGAGAACACAGAGGTACACAGAGGTTTTATTTTCAATGCTTTGGGAATAGTGTACACTGTACTTCATTTCTCCAAATGAAACTATGTAAAGATGATTTATTTTGCCAAGTTATGTTGGAGGAAATATTTATTCTATCTACTAATCTGGACTTAAGCTAAATACCAAAACTGATGATGCATCATGAAACATAAAGGTTTAGCCAAACAAGAAATGAACAGATAATGCAAAAGAGACTCCTCTGAAGGAAATGTGCTATATATTAGGAATTATATATAAATTCAAAATTAAAGAAATGCATAATTTCCAGGCGTCCCATAAATGATTTAATTTTTATCTATCTATAAATTTTAGAAACAAAATCTCTAAAGGTAAATTTATTTTTCCAAAATCCCAATAGAATTTGAAATTTGGTATATTGATTCTATAATTCATCTGAAAGTATAAAGAAACATAAATAAAAACCTAACTATTCTTTTAACTGTTCACTGAAAAAGCTGAAATGAGAAGGACACAATTAGGAATCTGTTCTTTCCTAAAGCTTTCAATAGTTTCTGTTGTATCTTCCTTTTTTTTTCCCTTGGCAAAATCTCTTGCAGATCTCAGTACTTTGTGATTATTTGGAGAGCTAAAACCATCTCATTTATGTGTAATAAAAAATCTAGTTCTATGTAAGTCAAACATTTTACTCCTCTTACCAGTTCTACTTAGTCTTCCCTACCAGTCCAGTTAGAATGGTGAAGGGGCTATTATCTGTTCTACTGTCCACTTTTGCTAGACTACTTCCAACTCCTCCAGGATGGGGAATGAATAAAGGAGTATTATTGGGGAAAGGCAACTGGTAGTACTGGAATCTTGTAGTGGGTACCCTTTGTGTGTCCATATGTCTATCTTGTAGTAGATAGCCAGGTGTCCATGTGTCTTTGAGGTATTTTTGTTAACTCTTCCATGAGCCGCCTCATTAGAGACTCCCACAGTGCATTCTTTACATGGGTGACAGACTTTTTTACTAAATTCCCATTATACCCCTCAGTTTCTGCACTCAGATGATATACCTTAAAGAAACTTTTTCTCCTGAGGTCCTCATGCCTTAGCAGTTAGCCCTCTTAAGTAGGGTTATTGCAAAATTGCTTCTAGCCTGTTTAAGTTTATAGTATCTATAATGTAAGAAAAAATTACATATTCTTGGTCTAAAATTGAATGATTTTTAGGATAATATAAATTATTATGTGAAAAATATGCTTGGTATGATTTCATCCTCATAAGAAATGCATATGGATGTTTGCACAAACTAGTAAAAAGCTCTTACTGAAATATAGTAAGAATCTTTAGGTCTGAGATTACATGTGGTTTTTATTTTCTCCTTTGTGGCTTTCCACATTTTCCAAATTTTCAATGATGAACATTTATTGTTTTGCTAAAAAGAACAAGAATGAAAGCCTTTTAAAAAATAGCATTTTAGAGGATTTTGAACTAAAAGACAAAGACTATTTTAAAAGTTAACTATTACAGCAGTGTCTCCTGATGTCCATGAGGAAAAAGAACAGATGATGCTAAATCATATTTTAGAGGTAATTTCTAGGGTGGCTGTGGTGGTCTGAATACTGTCTCCCCAAAATTCATATCCACACAGAAGTTCAGAACATGACTTTTTTGATATAAATGTCTTTCTAATTCTTTTGTAAACATGTAATTAAGATAAGGATCTTGAGATGAGATTATCCTGGATTCAGGTGGGCCCTAAATTCGGTGACTGGGGTCCTTATAAAATAAAGGAAAGGTAGATTTGAAGCTCATAGAGACGCAGAGAAAAGGTCATATGAAGACGGAGGCAGACATTGGAGGTATCGAGGCCCAAGCCAAGAAACATCAAGGGTTGCCTCAACCACCAGAAGCTAGGAGAAAGGAAGAGAACAGTTTCTCTGTCAGAGTCTCCAGAGGACACCAACCCCCCCGACACCTGGATTTTGGACTTTGGCCTTCAGAACTATGAGAGAATACACGTCTGCTGTTTCATTTTTTATTATTTTTTTAAGATTTTATTTATTTATTTGACAGAGAGAGACACAGCGAGAGAGGGAACACAAGCAGGGGGAGTGGGAGAGGGAGATGCGGGGCTCGATCCCAGGACCCTGGGATCATGACCTGAACCAAAGGCAGACGTTTAAGGGCTGAGCCACCCAGGCACCCCACGTCTGCTGTTTTAAACCTCTAAGTTTATGAAGATTTGTTACAGCAGCCTTAGGAAACTAATATAGCAAGAGCCAGAAGCACCTTCTTTGGATGATGTCTACTTTGGATTTACTTCATAATGTTTTAGGAAATATTCAATAACATGAATATCAACTCTGCAAAATATGGTGATAGAAAAATTATGATTAAAGAGAAAGAATTACAAAAATGTTTGCTTTATTTTCTTTGTGTTGGATATGCAGAGATGAACAAGGGAGAAATTTAATATGTGAATGATGTTTCAACAAGCTATTTTGTTCTTTCTTACTGTGTGCTCACATACTGTGTTGCATATATTAGGGGTGGAGCGGGGTGGCCTTTTTTGTTTTTTGTTTTTTTCACACAGAATTTTAGTTTTTTTTCTTTTTTAAAATCCAAAATGGCAAATAATATTTTTTCAAGTATTCACTAAAGATGTGAATTGGACTCTGTCTGAAATATCTAAACCAGGGGGCTTCTTAAAAAAAAAAAAAAAAAATCACCACTTGCCGTAACACTTCCAACTGAGAAGCAGAGAGTGGTAATAAATACCTGTCACTTTAGAGCATTTCAGTATATTGAATGGAATAACAAAGCATATTATGAGCTATGATGATGATTTCAAAGAGATTGTTCACATCTAATTTCAGTTTATAAACAAGCCTTGGTTTCTAAGTCTGGAACTTGGGAAATGATCCTGAGGGTCCTTCCAAATCAAGGTGCACGGTGAACAGTCAAGGAATCTGGAGCCTTGTGTGGCATAACCAGAGTTTTACAGCTTGAATGAGAGGTACGATGGAATATAATGTTGATATTCAAGATGTAGACCTTGGGTCTTTGTTTATTTCTTTGCCCTATCATTGCCCACCCTTAACAAAAAGAAAGAAGGAAAATAGTATAAATTAGACTTTAATTTATTAATGTTGTTTGAGATTAATGAGACCTTAATAAATTATTACTATTTATTATTATTATTTTTATATTAATGTTCCTATTTATTTTATTATTTGTGAGATTATTTTAATTTAGAACTTATACCTCATTTTCTACTAAAGAACTTGTAAATAATTTTATAAGATCAAAATCAGTACTGTGAAGATAAAAAAAAAAAAAAAAGAAGCAAATCAGAAATGCTTGAAAAGAAGAGTTCTTAACCCAGTGTCCATAGTTGGGATCCTTGAAATCCCTGACAGTTTATGTTCAATTTGATGTGTAGGTTTTCATTAATCTTGGCAGTGGCTTCATGACTTTGATCATGTTCACAAAGGATTAGCAGGCCTAGAACTGTTAGGGACCACCACTTTAGAGAAAGAAGAAAGATCATTGTATCAGTAACCCAGAATAGTTAGTTACATTCATTGAGTATTATATTTAACTCTCAAAATTCCAAAGTAAAACACATACACACACATAGAAGCTATAAATAATTCTTGTATAATAAAGAGGTACAATTTCATTTTCAGAGACCAGATTTTTTTCTAATGCTAAATTTCAAGAGAAATCAATCATACAGCTGGTTCTACAATAAATATAACCTAATTTAATATCCAAATATCTTTGACAGCGGGATTACAACAGAAATGAGCCTTTAAAGTGATGTTTCTAGTGAAATAGAATGAAAAAAAAGTTGAAGACATAGCTTTACATCTTAGCAGTGAAGGCATAACTCTGTTCGTGCAGGGGGGCAAGATAACACAGACCAGATGTAATAATACAGAAATACAGCTCTGGCCTAGGGAAATGGAAATTTAACATATCTTTTAGATGAACTTTCTCAAATATCAGAGAGAGCATGTGGTGAATGTCAGTCATTGCATTATTGAAACCTTTGGCACTGTCCTAAAGAGAAATTGGTTAAATAGGGATCATTTATTCTACGAACTTGGTATTAAAATGACAACATTGGTTTATGTTATGATGAAGAGACCACCTAAAGTATGTATAGGTGGGGGGGAATAGATGTGCCTAAAAGCAAGACTGAAATTTTCTCAAAAGTGAGTTGTTTTATTTCAAACACTTAGACAATTACTCAATGCAGATGTTAGAATTTAAATTCAAGGCTTATCAAACTGCCTGAAACCATTAAAAATTCATATTTATGGGCCTATAGGATATTTACTTTTCACAAAACAAAATATTATAGGGTTCACCAATATATTTTTCGTGATTTTATTTATATTATCCATTTAGACAATTGCAAATATTTAACAAAGTTAATAAAGTTCAAGCATAGTTGTCACATTTTTTTCTGACAGTGATTATTTTATTGAAACTACATTCAGTTTTTAATATATTTTTTAGCATAAATAAGATTCTTTCCTTTGATTTTTCTCTTAGAAATGGATATGTATCCAATTAATCTAATAACCATGCCAACTATTATATTCATATTCTTATTCATTATCTGCTTCATTCCAAAAAGTTTTGAGAGAGTTTAAAGACAGATATGTGGATATTGTCTTAAAAGGTGGTGAGAGAATCTCTAATGTGCTACTTCTCCTCAAATGAGAAGGCCATAAACAAATACATTTGGAAGAAATTAACATTTTAAAAATGTATCTTTCTCTAATTTGGCTTTTTTATCTTCAAAACCTATTATAAATAAAACATGGGGGAAAAGCTTCTTGGTAATGATTTTTTGGATATGACACCAAGAGCATAGGCAATAAAAGGAAAAATAAACATACGGAACATCAAAATAAAGGCTCTGTATAGTAAAGGAGACATCCAACAAAATGAAAAGACAACCTATGGATTGGGAGAAACATTTGTAAGCTACATTCCGATGAGATGTTAATATCCAAAATATAGAAGGAAGTCATATAACTCAGTGAGCAGAAAAACAAATAGCCCAATTAAGAAGTGAACAAAGGGTCTGAATGGACTTTGTCCCAAAGAAGACATACGAAAGGACAACATGAAAAGAGGCTCAAGATCATTAACCATCAGGGAAATGCAAATCAAACCAGTGTGAGATAATCACCTCATACCTGTTAGGAAGGCTGTTGTCAAAAAGACAAGATAGTAAATGTTGGCAAAGATGTAGAGAAAAGGGAACCCTTATGCAATGTTGGTGAGAACGTAAATTGGTGTAGGTGCTAGCGAAAACAGTATGGAGTTTCCTTAAAAAATTAAAATAGAACTACCATATAATCCAGCAATCCCACTGCTGGGTATATATCAAAAGGAAATAAAATCACCACCTCAAAAAGATATCTTCACCCTCATGTTCACAAATTAACTAAGATATGAAAAATCCTAAGTGTTCATCACCAGATGAATGGATAAAAATGATGTGGTATGTATACGTATGGTGGAATATTATTCAGCCATAAAAAAAGAAGAAATCCTGCCATTGTCACAACATGATGAACCTGGGAGACATTACGCTAAAGAAATAAGTCAGACAGAGAAAGACAAATATTGTATGATGTCATTTATATATGGAATCTAAAAAGTTGAAGTTAGAACCAGAGAATAGAGTGCTTGTTAATAAGGGTGGAAGAGAAGGGAAACTGAGAAGAGGTTGGTCAAAGATACAAACTTTGAGCTCTAAGATGAATAATTCCTGGGGGTGTAATGTACAGCACGGTGACCACAGTTAATAATACTGTATTGTATATTGAAATTTGCTGAGAGTCGATCTAAGTGTCTGTACCACATACCACACACACGCACATACACACGTAAAGGTAACTATGTAAGATGATGATGATGTGTTAATTAGCTTGATTGTGGTAATCATTTCAGATTATATGTATATCAAACTATCACGTTATATACCTTATGTATATAATTTCTCTTTGTTGATTATACCTCAGTAAAACTGGAAAAGATACTACACAAAATTATTTTATATATATGAATGTATTCAATCCATATTTAATGAATATATATATATGTATACATACATATGTACATACATATATACATATTTGCAAATGGGTAGATATTGAGTGTTTGTTTACATGGTCATATTGATCATATATCATTTTTTATAATCCAGATCTAGATTGTGTCTCACTATGAATGACAAAGATAAAATTATGAGGAAAAAGATAATTTCTAAAGAATCTTACATTGAAAATGCCAGTATTAATTATAATTTCGCCCTATTTGATTGGATAACATCTAATCAGTGTTTCACTTTTATGTAAATTTCAAAAGCAATAGATTCAAATGTGTTTAGGTTAGTTAAATGATCTAAAATTGAATTGAAGAAAGTTGTGTGAATCCTTTAAAAATATTTCCAAATTTATATACAGTTTATCATGTGGTATATGAACACACAGAGAGCAAATTGAAAATATATTTATCTTATAACATGCAAACTTAAATATCATTACATGAGAATGTCTAAATGATGTTTAGAGCACATTAACAAAAACCAGAATACATATATTACTTCTCAAATATTCCTAAAACTGCAAAGTAAAAGACATTTTCCATGTTCATCTAAAATGCTACATCCTGATGACTCCTAATAGCTGTAGGTATGGTTTGGAAAACAACATTTGTGTCTCTCAACTGGAAGCCCTGAAAATGTACGAAAGTTCCAACTACTATTCTGTGTTCTTAACGACTGTCATCCACTAGTCGTCATGGCATCAGAACCGTGATGTGCATGTGTGCTTAGTTGCACAGATCACTGCAGTGGGATGAATGAATCTCATGTGGACACTGGCAGGACGGAGCTTAAAATGACACCCCAAGCAGCCATCGGCCCCTGCTGCTCCACTAACAAGAGGGAGTGGAGCAGCAGGGGACCCATAGAAGAGTGCTGATGAGCCTAATTGGCGACTGTTGCTGGATTCCCTGGACGCATAGATGGATGCAAGTATAAGAGAAGGAAATGAAGACTTGAAAGTACACCTTGTTGCAATTGAGCCTTCATGTTGGTGAAAACCCAAGCAGTTGCTATTGAGGAACCAGATTGAGAGTCAAAACGTCTTACCTAGCCTTCATCTCTTAATTTCTTAATTCTTTAGTCACAAAATGAGATCTATGGATTAGATAACTTCCCTTGAAATTTAGATTTTGAATTTTTTTTTTTTTAGTCTATGTGGAAGAAAGAATGGTGTAATGGAAAGAGCCTGCTTGTTGGAATCAGAAAGACAAGGATTTGACTGATCATTCCTTCTATTACTATGTATCATGAGCCTATCTGCAAACGAAGGGAAACTTAAATAGAAGTCAGAAAATATATAATAGTCCCCCTTTCTCTGTGAGACTCTCTCAAAATATCTTGTTGGACTGTACTCCTTATTCTTGTGATGATGTGAGATGATAAAATACCTACTTGATGAGGTGAAGTGAGGAGAAAGATGAGGTAGGCATTGTGGCATAGTGTTACAACTGCTATTGATCTTCTGACAATACATCAGAAGGAGGATCTTCTGTTTCCGGACCACAGCTGACTGCAGATAACTGAAACCATGAAAAGTGAAACTATGGATGAGGGGGACTATTGTATTTACATGGTACACAAAAAAAGATTCTTTACTGAGATGACTAAAAATATTGTAATTTCCTTAATTGTATCTCATCTCTTAGGGTCTTTGATGATATATCCAGGATTTCATACCTATGCTTTAATTTTGTTCTTTTAATTCACATTTAAATCCACGTTTGACAAGCTTAAGTCCTATGACTGAAGTTTTTTCACACCTAATGATTTTCACATTTGGCATATCTGATGATTGCAATCATTATCTCAATTATATTAAGTTTAAGACAATACCTTTTATCACTAGAACAACACATTCTTTTCTACTGTTTTACATTTGCTTTAAAAATAATAGAGCAAAATCAAAGATGGTAAAACCTGAAATGTTGGTTTGTCTGCTGGTACAAAATTCTGAGTTCTGTGTGTAGAAGACAAAAGCGTTCAAGTAATAACGTGGGGAAGTTTGGATAGTACAAAAACCAAACTTATAAATGTCTAGTACCTATAAATATGACATAGTCCTCAAATATTGTGAGTCACTTTTTTGATAAAACTATTTTCCAATTTCTTATTTTGCCATTTTATTTTATTTTATTTTTAAAGATTTTATTTGAGAGAGAGAGAGAGAACATAAGCATGAGCATGAACATGAGCAGAGGGAATGAGCAGAGGGAGAAACATGTTTATGAAGTTATAAAAATTGTTTTTTGTTGCTTATATTTTTCCTAAAGAGTATTCCTTGCTCAGCAGGGAGTCTGCTGTGGGGCTGGATCGCAGGACCCTGAGATCATGACCTGAGCTGAAGGCAGGTGCTTAACCGACTGAGCCACCCAGGTGTCCCTTATTTTGCCATTTTAAAGTAAATTTGAAGCATTGTACATTTTTTTCATTTACAAGGCTGTTAAACTGTCATCAGCTAGTGGAAAATTTGAGAACCTTTACTATGCATTTACCTGTTTCCTTTTTTCAAAAGCATTTATCAAAATCTTTAAACTAGTTTCTCTTAGGCTATTTTAATGGGTAGATGGCTAGATTTACTTTTTAAAATTTGTTTATGCTGTACACTTTCAATTTAGAAACAAAGACAATAAAGGAAGCAAAGGTAAGCAATCCAGAAATAATCCTTATTAACATTTTGATGTATAACTCTCTAGATGTTTCTCTTTATAACCATGCAGTAATTTATTGGGAAAGTACATGAGTAAATATTATCACATTCATGAATTAAGTGACACAATATATTCATTTACAAAATATTCTTGTTGAACCCTTTCAAAAAAAGTTACTGGTAGTATAGATCTTTGACTCAAGATTAGAAACTTATCTTTTATCTCTATTGATTCTATTAAATAATCCATATATGTACTCTTTAGGAAAAATATACCCAACAAAAAACAATTTCTATAACTTCATAAACATGTTTCAAATGTTTCAGAGTTAACAAATTCTTTTGTAGTATTTGACCCAAGCATGAACTATCAAATTTAGACCTTTCTTTAGGCACTAAAGGTAACAGCACGTATCTTCTGTAGCTCTCAGTATGGAATTAAAATTAGCTTTATACAGGCAAATATAAATAGTCATGATTGTAAGAAATAAAGAGACTGCAAGAAATGTCATGCATAAAAAAATGTTTCCCATAATTTTAACACTTAGATGAATTTAACATTAAATGAATCAAAATTACAGATGGGGACTTTCTCCTCTTTGAAAACACGTTTTAGTTGAAACCTTAATAGTGGAAATATTTGACAAGATACTGTTGTTGCTTTATCAATCCAAACCATACTATCAGTTATGTGATGTTTGATAAAGGCATAATTCTATCACTTCTAGTAGGGTAGAATTTTTAAAAGTGGAGCTTTTAAGGTCGAAAAGGCATCTGCTATGCATCTCTTATGAATCTTTACTGTGGATTCATGGTAATGGATTATTATGAAATGGCAAGATTGAAAGCAGCAGTCTGATTTGCTGAGAATCTCCCTCCTTCCATAGGTGTGCTGTGGAATTTAAACCACAGAGGAGGGTTAATGTCACATTCAAGTGCTAAATTAAGTACTCCTGAGTGATGGCATTTGGTGACTTCACATGCTGGCTGTGCCTCCATATTTGTATTTTTAAAGGGTGATGTGAACTGTGGCACTCATTATTTAATTTTCTATGTCTCCTTCTCATTATCAACATGGTGGATATTTTGTGGGAGTAAACAAAATCTAAGTCGGTAAAATGACAACAGCTGGGGATGAAATTTTAGGTGATATTTGGACTAAGTATATGTCAGAATTTAAAATATGGTTGCTTTTAATTATGTGAAGTCAACTGGATCATTGTTTTAGCCTCTTCACTGACTCTAAAACAGAATAATTTGGTTGCTTAGGGAAAAAATATGTATACATATTTTTAAACCTAAGGACAGCCAAATATTTTAAATACTTTAAAAACGCTGCATTTAAAATTCTTTTGTCATGGGTGGGTTAAAAGCAAAATGAATTTTAAAAAAGAAACCAAGAAGTTTCATGCTTTTCTAGTTAAATTAAATGGTATTGGAGTCTATAAATACTTATGTTGTCTAATCACTTAGAAATATTTCTTTTAGGGGTGCCTGGGTGGCTCAGTCAGGTAAGCATCCAACTCTTGATTTCAGCTCAGGTCATGATCTCAGGGTCATAGGATCAAGCCCCGTGGTCAGGCTATGACTCCATGGAGTCTGCTTGAGATTCTCTCTCTCCCTCCACCCCTCCCCCCACTCTAAGTAAATAAATAAGTAAATAAGTAACTAAGTAAATAAATAAATGAAATCTTTTTTTTTTTTAAAGAAATATTTCTTTTATAAAAATGTAGTAGTGTAGGACTGGTACAGAACATCAGTTCTTGATTGTTCACTTCAATGGGGAAAAAAGTAGAATGAAAAACTTTGAAATATATTCCATGATCTTTTTAAAATGCCTAGTCACGTTCCTTCCTTTCTTAGGTCAACTTCAGTATAATTGCAATCCTTGTGCTTACCGGTAACCCAATCTCTTAATGAAATTGAGACACTGTAAAGGCAACTCATAGTAATTAAAAAAAAAAAAAAAGTGTCTTTACTCTTTATATGCATTTCTAGGAAAACTTTGCAAAATCTTTTTGTTCTTCTCTCTGTGAGTCAGGAACTCCCTAAAAAGCTGTCTCAGACTTCAGCCAACCCAGTTTTAATTGTCTTCCTCTTCCTTTCTCCTTTGCCCTACTTCCCTTTCTTTTTTGCAGTCACTCTCAGGTCTTTCTAATGCAATTTCCTAAATCCAAATCCCTGTCTAGTGTTCTCTCCCTTCAGGCCATTCTTCATGATAAGGCTTGAGTGTGTGGGTGCACACACATATGGAGGAAGGGTTGCTCATTGTCAATCAGGCAAAAACAAAAATTTTCCCTAGCAGATATTAGAGGGAACAAGAATCTAACTACTCATGTCTTACTTTCTTCATTTCAAAAAAATAAATTGGTAGGCATTTTTCAAAGAAATAGGGAGGTAGATACCTGATATTTTGATATGGCCAATTTTTTCACAATTATTTTTCTTCCTTTTTAAAAGTCTGGATTATTTAATTGGGTTTTAAATCAAACTATAAACTTCTAGATTGATAAAAACAATGCCAAAGTGTGTAACAGATGCTTCTGCTTAACAGTGATAGACATTCAAAAATATTTTGTTGAATAAAGGAAAAAAGTAAATGACAGACATTCCCTCTCCGTTTTTGAGATTAACTTCAATTCTCAACCTATTTCTTAATTCTTCACATACCTGGCCTATTATTCTTTTCATTTTTAGAGATGAAGCCGAAGTAATTAAGAATGATTGCTTGCATACATTTTTTAAAAAATATTTTATTTATTTATTTGTCAGAGAGAGAGAATGAACAAACAGGAAGAATGGCAGGCAGAGGGAGAGGCAGGCTCCCCGCTGAGCAAGGAGCCTGATGTGGGACTCAATCCCAGGACCCCGGGATCATGGCCACGCCGAAGGCAGACGCTTAACCGACTGAGCCACCCAGGCGTTCTGCTTGCATACATTTTCAATAATTAAAACAAGTGTGTTCATATTTGATGCTACTGAATCAAATACCAGCATAAATATGTCTAACTATATGAGTGTTACTTTGCATCTGGCCTTTTAAATCAGGCCAGTCCATTTATGCACCATGTCTAAATTTACTTTTAAGTGAAAACTAGGGATGGATCCTAGCTTTTTGTTTAATGACCTCCAGGCTGCACCTTTGTCTCCTATCTCCTATCTCCTAGCAGTTAAAATATCTCACTAATTACAGAGGTTCAGTCCTATGAAAATGAATCCTGGATCCTTTTTTCACAGATTTGTTGACTACATGAAACTCCCTCTGGCATTTTAGACTCTAGATTTTTCAGAATAACCCTTGGATTTACCTAATCATTTGAGGTCTTCTGCTATCTGTACTTGGGTCCCATTCCAATGGCAAATAAATTCAAGTTTACTCCTGGCCTAATTTTCAAAAGGCTAGAGTTTTTACAGGTAGGACTAGAGTAAGAAGAAATAAGGAAATACACTCTGTATCCCTAGAAATAATACAGTTTGGCTGAATGGTTAAAATTCACTCCAGATCTCATTCAAGGTGGAGTGCCCTTACAAAGGCAAATGTGAGTTGAGTATACTTAGCTTTGTATTGGCATAATTGCTAATACTGGTGATGTAGTTTTTAGCACGGAGATAAATCCATATTGAGGGAAGAGGTAGTATTATTTTCCATTCTTCTATGCCAGCATAACAAACATAGGATTAAATGATTAACCAGAAAACAAATTGAGGACTGTTGCACATAGCAGGATTATTTAATAGTGTATGATACAGAAACTATCACAGTAATAATTTACGTTCACTGAGGAAGACTAAGTACTGTTACTTGCCTAGTAGCTTTAATTTTCCAACCAAAACCACCAGGGAATTTTTAAAGTCCCCTGTTATCACCACTTAAGCCACAGCAGGCAACATTTTGCAGCCATTCTCAAGAAAAGAGGCCGATACAGCATATATTTTCCAGTACTACACTAAAAAGCATACTGCCCTAAGATTCTACATCACCTGTTTATGTACAGCTGAATGTTAGTACTGGCAACAGTCAGGTTATGAGAATTCAGTTAATAAAACCTCTATGTTTAACACGTAACCACATAAAGCATAGATTCCTGAGAATTTACTATGATTTCTATTGAGTTTCAAGTGTCTGTGTTCACCAGGCGGTGGCTACATTTGTGGTCCCCAAATATAAAAAGTGCTTTGCCATTTTCCCCATGGTTGAAGGAATACAGACTTTTTTTCAGGGTTCCCCACCACACCCAACCTAAGTAAGCAATCTCAGGAGTCCTAAGTTCCCAGAGCTCTGTTCCGATTGTTGCTCGTTGCTGTTGAGGAGGATAGTCATGCTAGGAGTCTCTAACATTTCCACAGCAGCGCTCACTCAGCTAGAAGGTGGCTGCCATCAGTGCCGCCCATATTACCACCTACTGTTTCTCCTTGTATACCTATGGGTGTAACTTGATATAATCGATGCCCAGTGCCAGCGCGATCAGTGACAAATTGTCACGCCTCAATCACATATATTTGTAACTGGAGCTGCTCAGAGGTGGGAAGGAGAACTTGCCTTCTTTGTCACTCTTCCTCGAGGGCTTGTGCACATTACTTGAGCCTTACTGTGCCGGTGGTCAGTGACAGATTTTTTTAGGCACTCTCACAGTTAGGTGTGCACTCTGCAATCCCGATTTCACAGCAGTACAGCTACAAGCCGTAACATTCCTGTCTTTATGAGTCCAAGGCCAAGTGGTGGCGGAGTAAAAAGCTGCTGTGTCCTTTGAGAACTAGTGCTGGTAGAGTTTAAATTCTGCCACCTGTCATTGTCACTAGACATCACCTGTGGATATGAAAGCCAGTCTTGATCATAATGCTCTCATGAAGGGAGAGGAAGTTTTCGGCTCTCTAAGCCAATTTTTATGAGTGCTCCAAATGTCACAGATAGAAGCATGATGTAGCTCTTTCAACAACTCTTAGAACTAAGTAGTACCACTACTTTACCCAAGGGTAGGGGACCTTGATGCCAGAGCAGGACTACATTAATGGTTAATTTCAGACTTTGTCACTGAAATGTGTTCTCAGGCCTTGTCGCTGGTCCCTGCACCCCTCCTTATAAAGACTCACTGTACCTCTCCTTATGGCAAGTTTTCTCTCAGTACACCCCAGTTTAGTAAACATATATGTATATGTCTGAACATCATTGTGGAAAGCCTTCCATCTCCATCTCCTCTGCCTACCCTTTTAGGAAGCATCTCATCCTTTATTTGAGTAAGTCAATTCGTCTATTCAATAAACATGTATTCATTGTTCACCACATGCCAGGCAGTGATGTAGGCATAGAGAATACAAGAGTTAAACAATAAGAGACAAAAATTTGTGAACTTGTATAGCTTTCTCTCTACAGTGATGATAGAATAAACAAGGAAAAAAATAACATGTCAGATGGTAGTAAGTGCTACAGAGATAAATAAGACAAGGAAGTGGGATTATAGGCCTTCTTAGGAGTGAAGAAGATTTTCAATTTTACGTGGAGTTTTTGGGGCTCTCCTGCACATGAAGGGCACATTTGAGCCAAGATAGAAGGAAAATGAAGAAGTGAGCCTAGATGTCTGAAAGGTCATTCCAGGAAGAGTATGCAAAAATGTACAGTCCCTGAGGAGGGGGTATCCTGGTGGCTAGGGAAAGAATAGATCATAGGACAGGAATCTTAGCTCTGTAGAATAGCAACCTTAATGTTCCTTCTCCAGCCTAGTCAAGACTCCCATTTGTAATGAAAGGAAATAGAATAGTTGACATGATCAATCTATTGCAGATTAACATGGTACACAGATGTGGATCAGCAGACCATGAAGAACCAAGATAAAGAAAAGATGCTGAGACAGCAAGGTAAAATAATGTGCCTTGCCATATCTAGCTAAGGATATAATTCCTTAATGAGAAGTGATTAAAAGATAATGCAGGACTAACATGTATTTACATTTGAAAGCATTGGCCCAAGTTTTCTGCTTAGTAAGCAGTGTATACAGTGTATAGAGTAGCAGTCTTAGAGGAATTAAATAATTTTCAATTGATTTAGTGTTTTATTTACAAGTTTTATCAAAGATAGGGACTTTTAGCAATGAAAATCCAATTATAAGTACATTCAAACTCTGCTGCTTTTAATAAATAGCTAGGGCAAAATTAAACCTGAAAATATTCATAGATGCTATTTTAAAGAATGCATTATATTTTTATATGCCCAATTTAGCACAACTCTGCTGATGTGGGGCCACATTCATTCATTTAACAAATATTTCACAAGTACTTATTATGTGCGAGGCTCTGTTCTAGGTGCTAAGGATATAACACTGATCCAAACTATGTCCTTACCTCATGTGCTAGTAGACAAGGCAAAATGCATGTCAGGTACTAAATACTATAAAGAAAAAGCTGGGTAAGTGGATAGAGAATTTCCATGGGAAAGGTCTTTGGGAAGGCATATCAATCAGAATATGCTGCAGTAACAGATAAACCTCCAAAACTTAGTGGCTTTAAAAACATAGGTTTCTTCTTTTGGCAACTGTGACACTGGGAATGTGAGATTCTGGCCGGGCCGAGGACATTGGATCTCATTGTCCTCCTCCCCTTTGGCCTTTCCCCCAATTCCCTCAATAAAATGGTTTGATCAACAAACAAACAAACAAATAAAAAATGTAGGTTTCCTGATCGTTTTATATGTACATTGTAGGTTGGCACCAGGCTCTACTTATTGAAATCTTTCAGTGATCCAGACTGAAGAACTAGGCACTATTATGTGTGTTGCTGGTGATTGTGCTAAAGGAAAAAGACAGTTTTGGAGGAACTTGAACCAGAAAGAAGTGTGATATTTCTCTCTTCCACTTATAACTCATTATCCAGAGGTAATTGCATGGCCCACCCTGCCACAGTGTAGCCAGAAAGTAAGCAGACTGAAGTATCTTTGTTAAATAGCTCTAATGACCACCAAAAAGGGACATGAGTCAAAGACCTTTCTGAGAAAGTAACATTTGAACTGAGACCTGAAGGAAATGAGGGAGTGAGAACAGGGAATAGAACATTCCTGACAAAAAAGAAAAAGAGTAAGGAAGCTAAAGCCCATTTGGTTTGTTCAAAAAGGAGTTAAGACTTCATAAAAATAAATAAATAAACAGAAAAAAGAACTAATGAAATGTAAGAAAATAAAAAGAGAAGCAATAGATTGGGAGCAAGTAATTGCAAATTATGTATTTAGTAAAGGACATATGTCAAACTTACACAAAAGACATAAGTTAATAATAAGACAACCCAATTTAAAAAAAAAAAAAAAAAAACGAGCAACGTATTTGAGACACTTAACCAAAGAAGATACAGGAATGTTACTGAACACATAAAAAAGGCTTTAAGCATTGTCATTAGGAAACTTCACATTAAACTATAATGAGACATCCTACACACTCAAGAATTACGACTGATAATACCAAGTATTGCTAAGCTGTGGAGAAACTGGAAACTGTTGTTGGTGGAAATAAAATGATGCAGTTACTTTGGAAAACAGTCTGGCAGTTTTTAAAAAGTTAAACATAAGCTTGTCATATGATCCAATAATTATATTTCTAGTTATCAACCAAAGAAAAGCAAAAGCATACGTCCACACAAACACTTGGACATTAGTGTTCACAGCAAAACTATTCAAAGGAGTCAGAGATAGAGAAAATTCAAATGTCCATGAAATGATTAATAGAAGCACAAAATATAGTATAACTATAAAATGGATACTAGTCAGCAATAAAAAGAAATATACTACTGATATATGCTACAATATAGATAGGCTTCAAAAACATTATACTAAAGGAAAGAAACCAGAGGCAAAACATAATATATTGTATAATTTTATTTATATTTAATTACCAGAAAGGACAAAAACTCTAGATACAGAAAACAAATCAGTAGTCTCTTAAAACTTGGGTACGAGTAGGAATTAAATGGGTGTAACATACCATTCTTGGGATAAACAAAGCATTCTAAGACTAAACTGTACTGCTAGTTGCACAAAGGTGTAAATATACTAAAATTTATCAAAATGTACACTTAAAGTGGATTTGGGGCTGTGTAATGTATGCTTCAATAAAGCAGGTAAAAAAATAAAAAGAAAGAAAAGAAACAAGGAGAAGGACAATGTGGCTTTTATAGAGTAAAGAAGGAAAAGAGCCATGTGGGATACAGTCAAAGATGGAGTCAGTGACCCTATTACATAATCCCTGAAGCCTTGGTATCAGAGTTTAGACATTTTTATGTTTATGGGAAGTCAATGGATGCTTTGAGTATTAGAGAGACTGGAATTAACTTATGTTTTCAAAGGATGCTCTATGTTGACTTATTGTATGAGGTAAGACTGAAGTAATACAACCAATTAAGATGCTTTTACAGTGGTCAGGCAAGAAATTATGGAAGCCCGATTAAGAATGGTGCAGACAGGTGGTAAAAAGTAGTCTGTGTGGAGATATGTTTGAAAAGTAGAACTTCCTAGTTAACAGACGTGTTTGGGCATTTTTATTAACAAGTACGGTGAATAAAGTAACATCCCCATCCCATTTCTACTTTCTAGCCCAATGCTGAACACAATTCTAAATCAATACTCAAGTCTCAACCTTGGGAATTATGGTTAAAAGGAAGAGCCATGGGTAGGATGCAGGTCAGGGAAGTTTGATGCATACACATTGTAACTGTTAAAAGCAATAATTTTTTGTCTTTCATGTGGCTATATAAAGCTGCATTGAAATGGTCATGTCAACTTCCTTCACCCTTAAAATGTTGTATTCTTATTTGGGACTCAAAATATTACCCCATAGATTCATGATAGTCATTCTAAATAGTTGATTAGAATTTAGCAAATGGACCCCAATTTTTATAATACATGATGTGTAATTTGGGTTAACTGTTTAGTACTCAAGTATACATTATAGAAACTTCTGAGTAAAATTTTTCCTCTTAAATTTGAAGTATGATTTTCTATTACAATAAAGCATTTTATTTTTGAGGAATAATGGTTCAGAGTAATTTTGAATAATTAAAATATTGAAAGGTAGTTTTGAAAATTATGTGAAGGAAGTAGTTACAGCAATTTATCCTTGCTTTTTATAGGTTGAACTTAGGAAACTAAACATAAAATCTTTAAATTTGGGGAGAATAATTTAGGAAGAAACAAATTGTAAAATGGGCTTCAAGTATTTTCACTTTAGAGTTTTTGTAATTTCTCTTATTCAGGAAATTGAGGTAATAGAAAAGTTTGTATTACTACTAGTTACTGCATGTAAGAAAATTTAGAAGTTTTTTTCCAAGAAGTTTAAATTATAAACTCAACATCTAAATGTTCAACTATTGGTTTTTGTTTATATAGTGAATGCTAGGTGACACTTTTATGACTATTCAGAGAGTCAATTTTTTGTTTTTTTGTTTTCTGCAATATAAACTCTGTTACCTGAGGTAAAATAATTATTCCCATGTGACGCCTCTGATTATTTTGATTTTCTCATAATTGGTTATTAATTTGGAATTTACCTAGCAAGAATAATTTTATAGTTAAACAAAAAACAAGAAAACAAGCAAAAAACCTCTCTAGAGTAACAGATAAGCCCCAACATCTTAATGGCAGAAGATAATAAAAGTTTGTTTCTTACTTATTTAAATACCAAAATAGATGTTAATGATTGTGTGAGAAGCTCTCTTCTGATAACTGTTTCATTTGGCCAGTCTCTTTCCTTGTGTCTATGCCATCTTTAGCACTTGACTTCCTTCTTGCTTGTCTGTATTAAGCTAATGAATAGGAAAAACTGTGGAGGGTCTCGCATGGGAGTTTTATTTGGCCAGAATGAGAAGATGTGTATGTCAGTGTTTTCTTTTCATAACTGGTCAGGACTTATGCATCTGGCCACAAATAATAATTTGGTTCTTTGTCCAAAAAAGAAGGAAATGAGTTTGGTGAACAGCCAGCAGTCTCTACCACAACCATGAAGGAGGTATATATTACTTTCAGATATCTAGAGAAAAGAATCCTCATTTAAAAATTACTCTGTTCAATACTTATATAATGTCCAGATCAGGATGAGATTCTGTCTTTTAAAAAAAAAAAAATAGCTTTATTGAGACATAATTCACATACCATAAAATTCATCCTTTTAAAATGTGTATTTCAGTGTTTTTTATGATATTCACAATGTTGTGCATCTAGCACCACTATTTAATTCTAGAACAATTTTGGAATCCCTAAAAGAGATTCTGTACCCATTAGCAGTCATTCTCCCCTGTATCCTGCTCCTAGCTGCTAGAAACCACTAATTTACTCTCTGTCTCTATGAAATAGCCTATCCAGGATATTTCAGATAAATGGAATCCTGTTATATATGGCCCTTTTTGCAAGATTTCCTTCACTTAGTATATTTTCAAGTTTGATCCATCTTGTAGCATGTATCAGTACTTCATTTATATTTTATGGCTGAATAATATTCCATTTTATGGATATTTTGCATTTTGTGTATGCATTCATCAGTTTCTGGTCACTTATTCCCACTTTTTGACTATGATGAATAAAGCTGCTATAAACGTTTGTTTTTGGGTGGACATATGTTTTCAATTCTTGTGGGTACATATCTAAGAGTGCAGCTACTAGGTCACATGGTAACTCCATATTAAACCTTTTCAGGAACCTCTAAATTGTTTTCCAAGACTGCTGCAATGTTTTGCATTCTTACTATCGATGTATGAGGGTTCCAATTTCTCCATATGGTCATCAGCACTTGTTATCGTTCCTCTTTATGGTGATAGGCATTCCAGAGGTGTAAAGTGGTATCTCAATTTGGAAGGTATTGCCATCTTAACAATAATAAGTCTTCCTACCCATGAAAATGGAATGTATTTCCATTGATTTTGTTCCACTTTCAATTTTCAACAGTGTTTTATAGTTTTCATATAGTTTTGTATTTCCTTTGTTAAATTTATTCCTAAGAATTTTATTTTTGATGCTACTGCAATTGGAACTATTCTGTTAATTTTATTTCCAGATTATTCCTTGCTAAAATATAGAAATACAATTGATATTTATGTGATCCTGTATTCTTCAGCTTTGCAGATCTCATTATTAGTTCTAATTGTGTGTGTGTGTGTGTGTGTGTGTCCCTTAGGATTTTCTATATAAAATATTATATCATCTGCAAGTAGAGGTCATTTTATTTTTACTTTCCCAAACTAAATGCCTTTATTTCCTTTTCTTGCATAATTTCCTTGGCTAGAACCATCAGCACAATGTTGAATAGAAGTGGTGAGAGCAAATATCTTTGTCTTGATCCTAATGTTAGGGGAAAGTATTTAGTCATCCACCATTTATATGATGTTAGCTGTGGGTTTTCCATAGATGATCTTTATTGGGTTGAGGAAATTTCCCTCTATTTCTAGTTTGTTGAATTTTTTTTCCTGTTCTTATGTTTTCTTTGTTTTGATTCAAGACAATAGAAAAGTTCTGTGGAAGGCACAGTTTGCTAAGCTCCAAAAGGAAGTTAAACTTTTGGTTCACTTATTAAAAGAGTATACATTTTAATATGCAGTACTTTGTCTTCTGCATGGATGAGTTAACATTGCTATGGCAACATGTACTTTTTTAGTTACTCTGCCAACTTGTGTGCTTAATTCACAATGTCACAACATTCTAAGTATTGTGCTTTTTAAACAATGCATTATAGTACTTAAGAATTATTTATGTATTTATTTATTTTTATTATGTAAGTTTAGTCACCATACAGTACATCATTAGTTTTTGATGTAGTGCTCCATGATTCATTTTTTGTGTATAACACCCAGTGCTGCATGCAATACGTGCCCTCCTTAATACCCATCTCTAGGCTAACCCATACCCCCAGCCCCCCTCCCCTCTGAAACCCTCAGTTTGTTTCCCTAGTCCATAGTCTCTCATGGTTCGTCTCCCTCTCTGATTTCCCCCCTTCATTTTTCCCTTCCTTCTCCTAATGTCCTGCTTGCTATTCCTTATGTTCCACAAATAAGTGAAACCATATGATAATTGATTTTCTCTGCTTGACTTATTTCACTTAGCATACTCTCCTCCAATTCCATCCATGTTGATGCAAAAATTGAGTATTCATCCTTTCTGATGGCTGAGTAATATTCCATTGTATATATGGACTACAACTTCTTATGGACCACATCCATTCATTTGTTGAAGGGCATCTCGGCTCCTTCCAAGTTTGGCTATTGTGGACATTGCTGCTACAGTACTTAAGAATTATTAACTAATGTTTATCTGGAACAACTGCATGCAATGGGAATGGTATAATTTAGCCTTTAATTCTAGAATGAAAATCATTAAATTTTACTTAATAGACAATATAAAGAATAAGAGGTAAGATCAAAATTCAAATTAGACACTTAGTTGACATCACATACAAACTTTAAAATAGTAGTTAAAAAAGAGATTCTACTCATCTCATGTTCTGCCTATCAATAGGAAATAGTTTTACATTGTTTATTAAGACAAGGGCATCTATTATTTCCCTAAGGGTCTATATATCTAGTTTTCTACAAAGAATAACTTTAGAGTATCAGTTAAGGTATGCTTACACTTTATTAGTATATTAGATCCATATTAGTATTTAATAATTTAATAAATATTGTATAAGTATATAACACTGCATCATTATGCTTATGAATCTATAGAATTAAAGTATTTCACCTAAACTATTACTACTGCTTTCCACAGAATGGATGCTGATCTATGATTATAGAAGGTGGGGATAGCAAAAGCTTTATCAAATTTGCCCTTAGAAGAAACACCTACTATAAAACATCTACAGTATTTTAGGTAAGTAAATGAGTTAGAAATTAGCTTATAGAGTATCATTTCATTAAAATATGTATATTAGAAATAGCTTTTTAAAGACTGCATTACTAGATTTTATTTTACACTAGGTGGTAAGAGAAATAACTGTTAAAAAAAGATACACCTTGAAAACACCTTGATTTCATTTCTTAGTTCAAGATGTAATTTTGCATATATATTGTTAGTGAAAAAATTATTAGTCAAAGTTCATTTTGTTATAAGTTAAAAAATCTAAATGTCTCTATCTGAAACAAACAAAGTGAATTTGTTGGTTTGTATATTTGGGGAGCTTTAGCCATGATGTTGGCTTTAGCACAGTTATAGCAGAGGTTCAAATCACAGGACTTTATCATTCAATGAATAATGTTTTATCTTTTAATTCATATAAGGCTTAGTTTCTTTGCTGACATTGTTAGGCAGTCCCTTACCAAATGTTAGCAGCAGAGACATACATTATTTTTTCAGCTATTGATCCTGGTAGAAAAAAGATTTTTTTTCTGCACAGTTGCCTCATTTTGGGTTATTTACCAATCTCTCAATCAAAGGATATATTTGGAAAACTGGAGAGATTTCATTAACCAGGTTTGGACCACATAATTTCCACAGTTTCTAGAAAATATGTTCAGTCTTGACCAAAAGGAAACTGAGAATATGACAGAGTAGTTCCTCAAAAGAAATGTTCTATAGTAGAAAAGAAAGAAAAAAAGGAAACAGATAATCATTATTCTGTGGAAAGAAAACAATTATTGCAATATTTTTGTTGTTTTTCAAAGTCTAGATTCTGAGACTGGAAAACCATCTAATTTATATAACTGTTTTTACTGAGTCACCTAGAAAATTGAACTAAATAATAAAAAACTATCAAGTCCCACTTTCAGGAATGACAGGAATGACAGACTAAACATTCTAGAACACCTTCCTCTGCAGAAAATAGCTAACAACCTAGACATAATGCAGCTACCTGAAACTACCAAGGAGTGAAGAGAAGTAGTTGGACTCCGGTGGGGAGTTCACAAAGGCATGGAAGAATAGACAGAGATCTTTGCAAGCAAGCAACAAAATCTGTTGCTAGCCATCCTGCACAGTAAGAGTTTTTAAAGGAAGTTCTTCAGATGAAGGGAAAATAGTTCCTCAAGAAAGAATGAAGAACATCAGAAATGGAAAATATCTGGATCAAGGCTAAATTCATGGACATAAGACTAATGAAGTTTTATAGGACTCCAAACTCAGAAGGAGGCCCTATGCTTGGGAGTAAATACCCTGTGGTCACCTTCTTAAATTTTCTAATAATTTTATCTTTGAATTTTTCTTTTGTATGTGAAGTCTGATGAGATAATGAAGCACTCGGAACACCTGGGAACTTGAAGCCTCGGCTCCCACATGGTCCCACTTCCAACACCACTACAGGATGGGTTCTCAGTTGCCTACCCTCCCACCACACCCAGAAATCACTGTTATCTGCCCCCAGCATAGGCCTGGCTACAGGTGGGAAAAGGTTTAGGGTCAGGTCCATGCGACCTGCACACTGAGTTGAGTGGGAGCTAGTCTGCACTCACCCCAGGAATATTCCTGAGCCAGGGATAGCATAACATTAAATAGTAAATAAAAAACGCTGTGACAAGTTAGGAGAGAGAGATTATGGTAAAAGGAAAAGCTTTTGCTGTGCATTTTTAAAAAATATATATATATATTTTAAAAAATATATTTTAAAAAATGTATAAAAAATACATTTTCATTTTATCTTGGTCTTACAAATTATGTAGCTGGCTCTGATCTGAGTAAATGCAAAAGTCTATTTATATTTGCTTTTTTCTCTTAATTTATCAAACATATAATTATTGAAAAACTACAAATAAAACGTTGCCTTATGGGGGCGCCTGGGTGGCTCAGTCGTTAAGCGTCTGCCTTTGGCTCAGGTCATGATCCCAGGGTCCTGGGATCGAGCCCCGCATCGGGCTCCCTGCTCCGCGGGAAGCCTGCTTCTCCCTCTCCCCCTCCCGCTGCTTGTGTTCCCTCTCTGGCTGTCTTTCTCTCTGTCAAATAAATAAAATCTTTAAAAAAACAAACAAACAAACAAAAAAACATGTTGCCTTATGTAGTTTATGACATGCAAAACCAAGCATGTAAGACTTAGAGAAAAATTTGAAATGAGTCTAGGCTGTTGCCTTGCATGTGTGGGTATGTGAATAATGGAGGGTAGATGCTGGTGGGGAGTGCACACTCACTTGGAGAAATTGAAAGGAGGGCTACCCAAGTAAGTTCTCTTCTCTATAAATTTTGAACTAAGGATCATTGCTATCTTCACAGAATGCACAAGAGTTAGAATGGGGATGGTGGACTTCCTGAAAAACCTTGCTGTATTTCTGGCTAGAGAATCAGAAAAGTAGAGCCAGGAGACCATGTAGGAATTCCAGAAGAGGAAAGAGCTAGAGAAAAGAATCCCCAAATCTGTCTACCTGTACCTCTGACTGACACCCAAAACATGCATGTCCAGAACAGACTAATAGAAACCTAATTAAAGAAAAACCATCAGAACAAAACCCAGAGCTGTTGCCTACTAAACAAAGTATTTCAGTTCAAGTGCAGCCAAGAAAATTATCTCCCAAAACAAACAAAAATATTCAATGTAGTAAAATCCTGAATCTTTGCAATTTAACATTGGTGATGTCCAGAATGAAGTTCAAAATGATCTGATATGGGAATAACCAAGAAAATGAAACACAGTTTCAAGAGAAAAGGAAATCACTTTTTCTGGTCCAAATTTATGGCTAACTTAACATCAGACACTATGAAATCCCCCAAAAAGGAATGGAAAAATATCTTAAAGTGCTGAATGAAAAAGATCTTTTAACCTAGAATTCTATATCTGGCTACATTTTCTTTCAAGAATGGAAGCACATTAACAATTTTTTTAAGATAAAATAAAATCTTGTTGCTAGTGGAATTGTAAGAACTGCTAAAGGAAATTCTTTTAAGGAGTGGGGAAATGATAGCAGCTGAAAAATTGAGAGAGAATGAAAAAGTGATAAATGACAATTTTTTTTCTGCCTTTTTTCCCTCCATTGTTATAAAACATATAACTGCTAGAAAATAAATGTTAACATTGCCTATGGGATTTATAACAGATATAGTTGTATTATATAAAAACTATAACATAAGGAAGGAGTAGATACAGATATGTGTTTAAATAGTTTTATATTTTACATTTTACATATAGCAATTAGGTTGTGTTAAGTACCATATTTATATGAGAACCGCTATGAAAATAATGCACAGAATAGCCAAAAAGGCAGTGGGAAAATTAAAATTAAAAGAAAATTCTGAAAATATTTAAATTATCTTGTAAAAAGTTAGGAAAGGAGAAACAGAGGATGAAAAAAAATGAGACATGTAGAAAACAAGAAGTAAAATGTTAGACCTATGTTATTTTAAACTTTAGTTGACTAATACTCCAATTAAAGTGCAGGGACTATCTGAATGGCCAAAAAATAGATACAAAAACCAGAGGCAACTCTATGCTGTCTTCATGAGACATTTTAAATACACACATAGGATGAAAGTAAATGGATGAGAAAAATATATCATGCAAAGAGTAATCTTATGAAGGCTAGAGAGATTATATTAATATCAGAAAAATGGGTTTTAAAGTAAAATTTATTAGCAAACTTAAGAGGGACATTTTGTAATGATGAAAGTTCAACATGACAAGAAGATTGAACAATTATGAATATGTATATTTTCAATAACAAAGCTTCACAGCACATGGAACAATTTTGACAGAATTAAAGGAAGAAACAATTCCACAATCATAGTTGCTCTCTCAACAATTGAAAGAACTAGTCACAACAGGAGGGAAGACTAAGGTCTGAATAGTGCTATCAACCACACTGACTTGTTATTTATATATTAAAAAATTCACTCTACAACAGAATACACATTCTCCTTAAGTGCATATTATATATTACCCAAGATCCAAACATTCATGAACTCATCACAATAAATTTAAAATGTTTGAAATTATGCAGAAAATGTTACTGACCACAATGGAATTCAGCTAGAAACATTAATAAGAAGATAACAAGAAAAACCTCCAGTATTTGAAATTAATCATGTACTTCTAATTATAGGATAAACAAAGAAATCAGAATTCAGATTTAGAAAGGTTAGAAGTGAAAAGAATAAATTAGAATATTGTGAAACGAATGTTCATGAAAATACAATACATCAAAATTTGTGGGATACAGATAAAGCAGTGCTTTGAAAGAAGTTAATGTTTTTAAATGCCATTATTAGAAAGAAGAACAATCTCAAATCAATGATTTAATATTCTACCTTAAGAAACTGAGAACAAAATAGCAAATAAAACCCAAAGCACACATATAAAAGTAAATAATGAAGAAAAAATCAGAAATCAACAAAATAGAACGCAAAAAACAATAGGTAAAAATCAATGAAACCAAATTCTAGTTCTTTAAAAAATCAATATAATTAACAAAACTCTAGCCAAATTCATTGAAAAAGAGAAATAAGACATAAATTACTAACAGCAGGAAAGAAGAGGGGACAGATTTATGCCAAATAAATTTGAAAAACTGTATGAAATATAAATTTCTGGAAAGAAACAAATTAGTCAAACTAGCACAACAATAATAGAAAATTCGAACAGTCTTAAGTAAATGAAATAAACCAAGTTTGTAACTAAAAATCTTTCCCCTAAGACAACTCCAGACCAAACTGGCTTCAATAGTGAATTCTATACAAAATATAAAGGAGAAATAATACCAATTTCTGACAAACTTTTTAATAAAATAGAGTAAAAGAGAACCCCTCCCAACTCATTTTATGAGGTTGATGATCCTAATTACAAAATTAGACAGAGATAACACAATAAAAGACAACTACAAACCAATATCCCACAAAGCATAGATGTAAAAACCCTTAAAAATACGTACAAATTGAATGCAACAATATTTTAAAAGGAAAATTCATCATGACCAAGTGGAATTTATTTAAAATATGCTAAGTTTGGCTAAACATGTAAAATTCAATTAACATAATTTACCATATTAATAGAAAGAAAAATATATGTTTATTTCCATGGATGCAAAAATAATGACAAATTCCAAAAGTTTTATTATATAAACTCTGAACACACTAGAAATAAAAGCAGAATTCTTCACTTGATTAAACAGCATCTATGAAATATTTACAGTTAGCCTCGTATTCTGTTGTGAAAGACTCAATGCTTTCTAAGGTCAGGAACAAAGCACGAATGTCTGCTCTTTCCATTTTAATATTGTTTCAGAGGTCATATCCAGTGTTACAGGGTGAAGAAAAGAAATAAAGACATAAGACATAATCTAATATGTGGAAGACTTTAAAGGAAATCAGAATAAAGCTATTAGAACTATTAAGTGACTTTAGCAAGGTCCAAGATGCAAGGTCAACATATAAAAGTTAATTGTATTTTTATGTTCTAGCAATGAAAGCTGAGAAAATAACATAATTTTTTAAATTCATGATAGCATCAAAATATTACTTAGGAATAAAGGCCTATACTATGAAAACTATAAAACACTGGAAATGAAAGTTACATGTACCTAAATATGTAGAGAGATGTGTATGATCATGGATTGAAAGACTCAATATTGTTAAAATGGTGGTTCACTCCAAATTGATTTATATATTCATGCAACTTCAATCAAAATCTTAACAATTTCTTAAAGAAGTTGAAAAGCTGATTAAAATATACATGAAATGGCAAAATCACTTAGAAAAAATAAAACTCTTTTGAAAATGATTAATATATTTGGGGAACTTTTACTACCTGATCTCACGACTTACTATAAATCCACACTAATCAACACAAGACATAAATACAGATGAATTAAACAGAATTGTTAGCCCAGTAATAGACATGACTTACATCATCATTGATTTTAGACAAAAGTGCCATTAAATCAATGGAGAAAGTGTGGTCTTTTCAACAGATGGTGTTAAGCAATTTTTTTTTTTTTTTGTATACAAAATAATAAGCCTCAATCCTTACTTCACATGATATGCAAATATTAATTCCAAATGGATCATAGTCCTAAAGGTAACAGAAAACAAAAAGCACACATGAATGCCAAAAAGGAAAGAAATACATGAGATAGGACAAATTGAAAGGAAACTGTAACACTGTAGATCTAAACCCAAGTATTTCAGTAATTATATATCAGGGTATGTGAGTGAGATTAAAATTATAACTATTAGAAAGGTGAAAATTATGTGAATATTTAGAAAATTTAATTGTGTATATAGAAAAACCAATGGAATATATGGATAACATATTAGAATTAATAGCAATTTTATAAGGCTGATGTATACTAAGTCAATATACAAAAATCAGCTATATTCATATGAACTGCAGCAAACAGAAAATGAAATGTAAATATGTCACCTAACAGCATAAAATATCACACACTTATGAATTATCCTAGCCAGAGATATCCAATATCTTCATATAGAAAATTTATTTTAGGGGCGCCTGGGTGGCTCAGTTGGTTAAGCGACTGCCTTCGGCTCAGGTCATGATCCTGGAGTCCCTGGATCGAGTCCCGCATGGGGCTCCCTGCTCGGCGGGGAGTCTGCTTCTCCCTCTGACCCTCCCCCCTCTCGTGTGCTCGCTCTCTCTCATTCTCTCTCTCTCAAATAAATAAATAAAATCTTTAAAAAAAAAAAAAAAAAAGAAAATTTATTTTAATAAGTTACTATAAGGCTATAGAGATAATTAAATAAAAACCTAACCAGATGGAAAGATCTACCCTATTTTTAGATTTGAGTAATCAGTCCTGTAAAGAAGTCAATTATCCCAAACTTGAGCTATAGTTTCAAAGCAATCTTAATTGTTTTGTGTGTGTGAATGTGCATGTGAGTTTGTGTGCATGTCTTTAGAATTGTGTAAGCTAATGCTAAAATTCATATACAAATTCCAAAAATAAGATAGACATTATGAAAGGAAAATAAGCAGGTGGATAAACTTGCTCTATGAGATTTCAAGACTGGTTTTAAAGCTACAATAACATAGACAGTGTGGCACTGCTTCCAGACAAGACTAATAGAGGAATCTAAGACAATATTGATTTCACCTGCAGACCCATAAATATTTAGACAGTTTATGTATGATAATCAGGGGAATGGGCAGTGTTTTTAACAAATGATCTGTAGAAAATTGCAAAATTCATGATTTAAAAAGTGAAATGTAACCTTTACATTATTTCATATGAAAAAATCAATTTCAGTTAGATTGAAGATTCAAATGACTTCTATAAGATAGTAGTGGAAAACATGTTCATTTCTTCAGGGTAAGGTAATGTTTTCTCAACAAGTGACAAAAAAGAACTAACCATAGAGGAAATGATAGGCAAAGGTAACTGTACCCAAACTTCTTCTTTTTTTTTTTTTTTAAATCCTGCAGTGGGAGATGATTTTTGAAACATATATAACTAACAAAAGATTCTGATAAAGAATTCCTACAAAGTGTAAGAAAAAATATACAAATAACCTAATAAAGAAATGTGCAGGAGACTTGAATAGGCACTCCACAAAAGATACTGTTCAAATGAAATATTGGAAAAAGAATAATCAGAAAATGGCCAGTATTAAGAAGACTGACCATACCAAAGTGGGAAACAATGTAAAACTATGATGACTACTACGCTGGTGGTAGGAATAAAAATTTTCAGAACCATTTTGGAAAATGGTTTGATATCATCTACTAAAAATGAAGGTTATTCATATCTATAATCTAATAATTTTATTACTAAATATAGCACAAGAGAAAAATGTCCACGTGGGCAGCAAAAGACATGTACAGTAATTTTCAGTGCAGATTTTTTTTCTGTCAGCTGCAAACTGGAATCAATTCAAATGTTCATTGTCATTGAAATGGTTACATAAATTTTGTTGTATTTATATAATGGAATTCTGTGTGTTAATGAATGAACCACAACACATGGTGAACATCACAGACATAAAATTGAGAAAAGATGTCAGATACACAAAAAATACATAGTGTTTGATACTATTTATAAAAGCTGAAGAGACTGGTAATGTACAATAGTAGTGTTCAGAGATGTATAAGGTCTACCCTTGGTGGATAAAGACAAGAATAAAACACGCAAGTGATTGTTATTGAAATCAGGACAGTGGTCTACTTCTGAGAAAAGGGGCTAGTATTTGGGAAGAAGTATGAGGTAAGCTTCCCAGGTACTGATGATTTTCTATTTCATGGCCAGGGTGACAGTGACAAAATTAAGATAATCATTCGATTGGTTTATTTATATTTTGTGCACTTTTCAAATGTGTTATATTTCACAATAAAATAAACTAATATATGTTAAGTTATTTACCTATATATAGATGTCTCGTTGTAGATATATAACTCAACAGTTTAGAAGTCTATATTTTATCAGAGTTGGGATATATAAATAGTAATTCCTTAAATTTGCCAAGGCATGTAACAGAATGCCGAGAGGGTGTTGGAAACCCCATGTTGAATGTGACACACCACTTTTACTTAAAGTCCAGGGATGGAAAGGGAGAATTTTCATCACTACAAATCAATGATGACTTTATATTAACTCATTACAGGTACAGTAAAGAACGCAAGGTTGCATGGCTTTTAAAGCTAACCTGGGTGTTAAATATTTTTCTTATTTAATCTTAAAGAAATCTTAAAAATTTCTTATTTATCATATGCCACTTCAAACTATATTCCTCCCAAACCCACCCAAAATATCCCAACCATCCTCCTCCGCTGAACAGACACACATGCACACACACACGCACACATGCACACACATAAAAACTAGAGTGACAAACTCTCTCCTGGCTTGACTGGAACTTTTGGGGGTTCACAGTTAAAAGTCAGTGCTGAAAAATCCTTCAATTCCTGACCATTTTGGAAGGTTTGTCACAGATGCTTTAAGAGAAAAGTTTGAAAAGGACATTCTTGGATTTTTGGGAAAAGATGGCAGAGGAGTAGGGGACCCTATTCCAATGGTCCCTGGAATTGAGCTGGATATCCACCAGACCACTCTGAACACCCATGAAATCAGCCTGAGATGTAAGAAGATAGATCTGGATCTCTACAAACAGAATATTGCAGGCAGTTGGTTTTGAGTATGAAGGAGGGAGCCGTGATTCCCCCAGCACATATCCGAAGATAAACAGAAGGGGGAGGGAGTCGTGGGGATCCTGCCCACGTGGAAAGCTGCCAAGGAAAGGCACCAGAGAACAAAAGCCCCCCAAAACTGGTTTTCACTGAGCCAATTCCCCCCACAAGGGGCAGGGCAACTCTGCCCAAACAGGGTTGCCTGAGTAACAGTGCGGCAGTCCCCTCCCCCAGAAGACAGTCTGGGAGAACAAGAGGCTAACAACCCTAAGGTCCCTATAAAACAGGTGCATTTTGCTTGGGTTGTGGGCAATAATTTGGACTCTGTACATTCCCTCACCACCCCTCAACTGAATGACTAGGAGGAGGAACCCCCGAAATAGGAAAGACTCTGAGATTATGACTTCTGCCACAGATTCACAAATGGATACTGATATAACCAAGATGTCCAAAATGGAATTGAGGGTAGCAGTTGTGAAGACAGTAGCTAGAATGGGAGAAATCGATTAATTGCAACGTAGAGTCTCTAAGGGCAGAAATGAAAGCTGAACTGGCAGAACTTAAAAATGCTATCAATGAGATCCAATCCAATCTAGATAATCTAACAGAGTAAGTGAGACAGAAGAACGAATTAGTGATCTAGAAGACCAATTGGTAGAAAAGAAGGATAAAGAGGAGGCCAGGGAGAAACAACCCAAAATCCATGAAAACAGAATCAGAGAAATAAGTGACACGATGAAACATTCCAATGTCAAAATTATTGGGATCCCTGAAGGGGTGGAGAGAGAGAGAGGACTAGAAGATATATTCAAGAAAATCGTAGCTGAGAACTTCCCTAATCTGGGGATTGAAACAAACATTCATGTCCTAGAGACAGAGAGGACCCCTCCCAAGATCAAGGAAAACAGGCCAACACCCCGGCATGTAATAGTAAAACTCGCAAATCTTAGAACCAAGGAAACCATCTTTAGGGCAGTTAGGGGGAAGAGATTCTTTACGAACAGAGGGAGGAACATCAGAATAACGTCAGACCTATCCACAGAGACCTGGCAAGCCAGAAAGGGCTGGCAAGACATATTCAGGTACTAAATGAGAAGAACATGCAGCCAAGAATACTTTATTTGGCAAGGCTGTCATTTAGAATGGATGGAGAGATGTAGAGTTTCCAAGACGGGGGGAAATTGAAAGAATATGTGACCATTAAGCTGGCCCTGCAAGAAATATTAAGAGGGGTTCTGTAAAAGGAGAAAGACCCCAAGAGTGATATACAACAGAAATTTACAGAGACAGTCTATAGAAACAAAGACTTCATAGGCAACATGATGAAAATAAATTCATATCTTTCAATAATCACTCCCAATGTGAACAGCCTAAATGCTCCCATAAAACAGCACAGGGTTGCAGATTGGATAAAAAGACAGGACCCATCCATATGCTGTCTACAAGAGACTCATTTTGAACCTAAAGATATATCGAGACTGAAAGTGAAGGGATGGAGATCCATCTTCCATGCCAATGGACCTCAAAAGAAAGCTGGGGTAGCAATTCTTCCATCAGACAAATTAGATTTTAAGCTAAAGACTGTAGTTAGAGACACAGAAAGACACTATATCATTCTTAAAGGGTCTATCCAACAAGAAGATCTAATAATTGTAAATATCTATGCCCCCAAATGGGAGCAGCCATCTACATAAGCCAACTGTTAACCAAAATAAAGAGTCATATTGATAACAATACGTTAATTGTAGGAGACCTCAATACTCCACTCTCAGCAATAGACAGATCATCTAAGCAGAAAATCAACAAAGAAACAAGAGCTTTGAATGACACACTGGACCAGATGGACCTCATAGATATATACAGAACATTCCACCCTAAAACAACAGAATACTCATTCTTCTCGAGCACACATGGAACTTTCTCCAGAATAGACCACATACTGGGTCACAAATCAGGTCTCAACTGATACCAAAAGATTGAGATTATTCCCTGCATATTCTCAGACCATAATGCTTTAAAACTGGAACTCAATCACAAGAAAAAATTGGGCAGAAATTCAAACACTTGGAAGCTAAAGACCACTCTGCTCAAGAATGTTTGGGGCAACCAGGAAATCAAAGAAGAACTTAAACAATTCATGAAAACCAATGAGAATGAAAACACATCGGTCCAAAACCTATGGGATACCGCAAAGGCGGTCCTAAGGGGGAAATACATAGCCATCCAAGCCTCATTCAAAAAAACAGAAAAATCCCAAATTCACCAACTAACTTAACACCTTAAAGAACTAGAGAAAATGCAAGAAACGATGCCTAAGCCACACATTAGAAGAGAAATAATTAAGATTAGAGCAGAGATCAATGAATTAGAAACCAGACAACAGTAGATCAGATCAACGAAAAAAGAAGCTGGTTGGTTCTTTGAATGAATTAATAAGATCGATAAACCACTGGCCAGACTTATCCAAAAGAAAGAGAAAGGACCCAAATTAATAAAATTATGAATGAAAAAGGGAGAGATCAAGACTAACACCAAGGAAATAGAAACAATTATTAGAAATTATTATCAACAACGATATACCAATAAATTAAGCAACCTGGAAAAAATGGATGCCGTCCTGGAAACCTATAAACTGCCAAGACTGAAACAGGAAGAAATTGACAACCTGAATAGGCCAATAACCAGTAACGAGATTGAAGCAGTGATCAAAAACCTCCCAAAAAACAAGAGTCCAGGGCCTGATGGATTCCATGGGGAATTCTACCAAACATTCAAAGAAGAAATAACACCTATTCTCCTGAAGCTATTTCAAAAAATAGAAACAGAGGGAAAGCTTCCAGACTCATTCTATGAGACCAGCATTACCTTAATCCCCAAACCAGGCAAAGACCCCATCAAAAAGGAGAATTTCAGACTGATATCCCTGATGAATATGGATTCCAAAATTCTCAACAAAATCCTAGCTAATAGGATCCAACAATACATTAAAAGGATCATCCACCATGACCAAGTGGGATTTATCCCCGGGATGCAAGGTGGTTCAACATTCGCAAATCAATCAATGTGATAGAACACATTAATAAGAGGAGAGAGAAGAACCATACAGTCCTCTCAATTGATGCAGAAAAAGCATTTGACAAAATACAGCATCCTTTCCTGATTAAAACTCTTCAGAGTATAGGGATAGAGGGAATAATCCTCACGTTCATAAAATCCGTCTATGAAAAACCCACAGTGAATATCATCCTCAATGGGGAAAAGCTGAGAGCCTTTCCCTTAAATCAGGAACACGTCAAGGATGATGAATATCCAACTTTTACATCAACATGGATGGGACTGGAGGAGATTATGCTAAGTGAAATAAGTCAAGCAGAGAAAGTCAATTATCATATGGTTTCATTTATTTGTGGAACATAAGGAATAGCATGGAGGACATTAGGAGAAGGAAGGGAAAAATGAAGGGGGGGAATTGGAGTGATAGATGAACCATGAGAGACTATGGACTCTGAGAAACAAACTGAGGGTTTTATTTTATTTTATTTTATTTTATTTTTTATTTTATTTTATTTTTTTAAAGATTTTATTTATTTGACAGAGAGAGGTGCAACAAGAGAGGGAACACAAGCAGCGGGAGGGGGAGAGGGAGAAGCAGGCTCCCCGCCGAGCAGGGAGCCCGATGCGGGGCTCGATCCCAGGACCCTGGCATCATGACTTGAGCCGAAGGCAGACGTTTAATGACTGAGCCACCCAGGCACCCCCAAACTGAGGGTTTTAGAGGGGAGGGGGCTGGGGGGATAGTTTAGTCTGGTGATGGGTATTAAGGAGGGCATGTACTGCATGGAGCACTGGGTGTTATATGAATGCAATTGATCATGGATCACTACCTCAAAACCTAATGATGTATTGTATGGTGACTAACATAACGTAATAAAATTAAATTAAATTTAAAAAAAGAGAAAAGGTCATTCTTATACCACTGTTTTATGCTTTGAGCAGTAACAATTGGAAAATGAAGAAAGAAATTAATAATTCTAGAATTGCGCTAAAACCAAGAAATATTTTGTCCCTAAATTATGTTATTTCATAAATTAAGCTTGAGTATTTTCTGTTATTTTGCCCAAATTAAGTTTCTGTTCATGTTCGGTGATATTGGTGAACCTTCCCCACCAGGTTTAATTTACCTGATGTGAGCTGAGACAAGGCTAAGCTAATTTTAGCCAGGGGCAATCCTAAAGCAAGGTTAGGAAATGACTGAGGTTTGAAAGATATATAACCGTGAAGTAAGAGAGAAGAATAAGACATCTGAGAAAGGATGATAGAATAAGTTACTGGAAGAATATTATGTTATTTATGGTAAAAAAAAATACTGTAATATATGGGAGGGAATGGTGGAGGCATTAAAACTTCTAAATATATAACATTTTTATATGAGATGAGATGAGAGCGTTTAGTGTCAATACATTACATTTTGAATCACTGACTCATTTGAGATCTTATTCTCCTTTACTTCTAGTTACCTTAAAATTCATTTTTATCATACTCCTGTCTCTGTCTTATGATCCCTTTACGTTTTGGCATATGCCAGCATTGCCACTCAGAAAGTCATTCTGATTTGGAAATCTTAACTCTATTTCTTGATTTTTCTAATTTGAAAAGTCATAATTTAATATATCTTTTTTCATTGTATCACAGCATAAAGAAATTAATTCCACAGAGACTGAAATGACTTTGAAATTGGTAAGGTACAGAATATAGCAAAAAATGGATCTTATTTTCTATTAAATTGCTATATAAGGAACCTATATCTCCTGTAGGTATTGATGAGTTCCTGAGGACGAGATGCCCTTTGCAATTTACTTACACGCGCAAAGGTCAATTTGGCTTTTGGTGAAACAAAACCAAGCAAATGGAATTATCTTTAATTGAGTGATACAGTCCATTGAATCTGCCATTAGGACTGGTGAAAAAGTTCATTTTAGTAACTGTCCGTGTGGAGGAGACATGGCCAGAGCCCCTGTGGTATGCTTTGGAGTATGCTTAAAATCTGTGAAGTCCTATTTTATCCCCTCACCTTTCCCCCAAAACAATATTTCCATGAAGTTTTGGTGTTTTATGTTATTAAATCTTGCCTCTTTCTATAATGTAGCTTTCAATCCCATAGCTAAGAATGTCATTCTAGATAGTGAGGGTTTTCTGAGCCTTCCTGTATCTTTTTATGACTAACTTTGGGAGCTGCTGAGGCAGACAATCTACCCTGTTTTCAACCCAAAAAGGGCAGAAAGGTGGAAATATGTTTTATAACACTCAGCTCTTTTTAACTTGGAGGCATGCTGACTCTCTGGCCTTATGCCCATGGAAAGAGACAAATGAGACGAAGCCTGTTTTTATTCCTGTTCCCAGTTCTCCCCCACCTAAAAATGACAAAAAAGTAAACTCTCCCGTTGGAAAGAGGCCCTATTTCCTTCACCAGGTCAGAAGTTTAAATGAAAATAATTGGACACAGTCCTTAAACTGAGCATTTGCTTAAGAACAACTTGGCTGCTATTTTTGGTATTATAATAAGGAAATAAAGAATTTGTGGAGGAGTTTGAAAATTTCAAGTAAAGAAAGGAACCTTTGAAAGTTCCTATTGTCTGCCTCCAATATCATTATTACATTACAGTACAGATAGCAAAACAAAGAGTCAAACACATTCACCCTTTATTTGTTTGGGATATTTAGCATGAACCTCCCTGATTTCTACTGGCCTCCAAAAAATATTCTTCAATTTCAAATTTATAGAAAATTAGATACATTGTGCTGTGAAATGTAGAATATAGAATAGTATGTTCTCAAGCTAGAATATATGAAAACATTTGTGAGAAGTTAGTTTTCTTCAAATGTCTCAAGAATAATGATTTTTTAAAAAGATTTTATTTACTTATTAGAGGGAGAGAGAGAGAGAGAGCGCACAAGCAAGGGGAGCCACAGGCAGAGGGAGAGGGAGAAGCAGGCTTCCCGCCGAGCAGGGAGCCCAATGCGAGGCTCGATCCCAGGACCCTGAGATCATGACCTGAGCCGAGGGTAGACACTTAACCCACTGAGCCACCCAGGTGCCCCAAGAATAATGATTATAGATTTCAAAGTTGTCACGAAAGGAAAAAGGTAAAGTCAGGTAGAAATGCTTAATTATTGGTGCCTCTTCAGTAGAACCTGCTTACCTCTGATGATCAGGATTGATTGAATCTTACACAGTGGCATCCACATTGGAGTGGACACAAAGACCGCTTACAAGTTGGACAAAAGACACTGTGTTTTATTGGTTTATTTCCATTTGAAAGACTTCTGAAGAGATTTGCTCTTTTTTTTAACATTTAATAATATTGAGACTTTTTTTTAGAAGCAGTAAGGTTCACAGCAAAATGGACAGGAAGGTATAGAAATTTCTTGGATAGCCCCTGCCTCATTTGCAGAGATTCCCCCATTATTAACATCTCCCACATGAGTGGTACATTTGTTACAAATGATAAACTACATTGACACAGCATAATCACCCAAAGTTCATAGTTTATGTTACAATTCACTATTGGTGTTGTACATTGTGTGGGCTTGGACAGATGTACAATGATAGGTATTCATCATCATGGTATCATACAAAGTATTTTCACTGCCCTCAAAATCCTCTGTTCTCTACCCCTTCATCCTCTCCCCACCTCTAACCGCAATTGGTTCTTTTTTTTTTTTAAGATTTTATTTATTTTATTTGACAGAGAGAGTGCACACACACAAACAGGGGGAGCAGCAGAGGAAGATGGAGAAGGAGGCTCCCCACTGAGCAGGGAGCCCCACGTGGGGCTCTATCCCAGGACCCTGGGATCATGACCTGAGCTGAGGCAGACGCTTCACCGACTGAGCCACCCAACTGATTCTTTTTAAGAGTTAAATTTGATACTGATGGAAGAGATAAAAAGAAGAACTCTATTGTCACACTGACTCTACATGACAACAGGCACAGCAGTGTGGATCCCCCAAAGTATAAAAAAAACCACCCGATATATTTGACCCAAGTTATAGTTTTCCTGCATACTTTGGAGTAAAAAGAACTTTCAGTCATCCAGTCTCCACTCTACTTGTGAATCCCAATGATGGGACTCTCATCTTTTCTGGATTTTTTTCATCTGGACATCAAGTATAATATGCCTAAACTTACTTCCTTTTGCCTCAACCTTCCAAAATAACCTCTCTCTACAACCATATTCTGCAAAGAAGATAGGACTAGAGAGTCAGTTATTTTTCATCTGGTGTTATGATCAAATGTTTTGTGAAGAGTCTGTCAGGTTATTAGAAAAAGGCAGTGATGATCTGCAATAGTCAATAATTTTTGGAATTCTATAATGATAGTACTCCACTCAGGGGAACAGATGTCACATTTTCAGAAATTTTGATCAGGACAAAACATTTTTGAAATGGTAATTTGTGAAAAGTTTAAATGCATACTTTTTAATACCACCATTCAATAATCTCATTATAATTTTATTAGTTTGTAAATGCAGCATATATGTTTAGAATATTTATATAATAGGGCTGATTAATAAATGCACCATTATGAATTTTTGAATAGGTGAAAATGAAAGGTAATGGAAAGATAAATTATTGGAAAATTTTCTCCCTCTATTGACTTTGTTGGGTCAAAATCAAAACAGTTTATGAAAAGAAAATTATCTTCATCTCTCCTTACCAAGGAGGATGGAGTGAGGCTTTGTCATTTTGACTTCACATATTTATTTACTTGCTAAAATAATCATTGTAGATATTTAGAGGCAATTAGTCAGTCACTGGTTTTCTTATAAGAGAGATTGCCCACTGAGCCTATGGATAACTGCTGACCATGGATCCCAAGGCAAAATTTAGAATGATACCATAGATTCCACAAGCAAAAGCAAGTATTCATTTAGCTACATACAATTACTTAATATTAGTAAGAGTAAGTTATTACTAAATGACAATTTTAAGCTCAAAACCACAAGAAAAAGAATGACAACATGATGAATAATTTGATGTTTTCAGTTCAAACACAACATATTCTGTGTAATAGGAATTTTTAAAATAATTTCTGCATTGTATATATACAAAATTAAGCATTTATGTTGAATAATACTTTCTTAAGTTTTCTTTTTCTTTTTTTTTAAGATTTTATTTATTTATTTGAGAGAGAGAGAATGAGAGGAGAGAGAGCACATGAGAGGAGGGAGGGTCAGAGGGAGAAGCGGACTCCCTGTTCCTTGCTCAGCCAGGGACTGCAGGATCATGACCTGAGCCAAAGGCAGTTGCCCAACCAACTGGGCCACCCAGGTGCCTTTTCTTAAGTTTTCTATCCTAGAGTTGTTATTCAACATGGAGAGGTAATGTTCTGCTTTGATAACATGACTGTATGCTATTTACAACATCAATAAGGGTCTAGATGAATCAAAACAGCTTGACATAATAGTTAAGAACATGCTTTATTGAAGTATAATTGACAAATAAAAAGAGGTGAAAAACTAGTTAAGAACATGAATCTGGAGCCAGACCAATTGGTCATCAATGTTGGCCCTATCACTTCTCTCTGTGTGTACTGGGATGAGTTTTACCCGATCTCTGAGATCCACTTTGCTATCTGTAACAAATGGCTAGTAGTTTCTGCTTCACAGAAATGTGCATAGTGCTGAAAGCCAGGGGGACATATCTGACTCATCAGAATTACTACATAAATGTTTAATTAATAAGGTCTAAAAAGTGAAATCAATAAAGGACAAAGAAAATTGGCACACATAGAGAGATTTGTAATAATTTTACCATAATATAAATCACTCAATTTAATTTTTAATAATATAGAGTTATAATTGCATTGCCAATGATTTGATAAGTCATTTAAAATTTTTATTTGCATCATGGCTTTTTCAAAGTGGTCTTCTTTTAACTATTTGTTAGTATACAAATATCAAATAAACCAACAACTTTACTTTGCTCTTGAAACTTTGATAGATTAAAGGAGAGAAAATGATGAACTGTTATCCCTTTCTCTAATCAACTACCCAAGACCAGAGCTGTCATGTTGGCTCTCAGCATATCAAGAAACTGAAGCAAAACTTTTAATACCTTCCAATTTGACCAAAAGTGTTTTTCATATGAGAAATATGATAATAAACACTTCACATAATTTTAAAATATGACGATGACATTATCCTTGCATATATCTGATTACAAAAATACTTCCAGAGCTTGTCAGTTGAAAAGTAGCCAAATATCAAAGATAATCTATTATCCTGCACATCTTTGCATTTGCCAGTTATACCTAAGACTTCTCAATTCCTTTTGTTATTAGCAAAAATAAGTGGGATAATAAATGCTTGAGAGATGTTATTTGAAAAATAATTTCTGAATTCTGCAGTTTACTTTGCAAAGTAGAGAGATCTATTGAGATTGCATTTTAATATTCCAGCTCTATTTCCTTCTGTCTCTTTCCCTCTTTCTCTCTCACACACATATGCATGTGTGTGTGTAAGTAATTTGATCTTAAAAATGCTTATCTAATTACAGATTTGAATGATATTCCAAATATTATTGCACAATTCATTGAATTATTTATTTCTTCTGTTTTACTTGAATACAGGTTTAGATACATTAAAGTATCATGAGTTTCATCTGTTCTACCATAATGGAGGCTCAGCACCAAATTAAGTGTTCTCCAATTCAATAATATTCTAGCCCACTTTTTAGGAAAATTGAGCCAAGGCTTAATTTTATGCAACCACAGTTTTGTTTCCTCACTAGTGGTGGCATAATGATTTTATTTGCTTAAGGCCACACTCAATAGTTTTGAAACATGCACATTCCCTGAGCTTTAATATAACACATGGCCTCTACCGGCTTACTCTGTGCATTGCATGGGTTCTGAAATGTACACGTGGGATAACAACAGACGAGTCTCAAAGAATTAGCTTTTGTAGAAACTGGATGCTTATGCTATGCTCATTATCCGCTAGCTGGGTTGTTGGCCTAAAGTTTTTGATTGAAGGCACCAAAAGTAATTTTGTGACTTCATGTTTTTCCTAGAAATCTTTCCTGCATGCATTAAGACAATATAGGTATGTGTAAATAGTTATTTCCTAGGGGGACAGATTTAGAAAGATAGTATAGTTAATATTCAAATGCATTTCTGTGAAGGATGGAAATAATTAAAAAATTTCCTTCTGATTGCTATACATATTTTTTATTCTTATTTATTTATTTATTTTTTAAAGATTTTATTTATTTGACAGAGAGAGACACAGCGAGAGAGGGAACACAAGCAGGGGGAGTGGGAGAGGGAGAAGCAGGCTTCCCGCAGAGCAGGGAGCCCGATGCGGGGCTCGATCCCAGGACCCTGGGATCATGACCTGAGCCGAAGGCAGATGCTTAATGACTGAGCCACCCAGGCGCCCGATATACATATTTTTAAAAATCATACAAAATCTCAATCAATTAAAAAGACTCATCAAAAATAAAATATATAAAAGAATGAAAACAATTTTGATTTTTTGTCTTTCTAATTTAGGACTCAGACATTTGGAAGTATAGTGGTTTAGAGGTAATCTTTATCACAGATAGTAGATAAACACCCCAAATTTTTCTCACTTATGTCTTCTCTGAAATGCAATAAGACTGGTGTTACTGAAGGTAAACACTAACAATGCCATAATTTGTCAGTTTCTGTGCATTATGTGAGTCACTAGTGTGTGTATGCTTTTAGTGCGTGTGTTTATATATGAGAGAGAGAGAAAGAGAGAATGAGAAAGTGCAAGGTAAATAAGAAAAGATTATCCAGTGTATTGTTTTGCAATATCGATAGCTTATTATAAACGAAAGACCGCACTTTATTCAGATTTCCCTTGTTTTTCCCTATTGTCTTTTTTTGTGTTTCAGGAGCCTATCCTGAATACCATATTACATTTAATCATCATGTCTCCTTAGGTCACTTTTGGCTGTAAAATTTTCTCAGACTTTCCTTGTTTTTGATTTTGTTTTTGAGGAATATTGGTCAGTTATTTTGCAAAATGTCCCTCAATGGGATTTGTCTTATTTTTTTCTCTCATGGTTATATAGGGTTATGTACTGGGGAGAAAAATCACAGAGGTAAAATGCCATTCTCATCACATCATATCAAAGGTACATACTACCAATATGATTTATCTCTATTGATTTTAACTTTGGTCACCTGGGTATAGTTATTTTCTACCATTTTCATATTGTTATCTTTGGAAGGAAGTCATTATGGATCATTCTAATTATGTATCTACCATTAAAGCACCATTCCAAATAGTTACAGAGCACTATAAAGAGATCCCCTGTTCAATGCCCTGCTCTCAATTCCCTGAAAACCACTGCTCTGTTTACTATCTCTATAATTTTGCCTTTCCAGAGTATCATATAAGTGGAATCATGTATTAGGTAGTTTTTTCAGACTGGCTTCTTTATCTTAGCCACATGCTTTAAAAATTTGTCCATCAAAGCGTGACTTGATGGCTCATTGCTTTTTATCACTAAACAATATTCCATTGTATAAATGTACCATAGTTTGTTTATCCATTTGCTTTTAAAGGACATCTTCATTCTTCCAGTTTTCGAAAATTATGAAAATGCTGTTATAAACATTTGAATGTAGGTTTTTGTGTGGACCTAAGTTTTCAAATCTGAGTATTTTCTTTTTTCTTTTTTAAAGATTTTATTTATTTATTTTTGAGAGAGAGAGAGAATGAGAGAGAGAGCACATGAGAGGGGGGAGGGTCAGAGGGAGAAGCAGACTCCCTGCCCAGCAGGGAGCCAGACGGCCGGGGGACTTGATCCAGGGACTCCAGGATCATGACCTGAGCCAAAGGCAGTCGCCCAACCAACTGAGCCACCCAGGCGCCCCTCAAATCTGAGTATTTTCATCTGATAAAGAGAAGATAATGATTTGTTGTATCTGACAAAATATTATGAAAATTGTACTGTTGAATCAATTGCAGCACCAATATTTTTTTTTTCTTTTTTTTTTAAAGATTTTATTTATTTGACAGAGAGAAAGACAGCCAGAGAGGGAACACAAGCAGGGTGAGTGGGAGAGGGAGAAGCAGGCTTCCCGCGGAGCAGGGAGCCCGATGCGGGGCTCGATCCCAGGACCCTGGGACCATGACCTGAGCAGAAGGCAGACGCTTAATGACTGAGCCACCCAGGCGCCCCAACACCAATATTTTTAAGTATCATCATTTCATAAGTGGTTTATTAATGACCTCGTAAGCATTCCAGTATCTTATAGTATCTAATATAAAAATTGCTAAGTGATATATACAGTACTGTTTCCTGAGGAAATATATTTGCTTTGATCATTAATAGAAATATATGTATATTTGAATAATTTTGGGTTTGACAGTTACATCAGAAATGAGTTGATGTCAAGAAATATTCTTGGTAGGAAAATTGTAAGTCTTAATCAGAAGAAAGCTTTAATATGGTTTCCCTTTACCAATGAGCTTTTGAATACTTAGAATAGTTCTTATTATCAAACTGATGGTGAGAAAAGTATCCAAACAGATATCCTTCAATCATTTTTATCTCTTAGACATGTCAACAACAACAAAAAATTGGTTTTCAATATGGCATACAATATTACAAAAACTAAAATGAACAAAATATGATCCCCTGCCTTAGACAGATTAGGCGATGTCATAGACATGTCGATAGTTACTTGGCAATGTGGCAAAGACTGTAATAAGGATATGTAGGATATGTTACAGGAATATACAAGAAGGAACTTGCACTGGAAGGAACATTTAAATTGAATTTATATTATGTAGAAGTATATCAGGCTGGGAAATATAAAAGAAATGCAAGGGGGTGAGTGGCAAAAGCATTCTAGACAGAATGAACACTGTTTTGAAATGAATGATATTTTTGGAGATTAATCATTTGATATGACTGTAACACAGTGTGGAAGGATTAGAAAAACCAGAATGAGAGGAGATAATGAAGGGTCTTATATATTTTATGAAGGGATATGTATTTTATTTTATCTTGTAGGCCATGGTGAAAATGTAAATATTTGTTTTTAAATTAAGGAATGCTTCACTCTTTAATTGGAATTCTGTGATATACTGTAAGTAATTCATTTGACATAATGGATCATATCCTTGTTGGAAATCATGTTTTTGTCATTCCATTTATTATTTTATTTACACATTTGTTTTGTTATGTTATATTTTGTTTTGCTTCACTTTTTCTCATCTTACATAATTCCTGACCTCTCTTTGCCTCTGTTCAGCTGTGTCCAAGTTTAATTTTATATGGAAAGAACACTTTTTATACTAAAGAAACATTCTTTCTTATTTGACAGATGTCACATGTGTCACTCTTTCAGATACCAAAATCTTGGTAAAGGATTCTAAATCTAAAAGCTTCAGAATCTAAAAGCTGTATCAATCCATAGATCTTACTCAAGGGACTACCACATTCTTGCACAACTCATTTGAATCTTATGTTTTGGACCAGTTGTACTTGATCATAATACCTTACTTTATTACTATAGATTTGGATCTGTGAAACCACAATGACTTTCTTATTTTATAGGAAACACAGAGTGAGAGGTGAAATAGAACCAGTCAAGAAATAAATGATTCACAGATATTGGTCTCAGTGGACTAAAGTTCCCTCTGTTTATTCATATCTTTAGCTTAGTGTTTCCCAGGGGAAGGAGTGGCTGCCTTCTCTCTGAGAACATTCCCTGGGCTTGGCCTGAGGTCAATAGTGGTGAGAGGAGCTGTTCCAGAAACTTTGTTTGCTTTGTTAGTTAAAAAAAAAAAATACATAGCAAACAGAGAACATCAGTTAATAAAGTTATACACTTCTTTAAAAAGCGCTAATCATAAAAGAAGGGGGAGGGTGAGATGAACAGAATAGTAAATGACACTCAAGACAATGTGGTTTTGATAAGGATTACTGTATTATAAACACATTTAGATCAGATGAAATATACTTGTGTAAGAAGATTGTTTTGTGAGGAGATAAATGTTTTTCATCTTGAATTATGGGTATTAAATATGACTTCTGAAACTGCTGAGCTTCACATTTTAGACAATTTAAACTCAAGAAAAAATAATAATAAAACATGTCCCCAAACCCAACCCCCCAAAAATGTGTGGATAGCAACTGAGAATGTAAATAATCTAACTTCAAAAAGTAAATTCCTTCTCACTCAGGACATTATTATTAATAATTGAAACTATGCAGCTCCCCTGTGGGTATTATTATAACTTACTTAGAAAACAAATGTGAAATAGATGTTTGCACTCTCTAAGTATGTAGTAATAACTGAGAGTAAAGATCCAACTGACGCCTGATGGGCCAATGGGCAATGGATGTATCCACTTCTGAGAGGCAGTGAACAACAAAAAAATGGTACAAATAAGAAAAAGTTATTTTTTCTGACCCATGAAATAATTACACAAAATATTCTGGAAAGGCAGATGGTTTAACTTTAACAACCCGCACCTAGAAGACAGAGCGTTTAAGGATCCACTGGCTGGATAGAATTACAGGGAAAATATTTTCTCAAGAACAAATTGCATTGAACAAAGTAACTGGCAAAGCAGACGCTTCAGGAGGGGTATAGCTTTGTTCCTGAGCAAAAATGTTTGTATGTAGTCAGTTTGTGGACACACTCTTCTGGTCTTTAAATTTCTTTCTACTTGTCAGAAATGTCCAAGAACACACTGAGTATAGGCTCTTGTTTCTTTCCTGCTGGGGTTATTTAGTACATAGGGAAATACTTTCAACACTCCAATGTGGGTGGTGGTTAGGAGGGACCTCCTTCATAGTCTTCTTTCAGAATTAGAAAGGAAAGTGATTTTAAGCTTTGGTGTCAAAAGCACATGTTTTATGACAATACTTTAGAGGAAAGAGAGCAGGATGCACATATGCTACAAGGAAGGAAAATCACTTTGTTTCTTTTTCTTCTTTTTTTTTTTTACTTTGTTTCTTAAATACTAAAGAAAAATCATATTTGCTGAGTAAAATCAATCACAAAGGTAATCTCAGTCATCTACTTACCTGCTGTTTGAATTTCTGAAAATCTTTTGTGCTGTTATTGCTCTGGTCTAAATTAACATTTATGTCTTAAGCTTGGAGCTACTTGTAAAGGGTTAAAATACATTAATTTTTTCCCTTACATTTGCAGAAACACTATTATTATAGTAAAGAAAGGCTTAGAAAAAAGAAAAACACAGAAAATTACCTAAGTCCACTACCTTAACCCAACAATCTTCATGGACATTTATCTTTCTATATCTTAAGGACTTAAACCATTGATTTATTTTCCTTTTTTCTTTTAAATTTTCCTTTTTCCCTTGTCCCTCAGCCTCTTATATTGACATAAAAACACACTGATATTTTTAATGAAACTCCATTTTTTTTTTTTTTTTTTTCAGAAACATTTCAGCATTCCTCATGTACAAAATTGGCATTGTACATATTGGAATTTTAATAGATGAATTGGCTCTTCATTTGCTAAAGTAGGTCTATCATTTTAGTTATAAAACTCTGCACTTAACTAACTAAATAAAATAAATTATCATGCCAGATGAACCCCATTCCAAAACTAAGAATGAAAATAAATTTTGAATTCTCTGTACACAGAATTACTCTAAACTTAATGAATGCACACTGTGGCATAATTACACGTGATTTGTTCAAAGGGCAATATTACCCAACAAAAGCTATAAAAACATCAAGGTAATTTTCTCCTTAAGCTATCAAAATTCTAAATATATTTTCAATAATCTTGTAGCTTTTAAAAATCACATGAGAGAATTTACTGTCTAGGACATCTGTGGCATTTTCTAAAAATCAGAAAACATTTTACACATCATGTTAACCAAGCAAAAGCACACCAAATGAAGAAAAAAGAACACCTTTTGATTTTTTAAATTCTGAATGATATACAAAATGTTCATGACACATGACTGTTCTATGTCCTCTAGTCACAGAATCTAAAGCATCTTCAGCACCTATAGCAATTATACTGCAACCACAATCCCATTTTGAAAGTCTATGGTCAACTAATCTTCAACAAAGCAGGAAAGACTATCCAGTGGAAAAAAGACAGTCTCTTCAATGAATGGTGCTGGGAAAATTGGACAGCCACATACAGAAGAATGAACCTGAACCATTCTCTTACACCATACACAAAGATAAACTCAAAATGGATGAAAGACCTAAATGTGAGACAGGAATCCATCAAAATCCTAGAGGAGAACACAGGCAGCAATCTCTTCGACCTTGGCCATGGCAACTTCTTGTGAGACACATCTCTAAAGGCAAGAGAATCAAAAGCAAAAATGAACTATTGGGACTTCATCAAGATAAAAAGCTTCTGCACAGCAAAGGAAACAGTCAACAAAACTAAAAGGCAACCTATAGAATGGGAAAAGACATTTACAAATGACATATCAGATTAAGGGCTGGTATCCAAGATCTATAAGGAACTTATCAAACTCAATACCAAAAAAACAAATAATCCAGTCAAGAAATGGACAGAAGACATGAACAGACACTTCTCCAAAGAAGACATACAAATGGCCAACACACATGAAAAAATGCTCAACATCCCTTGTCATCAGTGAAATACAAATCAAAACCTCAATGAGATATCGCCTTACGCCAGTTAGAATGGCTAAAATTAATAAGACAGGAAACAAGAAACATTGGCGAGGATGTGGAGAAAGGGGAACCCTCTTACACTGTTGGTGGGAATGCAAGCTGGTATAGTCTCTCTGGAAAACAGTATGGAAGTTCCTCAAGAAGTTAAAAATAGAGCTACCCTATGACCCAGCAATTGCACTACTGGGTATTTACCCCAAAGATAAAGATGTAGTGAAACATAGGGGCACCTGCTCCCCAATGTTCATAGCAGCAATGTCCGCAATAGCCAAATTGTGGAAGAAGCCGAGATGTCCTTCAAGAGGTGAATGGTTAAAGATGTGGTTTATATATACAATGAAATATTACTCAGCCATCAGAAAGGATGGATACTTAACATTTACATCAAGGGTATTATGCTAAGTGGAATATGTTAATCAGAGAAAGACAATTATCATATGGCTTCACTCATATGTGGAATGTAAGAAATAGTGCAGAGGAACATAGGGGCAGGGAGGGAAAACTGAATGGGAAGAAATCAGAGAGGGAGACAAACCATGAGAGACTCTTGACTCTGGGAAACAAACTGAGGGTTGAGGAAGGGGAAGTGGGTGGGGAGATGGGGCAACTGGGTGATGGGCATTAAGGAGGGCACATGATGTGATGAGAACTAGGGTGCTATACACAACTGATTAATTATTAAACACTACATCTAAAACTAATGATTTATTTATATATGTTGGCTAATTGAATTTAAATTAAAAAAAAGAAAGTATATTTAAGGAGGCTGGTACATAGCAACTCAAAACTAAAGTGCTTCATTTGTGGTCTTTATCCTATTCCAAGATATTCACATAGAGACTGGTGTCTATTTTATTTTATATGATTTTATTTATTATTATATTTTCTCTCTTCATTTATCTCATCTTCTTCATCTACATCATCAGTTGCTTTTGGTGGCTCTTTTGGGATATTTGAAACTCTTTAGACTTCAACTGCATCACCATTCATAAAACTCTTAATTGCTTGCCTTACCATTGACAGAGTGCTTCTAAATATTATTGAAATCATTGTGCATTTGAGTCCATTTCTCTTCCCCTAATAGATATGTCTGCATGTGTAGCACCCTTGTGAGGCAGATTCTGAACTGAATCGGAAGAACCTTGGGTAGTTTGAGAGGATGAGATCACTTTCTTTTAGCTCTCTTTTACCTGGTCCATAATTTTTCATATCCTGTCATGTCAAAGTTTTGATGAAGTCTACTTTATTTCTGAAACATCTTAGAAATTTTTGCAAAGCTACAAGGTACTTTTGGATTGCTTTTCATTTTCATCATCCACTGTCTCTGCAAAGCAGGAATTTGCATACATCTCACCATGTCTTTTTTTAAAATACATTTTAATATGAGTTCCCCATAATTTCTATTTATAGATGTATTTCTGTACTCTACTTCCCCAGTTTCTATTTGGTCTGTATATTCTTTTAATAACTGCACAAGTAGCTTGTGTATACTTAGCTTTCTGCATATCTGTTTTTTTCTCTCTCTCACATGCACGCACGTGCTCACAGTGCACACACACACACGTACACACCTGTGGAACATACAGCCCATCTCCTCACTAACATCTGATTCCTTTAGTGTGTGGAGGAACAGGAACAGAACACTTGAGGAAATCAATGTGTGTTTATTTTTAAAGAAAGTGATATTAGTCTTTGTAGCAGGACATTAAAGAACATATCATTTTCACCATTCTAGTTTATGTAACTATTGCCTAAATCATTTTTAATGGTAAAATTTATGTGTTTTACCCTCTTCTTGTATTCCCATTTTGTGATGGAATATAGGCAAAATAATTAACATAAAAAATTTTCCACATAATTTTCACATGCTATTTGATTGTTTTGAAGCCAGTATGACTGTGAATCATGAAAAGATTTACATAAATTCTTTCTTTAAAAATTGCAAAAAAAAATTGCAGGTAGTCAATACTTGTATTTTAAACTTCATTACACTAAAGACAAATATAGCTTGAACCTTTTACTTAACTTGGAGTGAATACCTATCTTAAATTTTTGACTAAAATTTTTATCAGAATTGAATAAAACTTCCCTATAATGTTAATAAAATTAACCAATATATTAGAGTCAGAATTAAAGTAGCTTAGAGTTTAATGAAAAGCATGATAATATTCTCATTCCTAGATCACAGTAAACCATGCGTATTTTTGACAATGCTAATTGACAGATATATGTTAAATACTGGTGATCAACTTAGAACTCTTTATCTGAATTCAAAAAATCACTGTATCAATTTAGATCTTTTGTCATTTATATGACTCCCTTCCTCTTCCCTTCCTTTCCTTTTCTTTCAGCAAACCGAACTCATTATTAGATTTTCTGATATAATAATGCCATATACATAAACATACATTTTTATCTAAATATTTACTTTATGTGTCTCAATTCAAATTGTTGAATAGTTGTCAACCAGCATTCTGTGAAGAAAACTCAAATCCTTCTCATTTTATGTTTTAATTATAGTTATAAATATACTATAACTAATATATACTCTAATAAATGTGCCCAATACTAAGTGTAATTTCTGTTAATATTTTCATTGATTTAATTATTGTAACAGCTATGTGTTATAAAATTATGTGATATCATATATGAAAATACAGATGGTGCTATCTAATGTTCATCTCATTAGAATTGCTAATTTGTAATAGAGTCCTTGGGACTTTCCACTTGTTCTGAGATATTTGATAATTCACTTGACATAGATATATCACTTATATCCATAAAAAAAAGATAGTAACTTGTGACTCTTTTTCAATGAGTCTCTTTTTGAACCTCTCTTATATAAAGGCAATGATGCATTTTATATGTAACTCAGGAATAACAATTTCAAAATGAGTTGATCAATCAGATAATACCACTGTAAACTCTACTATAAACTTTTCAATGTACTTAAATTTTGCAATAAAATCTTCCAAATATTATTGATCTTAAATCATTTAATAGAGGGATGTGTAGCTCTTTGGCATAACCCAGGCATCTCTTGCTACTGCATCATTTTTTTTTTCCTTACTAACTGTTCTTTGTTCTCCTCTGACTCTTTTCATCACAAATCTCTCTGATAGTTTATATATGTTACGGTTAGTTTATACAGCCAGCACTTTAGTTTTTAACCATGGCTATATATGTGTATATATGTGTATTGACTCTTTTTTGTGGGAGGTCAGAGGACAGGGTTCTTTGCATGCCTGCCTCTACCTGCCTCATCCACTTATCTTTTGGGAATCTGTAACTTGAGAAATTTTCAACATTTGGTCTCCATGTCTCTAAGTAACCAGAATTGTTGGGGATAAGAATAAAGTAGCCTAAAAAACTCAGTATGATTGACTTGGAGCTATTTATATTCCACTTCTACCAAGAAGGGTTTGAAGCCAGGCCCTCAAAGTGTTTCCTACTCAAAAGCTGTTTCCCAGACCTGGAGGAACACATATCTCTGTGGTCAGAGATGAGCAATGGAGAAATCTGCTCAGGCTACTCCATTCCTTTTTTTTTTTAAGATTTTATTGATTTATTTATTTGAAGAGAGAGAGTGAATGCCTGTGAGTGGTGGGAGGGGTAGAGGGAGAGGAAGAGAGAGAATCCTAAGCAGACTCAGTGCTTAGCTTGGAGCCACTCCAGGCTCACTCTCACAATTTTGAGATCATGACCTGAGCCTAAACCAAGAGTCAGATACTTAACAGACTGGGCTACCCAGGCACCCCTCCAAGGGAATAATTTTGACAAGAAACATAATTTAGAAAGAAATCTACAGAAGATAAAATTTAGGCTGAATGGGATAGTGCAGAATTTCTTAAAAACTCTATTAAAATGGCATGAAAAGAAACGACTAAAACTGGCAATTGTAATCCCAACCAAGTCACCATTATATGTCTCATTCCTCTAGAATGGAGTAGAATTGTGGTAGATTTTTTTATGCTTTAAGTATTAGAAAAACACTAAATTGAAACATTGAATACAGGTGACCTGAATTATTGTTTTGGATTTTTCACCAGTGTGGACAAGTTACTTAATCGTGGAGCTCATTACTTTATTTTTATGGCGTTACGTAAATTTCAAAAGTTGGAATGTAAGGACCCTAATATTCTTCTTAAAGTTTTAAAATATAAATTTGGATGTTTCAGAATTTTTTCTTTTCTTCCAAATTTAAGCCATTTCCTTTCAACCACAGCTTGATGTTTGATTTCTTTATCACTAAGAGATGGGAAAGAGATATGTATGTAGGAAATGGGACTGGCTTTAAGCACAGGAAGATTTCATGGCAGCCTGCAATTTCATCATTAGTATTTCATCCCTCAGTGTTAAGATATTATGCATGCATTAAAACCCTGGTTCAACTATAGGTACTTATGGGAGATATTGAACATGGAATGATTAAAGTCTATAATAAATTAATTTACTAGGATAACTAGTTGGCTCCTAAAGACATGACTGTGGAACACATAGATTTTAATATGGGATGGTCACTTGGGATATACCTAGAGGTAAGATGTGGCTACATCTGAATGGTAAAAGCCAGAGGGTATGCATATCAACAAAAAAGAGTCTTGCATCAGGGGCATTTGGTCATTGTATCCTTCCTGGTGTATACCTATATCTAAGTATCCCAACTTGTTATCCTGTTCCCAGCCTGGCTTTCTTCTAAAACTCCCTCTCTGCCATTTCCAGAATGCTCCTTCTAAGACACAGATATTACATTATTGCAGAGAATATGTGAATTTCTTAGTTCCTGAGAGAATCTCCATAGTCCGCCTTATCCCATTCTCTGTCTTGCAACTCTTTCCTTTCATGACAACGATCTTGAATTACTTGAATTTCCTCAAACAGAATGTCCTTGCTGCCCCTGTGCCTTTGTACATGATGTTATAATTGCCTGAATTACTCTTTCCACCCTTTTATTTTCTACCTCATTAACTCTTTACTAATTTTTATAGTTACAGCTAAAATATCTCCTATGTGAGGATTCCTTGGATTCCCCAAAACTGAATAATCATTTCTCCTTTATCCTATTTCTTTATATGATACATATTTCAAATGCTTTATTGCCATACTGTATTGTAAATAGTTGATTAAATCTCTGCTCCTTGATAACAGGGTCTGTGTCATATTTGTCTTAACATTCTTAGTTCTCTGCATTATGTAGGATACATAGCAGTGACTCAGTAAATCTTTGCCTAATACAAGTGACCGAGTTCAGAAACTAGTCTTTGTCTAAATTGCAATGATAAGAGAACTTATAATTCTTAGTTTAATCCTGAGGAATAATTGATTAGGAATTCAAATTTTTCACTTTATTATTTTCTTTAATCTCCTGACCTTTAAAATGTGATTAAAAATTCAGACACTTTAGAATATTCATTAGTTTCTGAAGTTGGCAATTAGACAACTGTTAGATTGGTCCCACTGTGTGCCATGGACTGGATTCCCTGGGAAATGAACTCTGAGGTGGGAATTTCTATGCAGACTATTTATTGGAGAATGCTACTGGGAACAACTCCTCGGAGGAAAGAGAGAAGCAGGATGGTGGGGAGAGAGAATTTGAATTATGGTGCAATTGCGCCAAAGGCCTTGGCTTATCGCAAGGGGAGTCCTAGAGCTTGTAGATGTAGATGTAGATTTGGAGATGTCTTAAACTGGGATGTTCTCTGATTGGGATGTTCCAGAGAAGGAGTGTAATCCAGGGTGAGATAGCACCTCCTCTATGGAAAATTCCTAGGGAGGTCTGAGTTGTAACATCTCAGCAACAAACAGCCAACAATTAATGAATGTTTTGGCTAGTCCTTTACCTAGGCCTCAGTCTCCAATGAGGGTGATGAATTGGTAGGTAGGACTAGCTGGTATCTGAAGCTCTTTCCATTCTTTCTACAATGCAGTTCTCTGCTTTTCTTAATGTACTCTTCAACTCTTTGTTACTATAGCCACTGGCTTTTATCTTATTTTTATGAGCAGCAGCTTCACAAAAATAATTGGAAAAGGTAATCATTTAGAACCACACTAAAACAGATAGCTCACAAATAAGTACAATTAAGCTATTGTGCTTATTTACAGGCTGCTGTTAAGATAATTAAAGAGAGAAAGTAATATTGTGCTTAGACAGAAACACTGGGAAGAGGCGGTTGGGCTTGTAGAACAAATTAAGCCACAGAATATAGTTTACAGGAAAATATGACTCTTATCAACATATGTTTTCGCTTAACTGCACTGACTAAAGCAATTTTCAGTGATAGTGACTCCTTCTGGCTCTTTATATCCATCACTATCTTTTTCTCACTGCAAATTTTTAAGAAACAAACTCTGTTGGATGACAACTTTAGGAAAACATCATGTGGAAGCCAAGGAGAACAACAAACTGAGGTGAAAGTAATCATCCTAAAGCAATTAAAATTATGAGCTTTGGATTATAATTTATTGTAAATGGTACATTTGGGGCCTCAGGAATTTTTCAAAGGAAGGGTCAAATTGGTAGCCAGAGAGACATAGAAGGGAAAATTCCCCATATGAATACTCCCTTCTTTCAAAAGAAGGAGAAATAAGATTTAAAGGCAAGTTTTACGATGTTGTCATAGGAGCTGGGTGTTGTTTTGTTTTGTTTTTAGAATTTGATTTATTTTGCATTAGGCATTATTTGTCCCATTTAATCCTCTGTTTCATTAGAAACACTACTAGAACAGTCTTGGATTGTCAGTGTTGAACTCTGATTGGAAATCATAATAGGTCCCAGAGGAATCAAGATATATGGTGTCTCTAAAGTTGTTGTTGTAAATGTATGTCAGTATTTCTTTTCCCAAAGTCATAACTTTCCACCATTGTAAAACTTTGTGTGTGTGTGTGTGTATAAATAATATGTCTCTATATAGATATCTCTATGCTCACCTACATTGTCTCATGACCTGTCTCAGCAGAGAGTCATTTATAAAAGAAAATATAAGTCAGATATTAAAATAAAAGGCTTGAAAGGAAAGGTGTGTTTTACACAAAAGATGAAAAATAGAGAAATGCTTTGCATGACACATAGTAAAATGTCTTAATTTCTCCCTTCTCATCAGAGTCCCCAAAACCTCTTCTGTCACTAGAGCTGCTCCCCAAATAGCTGTCAACCCCTCCTTTTTTTTTTTAAGATTTTATTTGACAGAGAGACACAGTGTGAGAGGGAACACAAGCAGGGGGGAGTTGGGGAAGGAGAAGCCTGAGCCTAGTGTGGGGCTCAATCCCAGGACCCTGGGACCATGACCTGAGCCAAAGGCAGACGCTTAATGACTGAGCCACCCAGGCGCCCGCTGTCCTCCCCACCCTCATCTCTGCTGAATCTTCTGTCTCTTCCTACTCCTCCCTCCTCATTGTGGGTTTTATTCCATTCTGACGTACACATGCCAGGTAATTCAACTTAGCCTCTTTCTTTTTGTTGCAACTCTCTCCATCAAGCAGGACAATAAAAGGCAAAGAAACCTGCTAGTTAAATCCACATTCTACCACAAACAAAGTGCACAGGATAGGGTTTTGAGTAACCCAAAACTGCTATTTCAGTATCTATTACATATAATTTTGCCTGTCATTAGCATCCCACAATTTTACACTAATTAGACATCCAGTACAAAGGCCAATGAAGGAAGATTATACTTTCAAATATCTTCTAGAGAAGAGATGGTGTGTGAGGACATCCTATGGGTTGGCTACAATAGGATGATGTAATATAACATTTCCAGAAGGCACCCATATTAAAGAAGGTTTCTTTTCCTTTTTTTTAAGATACTATTTATTTATTTATTTGACAGAGAGACAGAGAGCACAGGTAGGCAGAGTGGCAGGCAGAGGGAAAGGGAGAAGCATGCTCTCTGCTGAGCAGGGATCCAGACGTGGGGCTCGATCCCAGGACCCTGGGATCATGACCTGAGCCGAAGGCAGACGCTTAACCGACTGAGCCACCCAGGTGCCCCTAAAGAAGGTTTCTAAAAGGAGATCTGGATGGTTTAGTTAATGTGGGAGAGATGGCCCCAGTACTTTTTCATCTGCAAAGATGGTCCTCATAACTGATTCTACTTCCTCTAGAACTGACTTTCCTGAACTGACTAGTTTAGATGTATATATTTAAAATTCTCAAAGCCCTCACATAGGTTTTATATAATTCCTTTTATAATATTGGAATAAACTGCCATTTTTTTGTTTTAGTTGATACCATCTTTCCTTCTTAACTATGCCTCATTTGTCTCTTCTCTTTGTCATAAAATTAATTTTAATTGTTTCTGTCTCAGTGGTCTTTGAACTGTTATCCTCTCTCATAGATGAGGACAATGAAGCTCAAAAAAGTTAAGGGGCACATTAATGAATACACTCTAAAATAGCTGAGACAGTTATGAAGTTCCTTTTTTTATTTTTAAATTCAGTACCGTGTTCATTATACCTCAGAATCGTATTCAAAAGGGCAAAACTAGGACATAAGCCAGGAGAATAGGCTGTGGCTAAATGGTCCACATAAAGAAAGAATAACAGTGGATGGAATGGGTATGGGAGGTGGGGAGGCTGAATAAAGAGACTTATCAAACCAACAAACCACATTTATTGCATTTCTCCCTGTAGCAGAGATGGTCTTTGAGGTGTGGACTGCCTTTAACATAAAAGAAAAAGAAGGTTTACATAGCAGATTTATTTCTAACGCATCAAACACTGTGGTCTAAGGACAGCAGGGTGGAGGGAGAGGGCCTGTTTAATCCGATACCGTTGGTCTTGTCACATCTGTGAAGCAGATATGTTCTCATGTTTCATGCTTTGGGAACTCTGTCTAGTTGTATGGTAGGAATTTTAGAATCATATACATACATGTGCTATCAAATGATTTCAGTATCTCAAAATGTTTTTATACCCAATATTCTTTAAAATTTTATATCTGCTTGTAGCTAGAAAATGTATTTCAAGAAATATTTGTCTCCATTCCAACCCATTCCCTCAGGTCTCTGACATTACTTCTCCCTTCCTTCCATGGTGTTTTTTCATGAGATAGGATCCAAAGCCTTTTCCTTTATTGCTCTTGGCATCTGGAGGAAACTTCTTGCATTTCTCTGCATCATTGACGCTATCTCTTCTTCTTTTCATATAGTTCTTGAAAGTCTCTTCTCTCTTGCCTAAAGCTCTCTTAATTTTCTTCTCCCTTTGTGGTTATTTAACTGTGTAATTGTATTACTTAACTTTATCAATCATTTTGAGATTCTGTGTAAGTCACAGTGTGAATAAAATGCTCATTGAACTGGGTTTGTGAGTTCAATGGAAAGTTTTACTAAACAGAAGTTGGAATAAGTTGGATTCTTTCCTGATCTTTAGTGTTTTCAATTTAAACTAACATGATACAGGAAAGGAAAAATTGCTCCTACATTATCAACTTAACCTTTTTTATTTTGCATATATACTTGATTATTCATCAAATATGTTAACTGCCCTCCTTTTTTTCCAGTGAGTTCTTCTAAACATTACAACATATTTTTTGTTAATTGGAAACAGCTTGTTATATATAAATAGGAAAGATAACATTAGTGTCAAATTTACTGAGCCATGTATAATCCATAGTAACAATGATAAATATTTTTGCTGTTTATTTTGGTTTTACTTTTAGGGTAATCTATTATAGATACTACTAGCTGTCTAACCATTATCTGTTTCCTCTGGTTTCCTGATCAACAGAATCTGAATTTGCTTGAGGAGCTAGGTGACCAGCAGCTCCCTGGGTTCTTTGGTAGTTAGGTGTGCCTAGGAACTGGTCTGGTTAATGAGATAGAACCAGAAATTGCTTGGGAGAGGTGTTTGGAAAAACATTTTAAAGGGGACAAAGTCATTTGACTTCTGCTGGTTACCATTTGCCCTTTGACCTTACCCATTCTTATTCTTTTTCATTCTTCCTATGGAAAAAGAAAACCAATGTTGAATTCAGCAATTATGCTGTGAACCTGAGGAAAACTGTCACACACTAAAAATGGTGGAGCTGAAATAGAGAAAAAACCTGGGTCACTGGTGACATTAGGGATCTGCCATACCGACTTTGGACTACCTACCTGAAAACTTCTTAATAGATGAGAAAAAATAACCCTTATTCTTTTAAGCTAACACAGTTAAGTTTCAGTTACATATATCTGCATGTAAAATTAACTATTATATTATCATAATTGGGATGGGTTAAGGGCTCCACTCCAGTTGGGCAACACTGGAGATGGATAATATCTTACCCGAGGAGGTTGCCTGGACCCCTCTTTGTATCTCCACAACCTATCAGGTCTGGGTTGAATAGACTTAATATGCTTCAGTGGCACTGCTGTTTCCCTCTGTCATATCCTTTATTATACAGATTTATAGTTGCTCCTCTGACTTTCATCACTTTCTAGATCAGATTGCCTGGGAAACAAACACTGAGGCAGATTTGCTTGGAGGATGTTTTTGCCCTGTGTCATCCTCTGATCTGCACTTAGGGAGGACTAAAGGAAGAGGGACTTGGGAGCCATCTGAACTTAGGGAAGACTAAAGGAAGAGGGAATTGGGAGCGGGATGATCAATTTGTGATATCGTCACAACAAAGATTGCATATAATCCCAGGAGGGCTCTCCTGCTAGGATAGTGCTTTGCAATGGACACTTTTGAGATAAGAGGACTGGACTGTTACATCTCTTCCCCCAGTACAATCAGTCTTTGGATATGAGCTTTTCCCAAGGAGGGAATGTGAATTTTGACAGGGAGGCTTTCTTTGGCTGAGGGCAATTCTCAAAGGGACTCTTAGCTGACAGACATCAGTTTCCAACCCTTTAGCAGCTGGGGGAATGAGTCCTGAAGAGAGGATGTGGTAGGCACGGAGAGGCTCTGTTCAAACTCACCCTTAAGGAAGCACTTGCTGCTGGACTGCTGGTGATGTCATCAGTAGACAGTCTTCATTGATCAGTCCCTTTAGGGATTGCATCAGCTGCAAAGAGCTGCCTTGACCAAATTTTAGGGGCTCCAACCAGTGACTGATCAAAATGGCATATTCAGACCTGTCCATTTTGGCACAAAGAATTAGGACTCTAATGGATATTTCAGGTTCAGAGTTCCCCCATGGAATTGATGGAGGCTGTCCAGGCCTACTTCACAGCATGCATTCTACACTTGGCCAATCTTACTTTCTCCTTCTGCATTCCACTAGTATTGATCCTAAAGACACTCCCTAATGAATATTCTGCTCATTAAACTCAGTTTCAGAGTGTGGTCTCTGGAGAGCAAAACCTGCAAACTCAATCAGCTTTCAAGCTGAGAATCATTTTTGTGCATCTCTTCCCAACCATTCTGGTGACCTCTTTTATTGGAGAAACTCACAAAACAAAAGTTAGTGGGAGGAACTGCAGCCTCCTTGCTACAACTGGTTTTGGGACCGCAATTGATTCTTACCATCTCCCTTCTCTACTACCCATTCTAGGTTTCTCTCACCCAATGATCAATTCTGCTGATCTAGACAGCTTACCTTGTAGGCAATCCAGACCCATGTGTGCTGGCAAACTGGATCTCCCTAAACAAATAAATACTCTGATGTCTAGCATTTGCTGATTTCTCTCATGTAAATACCTTCATTGTGGTTAATTTCAAGCTACCAATGTTATATCACTGAACATGGCATTTGGAAGAGATGTACAAAAATGGTGCTCAGCTTGAAGGCCAGTATGGACTGGCTCCATTACACCACTGATCTGGACTCTCATCCCTGGGTGGTCTGAATACCTGTTAACCATGCTTTTCTTTGGCCAGGTCATTTCACTTCCCCAGTTATTTTCAATATTAGGAAAACAAATACCAAAAGTCATCTCACTGGAGCAGAAAGTTGCAAACATATTCTCCTGCCCTCTCTGTGTAACAGTAGCCCCACTTTCCACTGATGACCAGAGCCAGTTACCATTGCCATGATGGTGACTCCTTTCCTTGACTGTTTCCTGACATAAGGAACCCAAACAGATTGGGTGGCAGGTGTAGGGAACTCTTGGAATTCTTGCCTTGTTTCCTAGGGTAAGTGCTTCCCATCTGCTAATCAGGGTGTCTTGACTACAGAACCGAGAGTTGTGAGGAAAGGAAGAATGTATAACTTATAAAATCACTGGAAGTGAAAATAAGCAGAGTCATTTCTATACCTGCCTCTTGGTACCTGAATCTATGTATTTTTCCTGTTGAAAATAGCACTACATAACCATTACTGACTTGATTTAAAGGGAATACTACTTCCTGGATGATGATGCCTCATTCTTAGAGTACCATCTCTAAACTAGTGCCCTATTGCAGTTTTAAGGGACCATTCCATTTATGTGGTAGCTTCTGGGTAGTGTGTGTAGTATGTGATAGAAACAATAGATCCCATAGTCATGGATCCTATGATATACCTTCTTTGTTCTAAAGTGAGTTCTTGGTCTCATGCTATGTTAAGTGGAATTCTGTATCAGTAGATCCATCTCTCATAAGCACTTAGATAGTGACAATGTCTAAGAACTGGTCAAAGGCCTCATACCTGGAATACAGATCAATTCTAGTTAAGATGAATTGGCGTCCCTTCCAAGATGGAACAGACCCCATAAATCAACATGTCACCAAACTGCCATTTGATATTCTTTATGATGAATGCCAAACCATATCATATGCTCTGTGTTGGTCTCTGTTGCTGGCTGGTTAGACAATTGGTACTAGTAATAGCTAGATTGGCCCTGGTTTGTGGGCCCATGCACTTGGGCCCACATATGACCTTCAATACTGCCAGGTTGGCCTTATTTGGCTGACACCAGGTTAGATGATAACCCAAGGCTAGATGATGTCAGAGAGCTGAGCCATTCTCTCTACTTGGCCATTTATTGCCTCTTGCATGATGGATGCTCTGTAGTGTTCATTAACATGCAATGATTATTATACTTTGCTTTTACTTCCAAATATCCATTGACATTCCTCTCCCCTAGAAGTCTTGTCCTCAGTTTGTAAACTTACTCCTTCTACACACTTTTTGCCATCAACCAAGCCATTTTCTACTGTTCAGGATATATAAATAAACATACATACATACTTCCCTTATGCCATTTTTATTTACAGAAAAAATGGATAAGTAGGTGTATTGCCTGAACTTCTGCCTATTGGGTGGAGTTCCCTCACTCATGTTTTCATAAAGACCCAGTGAGACTGTATATCAGCAGTATATAATATTTTTAGTCATAATCGTGTACTAAGCCGATCTACTTATGAACCAGATTTGGTCATTTGTTCTCCATCAGCAGGTCATCAAAATCTCCCCTTCCCACATGTGACTATAGCTCTGATTTAAGGAAGAGGCTTCAATAAAGCAGAAATGAATGATATAGGGGATTAGATCATTTACCTGTGCAATTTACTTGAGACCTCTGGTGTACCACTTCCATCATACAGTGGATCCTACTGCAGAATTTTTCCTCTGGGTCTGGTCCGTCAGTCAGTCAAAGCTGGCAGCCTTTTGTGTCACTTGGAAATTGGGCTACAGCAATATATTCCCCAGATGGAATATACTACCTACAAAACCCAAATAGGCATACTAGGCATTATGCTTTTTTCTTAGTAATGGAAGGTGCAAGTGGCAATATTTTGTCCTTTCCTTTGTCCTGTCATACACAGAAATACCAAATTCCTAAAGGTTATGCTTTTCTCCTTTAACCAGTGGATCCTGGGCCTGAAAATTAGGTCAGTATCAGAAACTAGGCAAAGAATTGTGGCTTTTTGGGAAGATAACAGCACTTAACCTCCTGATTATCTACATGATTGCCCATTTTTCATGACCATGGGGCACAATGTTTTATTATTTATCTTCACAGATTTCTTGGATCCAAGTTCCCATGGTACAAGTTCACAGAGTTCAGTGTATTCTAGACCTCCAGTGCTTTGAATTCATCATTCTACATATACTCAATTCTGAATGTTAGGGTTCCAGGACACCTGGATGGCTCAGTCAGTTAAGCTTTCAACTCTTGATCTCAGCTCAGGTCTTGATTTCAGGGTTGTGAGTTCAAGCCCTGTGTTGGGCTCCATGCTGGATGTGGAACCTACTTTATAAATTTAATTAATTAATTAATTAATTTTAGGGTCCCAATCCTTTCCAGCCCAAGACCATGATCTTAGCTTGGCACATTTGCTGGGGCAGAGACTTCAACTTTCCCCAGAGCTCTGAAACTCTTGTAAGTATGTCTCAAGCCTGACCCTCAGCTTTTTTGGGGCTGTGGTTGCAGAAGATGAGTTTCGTTATGCTGCCAAAGAGTGACTCTAATTTTCACACTTTACCTTCACTTGGTGATTCAATAACATAAACTTTTCAGTCTTTCTCAATATTCCCAGGTAACTCAAAAGGAGCCACCAGATTCCTCTTATCCATGTGGTTAATATTTTGTGTATCCTCTTAAAAGCCTGAGATACTGTACTTGCCAGTACATTCTCTTCTACCAGTGTCCCATCCCAGCTTACCACTCATGAACATCCTGACAATTGCATTCCTACAACATCCCAAGAGCAATTAGTGCTCCATTTACGCTAGTGATGGCCCTTCATTGCCCTTCAGCTGGCTCCACAATCCTATTCTCTCAGACCTGACATCCTCCTGGTATAAATTCTTTTAGTTTGTGTTTTCCATGAAATAGACTCTAGAATGGAGATTTTTGTGCGGGAAGTTTATCAGAGGAGCCCTAGGAAGCAATACTAACTAGGGAATGAGGGATATAGGTTTTGGCAAAAGAAGGAGTCATGGTGCAAATCAGTTACAACACAGCCTTCAGCCACATGCCCAGTAAGCTCTGGACTTCCTGGGATGGTACTTCATAAGTTATTTGCCTTGAGGCAAGGGAGCCAGGATTTTGTTCACTCATAGCAACTAGTCATTGGATGTGGATTGCCTCTGGAGAAGGGATATGATATTAGGTCTCTTCAGCTAAAGGAAATTCTCAAAAGGACCCAGGTAAGGGTCATCAGCCCTCCCAGCAGCTAAGAAAATGAGTGCCTTGGGTATACTGGAGAGATATAGGCATAGCAATAATTGCCCTCTGTCTGGATTCTGAGCTTCTTACATCAGTGAATATGAGCCTAAGAGCCTAAGACAATGCCTGACATTTAGTAGGTGATTAACCACTTCCTGCTGAATGAATATAATACTAGCATTTATTAACTGACTAGTACACTTGCTTATTAATCAAATATTTGAAACAATTATGATGAATTATGAAATAAAAAACGATTTCTTTGAATGGAACATCTATTTTAGCCTTCTCATTTTGTTAAAAACAGGTAGATCCTCTTTTCTCTTTTTATAGCCTTATTTGAAAAGGCAACATGGAAATTGATGTTGTTTCATGCTCTTTAGGTCTCCACTGGCTATTATAATGATAATCTCCTTTGCTCTTGAATGACTAACACTTGTATAGGGGAAAATAATGATTATTCTTGTAGCCACTCCCATTACACCTGTGTGTTTAGAGACTTCATTCTATTTGGAGTTGAATACAGACTAGAGATAGGAACAACATCAATTTAAAATAATCCTCTAAATTAAGACCTTTCAATTGTAATTCCTCAGCTGTGGCATGTGCTGATGTAAGTGTATAAGCAATGTGTTTCTTCCTAGAAATGAAACTCCCATTTCATAACCCTTTTTCTACAAGTTACAACTAAACCACTGCAATAGTGGATACTTGTTCACCTGTATCTGCTGAAGAGATCAGTGGCACATCAATGTCCTAATTGACAATTGGCTAGAATTGTATGATGACTTTCATCAATCACCTTAGTATTTCTCATTGATTTATCACTCAGACTACCTAGATTGAGAGATATGCCATGTAGCTACTCAAATATAGAAATTGTTTAAAAATAAGTCTTTTTTCCCCACTATAATAGACTATTGCTTCAGTAAACAGGTAGCCTACTAACTCCCTAAAGTAGGTGTTTTGACAAGCAAATTAAGTTAAAAATAAGCAAAACTATGACCATCTCAACACATCTCTTTCACCAAATTTCACTATCCTTCCCAAACATGTTAAAAGAATATAATGGGTATTTGACCTATTACAAATCAAAGACATATATATTCGCCAATACAATAGAAAGCAAAATGGATATTCCTTTGACCAACATGTCCTATGTTTGTGTTGACAAAACCATTTGAGGCAGCATGTTCTGAATAGAGAGTACTCAGGTCTACAGTATACTCCATTTATGAGATAATAACATATGAATTTATTATCTTATGAATGATTAATTTTCAAATGTATTTTTCTTACATTTCAGTCTCCTGCACTATTTCTTCCCACTTCTTACCTACAATCTTATCCTGGAGTTGCCATTTTTCATTCTTTCAGTTATTTAAATAATCACTGTGATTTTGGAAATATGCATAACTTTGGGTATTGAAATATGAAAACTCTATGTTGTTAACACTGACAATGCTGCTTTGGAGAAGAAAACAGTGCTGTTTTCCTTAAATTAATAACAGAGGGAACTATAAAAAATTTAGAGTTTAATACACGTGTATGTGGTATCCCAGGTTTAGCTGTCCCTTTTTTATTTTATTATTTCTTTTTACTGAAAATTATGAATAACAGAGTTTTGACTGTGGATACTGGTATCTAAAAAATTTTGGTCTTCATCAGTAATTTTCCAACATTTGTGTGCATAGGAAGCCCCTACGGTTCTTGTTAAAATGTGGATTCTCATTCAAAAAGTCTGGGACAGGGCCTGAGAGTCTGCATTTTTAACAAATTTCCAGATGATGTCACTGCTGCTGATCTATGGAACATACTTTGGTAGCAAAAGTGTAGTTGATATGTTCTCCCACTGACAAATTATAATTATAGAACTATATACAACTTGCCTATGGGAAATTAAATCATTGATAAAACATCACTCATTCCTAATAAAGAAAAAAGAAACTAGGAAAATAGTCTCAGAATACTGAATACAAAATATGTTTGAGTAAATGTATAAATTGAAAGGAAAATATGAGGGACAATAACTCCAAGGGAAAATAAAAGTTCAAGATTAGCAAAAGTTCTAGTTAGTGTCTTTCATGCATGCTTTATTTTGAAACTGATTTCTGTTCCTGGAAATGGTAAGTGTGGACATCTTTATTGGTATCATCCTGACATTTCTTCCAAGATGTTTAGTGAGAGCAAGAAGTATGTCATAGAAACAGTGGGGTGTTAAATAGGAGGACTTGGAGCAAAGCTCTCTGTTTTGAGTTTAAAAGAGAGAGAGATATTTAATATTTGGATAAAGCTAAGTGAAATTCTTTTTCAAACATTGCTACAAATACACTTATCCCTGGAGAAATCACTTCATTTTTATGTCTGTTATTTTCTAATCTAAAATATGGAAGTCTTAGATAGTCTCAAAAATCCTTTCCAACTTTAATAGCCAATGATGTTATTTATGATTCTGGTATATATTCATGGAGCCATTTAATAGCCTGCTTCCTGAACTCTCACGAAATGTGTTTCTTAGCTGTACATATTGATGCCAGCCAATGCCAGCATATGACAAAACATCAGATTCCTCTCTTTACAGTCTCTTCAAACTCTGAAGCTACATTTTAGTTCTCCAATAACCAATTCTCTATCCATCTTTTGCCTTCCAACATCACCCACCAAATGAATCCCAAATTGCTTGCTCTGACATGCTCAGGTAAATGTTAATACTTAAGGTCAACTTTAATTCAAACTTCTCAAGTTCACTCCTAAACTGCTGTAGATCATCATGAAATACAGACCATCTATTATGGTTTCTTAGAATGAAACAATCAGGATAATGAATATTTTGGGTTTGAAACAAATGCAACAAAAAATAGTAATAATAATAACCTAACATAAATTAAAAGTACAGATAAAATTGAAAATTCTTGAACTCCATTACAAACTAGTAAATTAAAAAACCTTACAAAATGATGATTCAATTCACAGTATCAATACACACACACACACACACACACACACACAGTATTTTCTGCTCAATGTTTTAACAATACAAAATTTATTTTTTTAAATACAATTGAATCTTAAAAGATTGGCTTATACCCAAAGTTTCAGAGACATTATATATAGTAAAGTAAAGCAACATTTGTATAATAAAAGAGAAACTGTCTTCCTGTGAGGTATAGATAAGTAAGGGGAACTCTGGAATTAATGGAAGATACAAACAAGCGAATATATTCAAGTTTAGCAGCTAAGGATTAAATGAACAAGCATGATGACACTTGCTAATATTGTCTACTAACAATCAGCTCTCAAATAGGCTGATCAATGAATTAAATTTTTACTGTAATTTTTAAAATGAGAATAAAACTAAAACTGAATGCACTGTGATATGATGATTATAATAGGTTATAAATCCTCCCCAAGATGTCATTTAAGTTTACATTTGATAAAGTTAACACTGATACTGACACATATTGCTCTGCTCATGGTAAGCTTTCTTGTTTATAATTTATAAACTTTTACATTCCAGAAAGGATTGGGTTGTGTTTCAAAACATATTCAGGTTTTTAAAAATAAAGGTAAAACCTAAAAACGTAAGCCATGTAAAGAAAGGGATGATTTATAATAACAACCTAAATGTCAATGGTGGAATGAATTAAGAAAATGTGATATACACACACACATATAAATATTATTCCTTTTTTTTTTAAAGCAAATCCTGTCATTTACGACAACATGGATGAACTGGAAAGGCATTATGCTAAGTGAAATAAGCCAAACAGAGAAAGACAAATACTGCATGATATCACTTACATATGGAATTTTTTTTAAAAAGTCAAACTTATAGAAACAAAGAGTAGAAAAGTGGGGTTGTCAGGGACCAGGTGGTAAAGGAAATAGGGAGAGGTTGGGAAAGGGTACAAACTTCAGTAATAAGATGAATAAGGTCTGAGGATTTAATGTATAATATGGTAATTAAATTTGATAACACTGTATAGTATCATTGAAATTTTCTAAGAGAGTAGAACATAAATGTTCTGACCAAAAAAAAAAAAAAAAAAAGCAAATATGTGAGGTATTGGATGTGTTAATAAACTCAATGGGGAAAATTCTTTCACAATGTGTATGTATATCAAATCATCACATTGTACACTTTAAATATCTTGCAATTTTATATGTCAATTATACCTCAATAAAGCTGAAAAAGTGTATTCAGAATAAATACACAACCAAGAGGTTATTTTTAAATTGGTGATGATTAAAAGATAATACAGAAGGATTAAAGGCATTAGTTATACAACAGATAAAAAATAAACACACCTTGTTTAAAGTGCAGTATAAAACTGTCTTGTTAGGGGTGCCTCGGTGGCTCAGTGGGTTGAGCTCCTGCCTTAGGCTCAGGTCATGATCCCAGGGTCCTGGGATCAAGGCCTGCGTTGGGCTCCCTGCTCAGTGGGAGCCTGCATTTCCTTCTCCCTCTCTGCTACCCCTGCTTGTGGCCCCTCACTGTCTCTCAAATAAATAAAATCTTTAAAAAAACCCAAAACAAACAAACAAAAAAACCACCTTGTCCGAGAAGAAAGGTATTTTTATTCCATTAAAAGAATAAAAGGTGTGATATTAAACAGTGATTTAAAAATGAAATAATTAGGGGCGCCTGGGTGGCTCAGTTGTTAAGCGTCTGCCTTCGGCTCAGGTCATGGTCTCAGGGTCCTGGGATCGAGCCCCGCATCGGGCTCCCTGCTCTGCAGGAAGCCTGCTTCTCCCTCTCCCACTCTTCCTGCTTGTGTTCCGCCTCTCGCTGTGTCTCTCTCTGTCAAATAAATAAAATCTTTAAAAAAAAAAAAAATGAAATAATTAGGGGCGCCTGGGTGGCTCAGTCTTTAAGTGTCTGCCTTCGGCTCAGGTCATGGTCCCAGGGTCCTGGGATCGAGCCCCACATCGGGCTCCCTGCTCCGCGGGAAACCTGCTTCTCCCTCTCCCACTCCCCCTGCTTGTGTTCCCTCTCTCGCTGTGTCTCTCTCTGTCAAATAAATAAAATCTTAAAAAAAATATATTAATTAAAAAAAATTAAAATGAAATAATTACACAATCATTTTAGCCTCAAGGCTTTCTGGCAATGAATACACAAGTAAGACCAGATAGGTTGCAAGCACTCCTCTGATCACAGAAAGCATACCTGTACTTCAGGAGAAATAAAACTGTGAACAAATAAAATAGTAAAAATATATTATAATTTTTCTCTACAATAGTTATTGAGTAACTTAGTAGAAAGTTCTGAACAAGCTAGAAAATGTCTTTCCTATAGCTGTTTCTTATACCTTTCCTTAATAAATGCAAAAGAAATGGTAAAAAATTGAATTTGATTTCTGGAAAGGTGGCAATATAGGAAGCACCAGAAATCTGTCTTCCCACCAATGCAAAAACTATATTGGAAGAATCTGTCTGATGGATATATTTTGGAATTCAGGAGTCTATTAAAGGTTTGCAACTCCCAGGAAAAGGTGTGAATGATAAATTGTGGCTAATTTTAGTCAGTTTCAGCTCTTAGCAGAGTAGTATCTAGCTACCCATTCCCCAATCATTAGCCCCTTGGCAGGCAACTGTGCATGTGATCCTAGAGCAACTTATACACAGCTTATGGAGCCAGAGTGGGCAGAAAGGATCCTGTCCTCCAAATATCAGTTATCTATCTTCTGATCACTGATTGCTGCTTCTGATTACAGAGATACAGACAATAAGTCAGTAACTATTGTTGTCCCACTTCTGCCATTGTTGCAAGTTCCTTTCTCTTGGCTGAAGTGACTTCATTCAAGAAGAATTTCCCCTGCATATATAGGGGAAATTAGAAAGACACTGCACATACCTAGGGGAAGTTATAGGCTCATGAAAGAACTGAGAAGATCTCGAGTTTATACCTCAGGCACAGAGGTAATATACAACAATTAAAAACAACAACAGTAACAAACCACGGGGAAAGGGAGAATCTAATGTCCAGAGTTACTCCATTATGAGTTTCAAATATTCAGTTTTCAACAAAAAAAATTACAAGGAATACAAGGAAATAGGAAAGCATGGCTTATGCAAAGAAAGAAAAATAAAACCAGAGAAAAACAGCGTATGAAAAGAAAACCATAGACCAATATCCTTAATGACAATTGATAGAAAAATCCTCACAAAATACTAGCTAACCAAATTCAAAAGCATGTTAAGAGTTACACACCAGGATCAAGTAACATCTGTTCCTTGAATGCAAGGATGGTTTAACATATCCAAACCAACCAGTATAATACACTATATCAACAGAATATAGGGAGAAAAAAGTCACATGATCATCCCATTTGATACAGAAAAAAAAGTATTTGATGAAGTTCAACACCATTTCATGATTAAAAACACTCAACAAACAAGGAATAAACGGAAACTACCTCAATACAATAATATGAAAAACCCACAGCTTATATCAGTCATAAAAGACAAAAAGTTTTTTATTTTTTTTTTATTTTTTATTTTTTAAAGATTTTATTTATTTATTTGAGAGAGAGAATGAGACAGAGAGAGAGAGCATGAGAGATGGGAGGATCAGAGGGAGAAGCAGACTCCCTGCTGAGCAGGGAGTCCGATGCGGGACTCGATCCCGGGACTCCAGGATCATGACCTGAGCCGAAGGCAGTCGCTTAACCAACTGAGCCACCCAGGCGCCCCGACAAAAAGTTTTTTAAAGATGTCTGCTTTCTCTACTTCTATTAACATAGTATTGGAAGTCCTAGTCAGAGCCATCAGGCAAGGAAAAGAAATAAATGCATCCAAATTGGAAAGGAGGAAGTAAATTACCTGTGAACATAGATGATATAATTTTACATGTGAGAAACCCTACCATGTCCCAAAAAAAATTTGTTAGAACTAATAAATGAATTCAGTAAAGTGGCAGGTACAAAACCAACACCCAAAAATCAGTTGCATTTATATATAGTAACAATGAACAATTTGAGACAAAAATTAAGAAAACAATAGCATCAAAAAAGCTATCAAATAGCATCAAATAGCATCATTTACAAACTTAGGAATTAACCAAGAGGTGAAAGACTTGTACAGCAAAAATTACAGAACATTTCTAAAGAAATTAAAAGAGATAAAAGTAAATGGAAAGACATTCCATGTTCATGGACTGGAAGACTTTCGTATTGCTAAGATGTCAATACTACCCAAAATGATCAAAAGATTCGGTACAATCTCTGTCAAAATCCCAGTAACAGTTTTTTTTTTTTTTCAGAAATAGAAAAACCCATCCTCAAATTCACGTGGAATCTCATGTGATCCTGAATAGACAAAATAATCCTGAAAAATAAGAACAAAGCTAAAGGACTCACACTTCTTCATTTCAAAACTTACTACAAAGCTACAGTAATAAAAACAGTGTGTTTGGCATAAAGACGGACATATAGACCAATGTAATAGAAGAGAGTCCAGACATCTTCATATCTATAGTCAAATGGTTTTTGACAAGAGTACAAAGACCATTTAGGACAAAAGGACAGTGTTTTCAACCAATGGTGCTGGGAAAAATAGACAAATTGGACTTCATGAAAAAATTTTTTTTTTAAGATTTTATTTATTTATTTGACAGAGAGAGACACAGTGAGAGAGGGAACACAAGCAGGGGGAAAGGGAGAGGGAGAAGCAGGCTTCCCGCCTAGCAGGGAGCCCGATGTGGGGCTCGATCCCAGGACCCTGGGATCATGACCTGAGCCGAAGGCAGACGCTTAACGACTGAGCCACCCCGGTGCCCCGACTTCATGAAAATTTTTTAAGTTTCATGCATCAAATGACACTATTGACAGAATAGGCAATCGACAGAATAGGAGAAAATATTTGCAAATCATCTATCTGACAAGGGATTAATATCCAAAATATATGGAGAAGTCCTAATACTCAACAATAGGAAAAACAAACCACTTGATTAAAAAAAATGAGCAAAGAATTTGAATAGATATTTCTCTAAAGAAGATACAAAAATGACCTATAAGGTCAAATGAAAAGTTGTTGAACATCACTAATCATTGGGGAGATACAAATAAAAACTACAATGAAATATCACTTTATATCTATTAGGATAGCTAGTATGAAAAACAACAACAGAAAATAATGAGTGTTGATGAGGATGTGGAGCAACTGGAACCCTTGTGCCCTGTTGGTAGGGATGTAAAATGGGAGCTGCTATGGAAAACATTACAGTGGTTCCTGAAAAAAAAAATTAAAAATAAAATAAATAGGGACGCCTGGGTGGCTCAGTCGGTTAAGCATCGGCCTTCAGCTCAGGTCATGATCCCAGGGTCCTGGGATCGAGTCCGGCATTGGGCTCCCAGCTCCGCGGGGAGCCTGCTTCTCCCTCTGTCTCTCTCTCTCTCTGTCTCTCATGAATAAATAAATAAAATCTTAAAAAAAAATAAAATAAAATAACTATATAATCTAGCAATTCCACTTCTGGTATATCCTGTGTACCCATATTCATAGCAGCATTATTTACCTATACTTGACTCTTGGTTGACATCCAAGGTGATGGCGAGCCCTGTGGAGAGTCCCTGAGACTTGTCTAAGCATGAAAGATCTTCCCAAACCTTCTGACTTCTCCAATACTTTATTGTAATACTGGAGAACATCTGTATGTTCTCTTGCCCCTTTGGGATAGAATGTGGAAGTTAGCTGGCAGAGAGATGATGGTTTGTCAATTACTCCACTGAATTAGAGTGTTTAGAACCAGCTCTAGCAAAGAGAGAAAGAACATACCAGAAGTGACTGAGTTTTAAACCTGAGTGAGATAACTGATAAATTATTAACTTAAGAGAGTTTTCTATAAGCATCTAGATGAAGGTTTCTATATTAGACAGAATGGAGGCTCAGAATAGACATTTTAGTTTAGTTGTAAAAAAAAATAAGTGAAATTTCAGTATGTTCACATCTGTGGTCTAGTAAATGTGTGCCCACTACAAGGACATAAAGTGCAATGAGAAACTGCAAAGGTAAAGGTAATTTCCTTGCTTGTTACTTACTGGATTTGTTTGATATCCTTTGGTGTTAATTCAAAAAGCACACCTAATAGAAATGTGCTCTACCATCAGGAGATTTCAGGCTAAGGATAAATTATATTGGTCTTACCCAGTCGGATTTGCACTTCTGTGTTAATGCCAGAAAATAGATAGCACTACATCTGATGCTGTGGCATGCTGCCTTCTACGTTGTCACAGAAGGCAGTCAGACATCTGTTAGACGCAATGTGGTAGTTGGAGACATTGAGGAATAAAGCTACTGAGGACCCTCTCTTGAAACCTACACATGTAACCCAACAGCCACTACAACTAACTGAAAGATTTATCCTGTCAAGCTCTGCTTTCATCTGCTCATTCTCTGGTGAAAAAAAAAAAAAAAGTTTCTGGTCACTATCAGACTAATATTGGACTTCTACTGGGAGTCGTCCACAGATTTGTAGAAAAACACTCTAGTCTTACATTCAAAGAATAGGGCAAGTCCTCAGCATGGTATTGGGATTAAAAGCAAAAAACAAAAAACAAAAACCCTTACTTTTGGTAACTCTCCACCTCCACCTCAGCCTACCAAGGAAGAAATATCCTTATTTAAAAGGGCTTTTAAAATTGTTGGGAGGAGTTACTGGCCTGGTCTCTCTGGGTTGGGGAAAATTTGCCAATTGACTTCTCAGCCACATAACTGTCTTCAAGATGTCTGAAATGTTTACTATATTTTGTTTTCCATAAAGAAAACAACCTTTGTTGAAAATATTTTAATCTACACTACTGAATGATAACTATGTAGATTTTACTGAACAATAAACTGAATTTGGTTATAAATGACTTACTACAAATAGCACTAAAAATCGGGCAGCTTTTGGTTTTTCATCCCTCTACCATGAATTGAAATTTTTAATTTGATGGCGCTGAGGGGATTATCTGTCAGCATGGCAGCTGTGTTCCCTTCTTTGCCTGATCATCTTTAGTTCCTGAGGCTGATGGCTTTCTATCTGTCCACGTTCACATTGATTACAGAAATGTGAGACTTTTGCTCTACAATTGCTCAAAGTGCACACTCAGTACAGTTGTGTTTGTATAATTCTAACCTTTATTGTTGCTACTTGTAAGGTACTAATTTTTCATTATTGGAGATTTGCTTTCTTTTAGTGCTTTTTCATAGAAATGCTTGTGATAGCTGCTCATGGCCTTAAGAAGGGAAGCATGTTTCGGTTCTGTTTTCTCATGGCTCCATGGGGTCGGGCTGCTGCATCACAGCTGTGTTCCTAAACTTCGGTGATGCTCCACACTACCCACCTGGATGCTCCAGCTGAAACTTAGAAATCATTCCAGAATGCTTCCTTCTCCCTCTCTTCTATCCTATTATTTTTGAGTTTTATCAATTCAATTCCATAAATATTTCCTAAATCTGTCTGTTGTTTTCTATCTTCTGCCTTAATTCAGGTTCTTTTCAATGCTTAGTTATAATTTTGTAATATTATTTTGACTTCATTCAGAGGTCACTGGAGTGATCTTCCCAACAAGAAAATCTAATAGCGTTACTCCCCTGCTCTGAATAATTTGTGGTTCCTCATTGCCTCTTTGTTTATATTATGTCCTTCTTGCTTTTTATACTCCAGCCATATTAAATTCCTGTTGGCTCCATGCTCTCTCATACCTTCTTGCCTTTGCATGATGTTTTCATTGCATGAAATTCACAACTCAAATATAGCAAATTCCTACATATGATTTAGATCTTAGCTCAATTTACCTCTTCTGAGAAGCCTTCTCCAACTCCCCTAAGCAAACTAAGTTGCTTCTTTTCCTGTGCTACTATTTCTGTTCTCATCTAAGCAGTCATTATGTGTATTACAGGTTTGTTTCCTTTCTGACACCCTAGCAACACCTCAAGTTTACATTGACAATTGGAGATATTAAGTAATTTGCCTAAGGCCACCTAGCTTGGTAGTAATAGAGCAAAAATTGGAATCCAGATGGTCTGACTTGAAAAATCAGGAGTTTAGCCCACTAGTTATGCCAACCACTGTCATCCACTATAGAAATGATTGGTTCCTGAATACCATGTGATCTGCTCTGTCAGGTAGGTTGAAGCTTTATTGCACTTTGTCAATAAGAAATGAGATTTCAGATTGAAAAAAGCTTTCCACTAGGCTACAATCATCTATCTATTTCAAGAATTTCCCTGAGTTTTCTCTAATATCTTATCTTTCTGAACAAAAGATGTCAGGCTTTTTCTGTTTGACCATTGGATGTCCTCTATATTCAAGACTACCTTAATGGCCTCAAACTCTTCCCTCTCCCAAAGGTCTCTCTAACTCTCCAGAACTCAAAAATTATTCTGAGCTTCATTTCCATCAATCTTACTCAAACCACACTACCAACTAATTGTGAAAATAATTTAGTGAACCTAAAGTATCAGTTAAGTACAATTTGCATTATAATAGGAAATTCTTGAAAATAAAATCCTTTAAGATCCAGAAGCATGGGTCTCTTGTGAAATGACAGGTGGTAGGTAAAAAAAAAAATCTACTATCCAGAACTTGTTTCAAATCATGATGATTAGATTAGATAAATTTCTCCCTGAATGAAGCTGGTCCTGCTTTTAACCCCGAAAAACTTACTAGCAGGATATAGCGTGAGACTTTCTTCTAATATTTTACTTCTCCTAAAAATAGCTCATAGATATATGAGTGGCTCTTCTAGTGAGTTGCTTCTACTTCAGAGGCAGGAAGAAACATAAAGACACTGCTGATCGAAACTACCTAACAAGAGCTCCTGAATTCACTTTACCTCTCTATAAGTCACATCACTTCATTTCATTGTTTAAAAATTCTCTGCTATGATCTCATCCTCTGTTAAACTCACAGAACTAATGAAAAATTAATCATGGGCTGCCTTCTTACATTTCTTATGAAGTTCAGTACCACATGTAATCTAGTACTTATTTGTATATCCCAACTTTAACACAATGTTCTATTAATCTTTTGATTGACAGGAGAGACTTATTTCATTTGTCCATTAAACAGATTTAAGATAGTAAAACAAAGAGAATAAAAATTCCCTCTTTGCAAATTTCAGAAATCTAGTACAATAAAGAGGGACATTGCACAACTTCTTCCATGAAGCACAGATAAGAACTTGCAACAAAATTTAAACATTCTGGGGCACCTGGGTGGTTCAGTCCATTAAGCATCTGCCTTTGGCTGAGGTCATGATGCCAGGGTCCTAAGATCAAGTCCCACATTGGGCTCCCTGCTCAGCAGGGAGTCTGTTTCTCCCTCTCCCTCTGCCCCTCCCCCTGCCCCTGTTCGTGCTCTCTCTCTCTCTTGCTTACTCTCTGTCTCTCTCAAATAAATAAATAAAATCTTTAAAAAAATTTAAACATTCTGGACCTATGAAATAATTCATTGTTCATCATGGTTTATGAGAATGCTATTGAAAGTCAACACTAATGACGTTCTAATAATTTCACTTAAGAAAATGTAAAATAGAATGGGTAAACTGTTTTTAAGATGTAAATTAAAAAAAACTAAGTATAAGTCATTGCTGGCAGGTCATATGGAGTTTAGGGATGTTGTATTGTTTGATTTTAGGTCATATGGAGCTGAGAATATGTAGATGAGTGGGACAAGATGCAGAGAGAGAACAAAAGTGCAATTAGTAAAGCAAGCCTCTTCCCCTCTTGGCCACTTGAAATTGGTTGAAATTTTCTGTGTAATCTTTGCTATAACCATTAAGTTGAAACATTAACCTCTCTCTGGGATACCAGAGTGTGAAGCCAAAGTGGCCATATTTCACGATGCATACATTGATCTGGGAGAGAGGAGATGTCGTGACAGAAAAAATGACATTTCCCTTCAGGTGGATGGTAGGATTGAGAAATCAGACTGCCACCGGAAGACTAGTGTTAATGCCATCAGGAGACTACATACAACTACTTATTTTTACTCAAGTACATGCCACAGTTCTATATCTTTTTACAGTTGTGCTTTTTCCTCTCTCTGGGATGAGATTCCCCTGCCATCTTCTTTAATTAATCCTCTTGTATTCATCCTTCAAAACTTGATTAAAAGCCGCATCTGAAAAGATTTCTACTAAATGTTATTTCTTATTGCACTGTGCATGTTGTTTTCTTTACCTAATAAAGTGTAGGTTATTTGAGGGTTATGACTGTTTTTTTCATTTTTGTATCTGACAAATGTGTTCTATAAATATTTATCTAATGAATACATTCTAAATGATTGAACATATTTTTGGTTCACTGAAAATTAGTTTTACCATTTCTAACAAAATGTTCAAGTTACCTGTGTGTGACTTTGACCTAAATAATCTGAACAAGTTCTCTTGAAGTAAATATTCTATATTTACTTAATTGCTTCTTTATCTAATATAGAATTTATTTCTCCCCTTCTTTATTTTGTTTTTAAATTTTTTCTGTTTCTATCTTCCTTGTTTTGTTTAAATGTATTAATAAAGGACCTGCTCAAGTCAAATAGCTTTTCAAAACTGCTTTATACAGTATTACTAGAAGCTTATTTTTTTTGTTGAACTTTGGATCATTTCAGAAGCTAAAATCTTGTAGAACTAGTCTTTATTGTATAGGGAGGAAGGTGTGGGTTTTTTGTATTTTTGTTGTTAGTGTCAGCTAACACAATTTCTGACCTTCTAAAAGCTTATTTTGCAATATACAAGCATACTGTTGAAGTTTAACCATGACTCCTATGTGTGTAAGTAAAACAATCTATTCTGTTCAGTAAAACATTTCCTAAAATTTACTCTATGTAGGGCTGTTGTAAAACACTGTTATTGAAGTTTCTCATGAGAGAGAGACAGGGAGACAGAGACCTTGAGGACAACGGTAATACATAAACTTCTTTCTCTATATTTCTTCTTGGATATTGCTGACTAGTGGGTGAGAAACTCAAATCTTAAGTTTAGTAGTTAGACACCCCAAAAGAATGTGTTCACTTATTCATGAATTTAATGCTCTAATGGTTTTAGGTCCACAAAGTTTCAATAAATACAGACTAATTAAAACTGGAGCACATTACCTCATTTAGTCGATATTAGAGCATTTAATATATGCCTAGCTTGATAATGTTATATACTCATTGACTACTGCCAGGTATTAGTCCAATATGTTAGCCCCTCTAAAAGACTCCCCATCTAAAGCTTGTCTGAAGAACTGATCTTTACAATAATGACAGGGTCCATTTCCAAAGAGTGAGATGCTCTTAATGATCATGGATTTTTTAGTTTGAGAGATTGTTTTAGGTCCTTCATTTGCTTAGCTGGTTGAATGAAGCATATGGAGGTGAGAGATTCTGAGGCAGCTGGTGTGACTTTGTCATTAAGGTCTAATTCATAAAAGTCAAATACGTCCTGGAGAGGTAGAGAGCATGTTTTTATTAGCCAACATGTTATTTTTAGCATTTAGCATAATATGTGAAAAAAATCAAAACAAAGAAGATGGAAAAAAAATATTTTAACCCATTTCATTTGTTTAATTCAAATTTCCTTAAGCAAGAAAAAGTTTTAAATATTTCCTTGTCTAATTTAATGCTTGGAACAATTTCATAAGTTAGGTTTTATTATTCTTATATAAGAGATAATCACAATAGGTTTACAGAGATTGGGTAATTTTTTACTATTATATTGAAAGTAACAGATAAAGATTTTGAACTCAGGTCTGCTTGAATTCAAAGGCCAGGCTATTAAACTAATTTACTACAGTACTTCCTTCAGTGTAAACTCTGGAAGTTGTTTAGCCAATAGCAATGAACTTTCCTTTTTCTCTTTGTTTTTTGCTGCCCTTTCCTTTTTTTCATTCAACTTTATGTATTTTTTTAAAAAATTCAGATATAATTGACATATAACATTAGTTTCAGGTTTACAATGTAATGATTCAATATTTGTATATATTGTGAAATGATCACCATAATAAGTCTAGTTAACATCCATCACCACACAGTTATAATTTTTATCTTGTGAGATAAAATGAGAACTTTTAAGATCTACTCTTAGCAACTTTCAAATATAATATACAATATACATGTTGATGCATATGACTTTGTCTGTTTAACAGCTGTACAGGATTCCAATATAGAATATACCACAGTTAAAAAAAAAAGAATATACCACAGTTTACTTTCTGAGTCTCATGCTGATGAATATTTGGAGTGTTTACATTTTGTTTTGCTAAGAAAAATTAATGGTTCAGTGAATAACCTACTGTATATTTTTCTGTGTGCTGGTGAGAGTTTCACAAGGAACTCTCCTATACCTTTCATATACATTCATGTGAAATTTCTGATCTTTTATATGTACACCTACTAATATTACCATATTACTCCTGAAAGATGTTGGAGCAATTTATACTCCAAATAGTGGTGCTTCAAAGTTCACACTTCTCCATCTTTTGTCAATATCTGAAATTATCAGGTATTATTTATTTTGCCAATCTGATCAGTGCTTAAGAGTATTTTCTGGTTGTTTTAATTTACATTTCCTTAAGGAAGGTTGAGCATACTTTCAAATGTTTATTGGTCATTAGGATTTCCTTTCCTTTGAATTATAAATTTGTCCATTTTTTTTCCTCTTTGTTCATTTTTTAAACATTTAAATTGTATTTGTATATTCTGGACACTAATTCTTTCCCTGTTATGTATTATTGAAATATTCTCTTTCAGCCAATGTCTTGAATTTTCAACTTTTTAGTGGTAGCTTCCATTGTGTATATATATAATAGTCACATTTGCATTTTATTTATTTTATGATCTGTGAATTTTGTGTTTGACTTAAGAAATCCCTTTTTACCCTGAGGCCGTAAATATGTGCTGTATTTTGTTCTAAAATTATTTTAATTCATCTTTTTTACTTTTGGGTCTTTTTTACACAACTATAATTTATTTTTATAAGTTTATAATGTATATTTTAGAATTTATCTTTATAAATACTTGATTTCTTTTCTTATTTATGGATACCCAGGTGTCTCACTCAACTTTCTTAGCTAAATGACCACTTTGGCTCTGAGGTAACTAAGCTTTCAAATGGCCCCTGTCTCCTTTTTCCCTCTGACCTGTCAACTTCTCCTTCAAATTCATGTGGGAAACATGGCATTCAGACCCACACTTCAAGATAAGGGTTTTCTAGATTCATAATGACATTTCTAGAATTGATAGTTTTCTTATTTTAGCCATGGACAAAAAACTATAGGCCCTGAGGAGAGGATATCAGACCTCCAACCTGAGATATGGTTCCTCATAGGTACTAAGTAAAGTCCCTTCAACTCTCTAAGGGTCAATCCCTTAATCCTTCAAAGTGGCAACTGAACTGATAGTGCTTTACTTTCTATTTGGTCTTATAAAATCTTGGTATCTCAAGTTCAAGTAACTGAAGAGACTGGGGTCCTCTCTCTATTATCATCTAGTGGAAACTTCCCAAAATCACACACACATGATTTCTGAAATCCTGTAAACGTGACTTTATGTGGTGCCCCAAATCTCTTTTCCCCATCACCCCCAGGCTCCACCACTAAATGAAACTTAAGGCTAAGAGGAAGAGGGGTATAACATTTGGGCTTTTTTTTTTTTTTTTTTTTGCCAGCTAATTTTGATTCACAGAGAAAATAGAAAAGCATTGATCTACAAGTTTCTGATTTTTTAAATGTGCTTTATGTTGGCTTTCTGAAAAATAAGAAAACATAAAAATGCCAAGCCAATTTGCAACATCAATCTCCTTTTTCTTTCCATAGTGATTCATAGTTTATGAATTGTCACGTTTCATTCAAAACCACCCTTCTTTGCATTTATACTAAACAGTGCAAATTCTATGTCTCTGATCTCTTCTGCTTCTCCTTGATATTATCTTTAATGTCTCCTAGTGAACCAAAACAGCAGTTTCTCTTGGCTTTTAAAAAGACTCATAGTATGTACTCTTTAGTCACCACACAAATTTTTGAATGTTTGCATACTATTAAGGATGAAAAATAATATTCCCTCTACTCTTCGGAGTTCTAAGCTGAGACTCCTGTAATAAAACATAGATTGGGGCGCCTGGGTGGCTCAGTCATTAAGCATCTGCCTTTGGCTCAGGTCATGATCCCGGGGTCCTGGGATCAAGCCCGGCATCAGGCTCCCTGCTCTGCGGGAGGTCTGCTTCTCCCTCCCCCTACTCCTCCTGCTGTGTTCCCTCTCTCGCTGTGTCTCTCTCTGTCAAATAAATAAATAAAATCTTTAAAAATAAAAAAATAAAAAATAAACATAGATTAATAAGAGATAAACAAACAGAAGTTTATTAATGTGTATACCTCTTGTATTTATGGGAGACACCCAGGGAAAAATGAGTAACTCCTCGAGGTGGGTTAGAATTTAGGATTAAATCCCATCTTAAGGGGTACCTGGGTGGGTCAGTCAGTTAAGCGGCTGCCTTTGGCTCAGGTCATGATGTCAGGGTCCTAGGATCAAGCCCTGCGTCACTGGGCTCCCTGCTTAGCAGGGAGTTTGCTTCTCCCTCTGCTGCTCCCCCTGCATGTGTGTCCACGTTCTCTCTCTCTCTCTCCCTCTTTCTCTCGAATAATCTTTTTTAAAAAATCCCATCTTAAAAGGGAAAGGTGAGGGGAGATGTTGGCCTCATAGGGGAGAGTAAATGATTTTTGGGAAAGATGAATGGACACTTAGCAGAAGAGATGAGTATGATAGTTTGTGACAAAGTTTGTCTGGATGTGACACCAACTTCTACTCTCCTCTCCTGTGATAAGTCAGTCCTCCCTAGTTGATTGAACTCCTGAGGAGTAGATCTATGACAACTGAGCTCTTTTAGGAAGATCTGTCTTAGGCAGATAAGAGGAGTTCAGAGGAAGCCTCCCCCCATTTGCTGCTTTTCAAGAGCCTGCAGCTCAAAATAATCAATATAACAAAGTGGCATATTTTGGAGTGGTGTGTTCTGCCCCCTTCCATACCAGTCATGTACATCCATCCCTCTAGCTCACACTTCTAAAACACAACTTTTTACCACACTAAGCTTCCACATTCATACTTTTCCATTTTAAAAAATGCTCTGCAGAAATCTGAGGTTCCTACCCTGTTAAAAAAAATGTCAAGTGATTTTCAGTTTATTTTTATTTGAGGAATAATAAGAGGAAATAATTATTTTCAAACATCCAATCTGGCATACCAGACAAGAGGAATCAGGGAGGACACCACTCATTTGTCTCTTCATCAGTTTTCTGCCTTGGCCTTTAAATTATGATTCAAGAGGCTGTCCTGCCAAGAGAGATGAAAAGTTTACTTTGTGGAGTAATCAAGCATTGGGAGCATCTGAGCACAATGGTAAGGTCCTGAGTGCTTCTGAGGTCATAAGAAGTGGCAAATATGCCCGTGGGACAAAGCTGAGCTAGGAGCAGGAATCCCAGCAGAATGAGGAAACAGTAGGTCAGAAGTGAATTCTTCCCCATATCTGATGTGAAGATATACACCTTATTTTTCAGTATTACTTCCTCAGATGAGAGGAAAACCTCACGGTTGGTTGCAGTGACACAAGGTCTGCCTTGTTTGTTCATCTGGCTCTCTCTGCTAAGTGTAATGAAGCACGAAATGATAGTACACCTCCTGATCTTTAATACTAATTCCTGACTCATTAGTGGCTCTTTTCCACTGCCTATTGTTTAAAGCTGGGTAAAAGCAGTGCACTAGGGGAAAGTCTAACTGGAGAAGGGCACAGGGTTTACAGGTTGGATGAGGCACCTTCTCTGCGGGTCTGACTGCCTCGCCTTCCTACAGTTGCTCCTCCACCAAACCTTGGCAGGTGGTTAGGAGCTCCTCATCTTGTGTTCTGCCTCATAGCAGGCTGTCTGTTCGGCTCTTCCTTCTGCTCAGACATAGCGGCAGAAACAACGGCCTAACAGATGCTGATATTCAGCCTGGATCAGCCTGTGTTGATTTTATGCTTATTAGTCTGAGCTAGTCACAGCCAGCTGGTTGCTGTTTGCCTTGACTGAGCAGTACAAACACACAACAAGCGCCGATGGCCCCTTTTATACGTATATACAGCCAGGTGCTGGCTGCCGTCACAATTCCTCCTATAGCATGAAGCATATTTCTTGATTGCTTATGTTTTGTTTTGTTTTCTTATGTTTTTGGTTTTGGTTTGTAGTTTGGGGACAGGCAGAGAGGGAGTAGTAAGAACCCGGATCATAATACAGATATGGAAAAAAAAAAAAAAAAAAAGTCCCAGTATTTCACTCCGTGGTAACTGGAGAAAGAAGCTAAAATTTAATTTTGTTTGGTGTGTCCTCTTATTGGTGTCCTCTAATAGCAATGAGATGCCCGTGCAGATTTTTAAAGACCCATAAGCAAGCTGCCTTTAAGGCATAGCAAATGAAATGTTTCCTGGGCCGCCAGGTGTCATGCTGGCTAGTGCTTCAATGTTCACAACTTACTCCTTTATTGGTCCCAGGAGTGAAATGTTTTGAACTGGCCAGTAAGTACTGGGGATTGCTGTGATTTGTTCCACTTCAAAACTAGAGGCTGCCTGAATGCTTTAGGCATTGTCCTACCTCATGGTGAAGGAAAATGGGAAGTCCTTTTCAGAGTGGCAATTTAGTTTTCTAGTCCAACTGATGTTCTTGCTTTGATCTATAAAATACTTAAACTAATTTTTTTTAATTTAAGTTTTTAAATGGTTTACCCAGAAATGTACCTCCTCTTCTCCCTGCTGCTGTCTGCCCTTAGCCATTTTTTGCCATGTACCCTACCCCTAAGCTGCTTACTCATCCTTTCTTTTTCTTCTTTATATGGAACAATAGCATTTTCTAAGGTACGTATGTGTAGTTATTCTCCTCACACTCATATTCCCATGAAATCATATTAAAAAGGAAATTGGAGTAGCTGGAATATGACCTGTTTATTAGATCTGCTCCCAGATTGCTCTTCAATATACCCTTGGCAGATGGAATATTTGCTTTCAGTTCTGGTTTAAGAAATATGTGAGATAGATATTATGGAAGTATTAAAAATATCTTCATTCTACATTTTAATGAATGATTTTGATAAAGATATAGTTGTGCTTATCAAATTTTGGTGTGTCTCATAAAGAAAAGCAAATATACTTCATATCAGATTCAAGATTTGAGAACAGGTCAACAGACTAGAATGGGCTCAAAATAATAATTAATAATCTGATAAATATAAATTTGAAATTTTTCACTTGGATTCAGAAAAATCAATTGCTTAGTCAGTATCCGAGTGATCTGGATTAAGAGAATTTTAGATTAAAAACAGGAAATATGTGGTAAGAGTATACAATTTCCCATTCCTTTCCTAAACAGATATTTCTAATAGTCAGCACTCTTTCCCCTGGAGCCAGGTTAAAATTTTAGATCTTCCCCATCAAGATGACTAGCAATCAATTAGAGTTGGTGCTGGAGCTAAAATATTGACCTATAGGTCTTTGATTCTGGGCCAGGTCCTGGTTCCACTGATATTAGGAAAATAAGCCTTGGGACCTTAGTAAAATTGTTTCCCAGCTCCAGTCTTTGGTTACAATTTCCTCATTTGTAAAAAAAGGGCTTTGGACTATTTGATTTTTAAATTCTTTTCTAACTCTGATATTTCTATTTTTCTATCATTTTATGAATAAATCAAAAAACAAAAATCTGATCTCTAGATATAAAATAATGCAATCTGAAACTGAATTGGATTGAAGGAAACAAGATTTCTAATGTGAAATGATGATAAATGTGTATGTAACTGGATTTTCATATAATTTCCTAAATGTTATGTTGGAAGAATGACATTAGTGAATTGGAGTTCTAAGAGGAAGGAAGATAGATGGCAAAGACTTTGGAAAAATGATATGTGAAGAAACTAGGTGTGTTTCACCCCAAAAAAGAAAAGAACAAAAGGAAGGCAGGAAGGTAGGGAGGAAGGAAGGGACATGAGCACTGCTGTCTAATTATGAATAAGTATTAAGTAAAAGAACCACTAAATTTCTTCCTTTGGAAAGGAGGGGCCAAGAAGGGAAAGATAGGACCAAGTTTCAGGCAGACAGGTTTGATTCAATATGTGGAATACTTTTCTATATTAAAAATTATCCAAGAGGGGCACCTGGGTGGCTCAGTTGGTTAAGCGTCTGCCTTGGGCTCAGGTAATGATCCCAGGGTCCTGGGATGGAGTCCCACATCTGGAAACCTGCTCAATGGGAAGTTTGCTTCTCTCTCTGCCCCTCCCCCCAGCTTGTGCTTGTGCCCTCTCTCTCTCTCTCTCTCACAAAAATAAATAAATAAAATCTTCAAAATAAATAAATAAATAAAATTATCCAACAAAGGATAAGGCAGTCACAAGGTACATGCCTAATAATGGCTGAAGATTTTAGAGACTATGAGTCAGGTACTGTTTTATGTGCTTTATTCATTTAATGCCCTCATTGACCCAATGAAGTAGATACTATTATGATCTCTGTTTTTAAAATTTGGTAACAATGGACCACAAAAATTGAGTAATTTGTCCAATATTGCAAAGGTAGATTTAGTGTTTTGTCCAAGGTGGAAAAGGCAGGACTCACCACAAAGCCTTAGTCCAGAGCCTAGGTTTTTAACCACTATTCATACTGTCCACACTAGAAGCAAATATTAGCTTGATCCTCATTGTCCAGAGATATTGAAGAAGAAAATGGGAAATTGAAATGTACAATGTCTATGGTGCCTTCCCACTCTATGATTAACACTGAATTGGGATTGCCCATACTTTACCCTTTGAGATCATGCGAACACAGAGATTTGAAATAGTATTTAAAACTATAATTTTTTTCTTTACAATATTATTGACTATATTCCCTCTGCTGCATTTTTCATAATTTTACATAATGTGATTTTTTTCCTTTCCTTTCCTGATGTACTTTAGTTTTATTAGTACAGTTGCTGAAAATAGCTCAAAAATATAAATAGTGGCAATGTTAATATTATACGGGTAAAATTATCTAATTTTTATACATATTTTCTCCTGGTTTGATGACTTTTGGTAATCTTAACTAGCAAATTCAAGCTTAGGAAGGTATGAAATACAGATAAAAAGGAAAAGGAAAAGATACTTTGGAATAAAAAGAAAATGTCACTGCCTTCTTGAAGAAGTCTAACATATAATATACTTCTCCACTAAAAAAAAAATGCATCTGTATTGCTTACTGGCACTTATACTGGTCAAAATAAATGCTACTAAAATTCATGCTTACTTTCTCATTGCTTATGCTCAGTAGCTGAAGTAGCTATAGAGAACCCATAAAGCTTATGGAAAATCAAATGTGGATACACGGCCCTTCATTAGTTCCTCTGAAATTTCTAGGACATTTGTGATCAAGCAGTTCAAGTCTTGGAAAAGCTGCCCAGGAGCTCTGTCCAAGAAAACAAAATTCTATTTACTGATTCCCCCTTCTACATCTTTCAAAATTATAGTTAATTTATTTTCTTCTGTTATTTTTTCTTTCCTATACAGTTAAATTAATAACTCAATGATATTAAGTGAGGTCATTATAGCTACAATTCAATATTAATCCAGAGAATGATAGAGACTGAGATTCTGTAATCAGATTGAGTCTGTCACTCCCGGTGCTATAATTCTTTTTCCCAATCCTTTTATCCCTCCTGGATCATCAATAAGCCTCAGTGACCTCTGTGGATGAAGCTAGGACCCAGAGCAACATTCATCAAGCTGCTTCATCTGTTGCTACTCAGACACAAGAGTAGGTTTTTGGCATCTTTCTGATAGAAGTCGGGCCCATGTTATGCTATGTCATGTATTTTTTTTTTAATATTGCCCTTGTTTTGTGTTGTCTTTTATTCTTCGTTCTCTGATTTTCTAACTTCTCATGGGCATGCACTCTCTTGATTTTTATATCTATCTATCATATGTATTTATTTTACATATCTATGCAAGTGTCTTTACTCACAAATTAAAATGTATTATTTATTATTTGTTATTATGTATACCTTACCAGCATTTCCTCTCTTAACAATTGATCAATAAAAGATGAAGGATATGTGGTTTCTCCTCAGTCAAAATAACATTAAGTTTGGTTGATATATGAGTTTTGATGATAACATTGGCCTGAAAGATTGCTGAGAGAAATGAGTAGTGGAAACAATATAAAAAATGCTGTCTGAGTGGAAGCACTATCACAATTCTATTGTTTATAAAGAAAGAAAGAAGTTTATTATTAGGGGGGAAAAAAGCTAAAATGATTGAGTTTTCTCTGAAAGAAAAACTTTAATATATAAAGTTACTTAAATACTAAGATCATTGAAGTCAAAAATAATGGTCTTTGCAGTTGAGTATCGCCAACCATACCTTGCATAGTTGTTGGCACCTAGTAAGTAGCCATTAAATCAATAAAATGGATGAATGAATAATTAAATGAATTTATAATAACATATAAAAAGTCATCAAGTGGCTATTATTATGCTCAGTTGGTATGCTGCATGAATTGTTCTGTCTGAATTATTATTGTATCACGAATTATTGTATCTAGAACCTGTCAGGAAAAATATATGATTTTAATTGGCTTTCCTGATGCCATATTATAAACATATTTTACTATATTTTAAAATAAAATGTTTCTATTTACCATACTTGTTAGACAAGTATATTTACACATCAGAAAAACAGAAATCAGGGGCACCTGGGTGGCTCACTCGGTTGAGTGCCCAACTCTTGGTTTCTGCTCTAGTCATGGTCTCAGGGTTGTGCAGTAGAGCCCCTCGTGGGGCTCTGCGCTCAGCGCAGAGTCTGCTTGAGATTCTTTCCCACTCCCTCTCCTTCGCCTTCTGCTCTTCCTCCACCCACCCCTGCACTTGCACTCTTTCTCTCTCCTTCTCTCTGAAATAAATAAAATCTTTAAAAAAAAAAAAAAAAACAGAAATCATTTTAAAATGTCCTCTAATTTGGGGCTATAGACTGATTTACTGCTCATCTTTTTTTTTTTTTTTTTTTTTTTTTTGAGGGTCTGTTCATCACTCTTAACCTTGTGTTTCATAAGTGTCATGGAATATACTAGACTAGTGGTCTTTACCTTGACTTGAGTATTAAGTATTTGGTAATTTTATATTGTAAGTTTTCCCAGTGGAATGGATAAAAGCAATGTTTATGAAAGGGTTGAGAACCTCAGTTACAGAATCATGGGAATTCAGATCTTCACTAGATCCTACTGTCCATCATGTCCAAGCTCTTCAATTGTTAGGTGAGACAAGTGAGGTTTCTGTGGATTCAGTACAATGCTGGAGAGTTACAGGGTGAAATGATGGTAGAATTTTATTTTCCTAGAACTGGGATCATTATTGCTATTTGTAATTAGTTTTGTTCTTCCCACAGAAATTCCACTGATTGTTACAAACTCATTTCAAAAGACAGTTCTAGGTTCTGTTTTTTTGCTTTGTTTTTTTGGTCTGTGTGTTTGTTTGTTATTACATCAGCCAGGAAGACCTTGCATTGCTCCCAAGTAGTCAGCTGAGTTTAGTAACTCCTGATTTGGGCTATAGATGGTAGCATGTCAAGACTGTGGCATAGCAAATCTATGCAGGCTTTGCCTCTCTACTATTCCTTCAAGGTACCTTTCACTAGCATCCAATTTCCTGCTAACATCAAGGTTGCCCCTAATCCATGTTTGTATGAAAGTGCTAATTACTCTCTACATATCAAGCCTGTTTTATACTGAATTTTCAGCAGCTAATTGAGAGACATTAAATAAAAACTAATCTGTGGCCCTGGACTGGCAGACATCTTAATTGTCCATTAACTATTTTCTTTCACCCTTTTGACTCAATCAGGCAACCAAAAACAGTCACTGATAACCAGCTCTAAGTTCATTCCAGAGGTTTCAGAGCCCCAGGCAAAAGTGAAAATGATTAGTTGCTTGCAAAGAAAAGAGAGCCCATGGGGACTATTTGATGTGTTGTTAATTTATTTCCCTAGTGTGTGAAAGAACAAATGCTTAACTATATTAAATCTCTTTACTCCCCAGTATTTTCTTAAATTTTCTCGGGTGGTAATGCTCAGTTACTTAAAAATCATTCTGCTTCTTTTTATGCCTTTACATATTTGGATCTTTGGGATTTGGGGTTTGTTTGCTTTCTTTTTTAAGCCAATTTTAATCTCCTTTACTGAACAAATTACTTCCTTCAATTTTATTATTATTTCAATTATTTTATCTTAATTTTTTTTTTCTATTTTCAGTTGTTTGATGGGCCAGGTTTGACAGGCTTCTCCTTTTCTCAAATATCTATTTTAATTTTAGAAATGGTACCCAACATTTCTTGATATCGTGTCCTTCAGGATCCAAGATCTAGAACTTCAACCTCAGGATCTAATTTGCAATCTGTTGTGGGAGACCACAGGTATGGCCAAACTTTCGTATGGTCCAAAATAAGTAATAGTCTTGTCTGAAAAACAATGACGTATTTACTTTAGATTTTTAGGAGTACTCTTCAATTTACAATCCTTAAGAAAATTGGGAGAGAATATAACGTTGAAACTAAAATATTTCTGTGGAATTTGCATTTGAGGATAAAGAATTGAGTCCTAGCAATTAGAAAGTACTAATTCTCCCTCCCTCTGTCTCTCTCTCTCTCTCTTCAAAAGATGTCCCAGATTGGTTTTCCTTTTGCACCCACTTCATTTTACCTCCCTTTGGACCTCCCTTAGTTCTTTTCTAGTTCCCTGAAGCTTGTCTCCACTCAGCTCTAGGTTATCTGGAGTGGAATCACCTTCACAGTAGTTGAAGGAGAGATAAAATATAAAGTGCATATCATTTTCAAAAATATATTCTGGGGGCGCCTGGGTGGCTCAGTCAGTTAAGCATCTGCCTTCAGCTCAGGTCATGATCTCAGGGTCCTGGGATCAAGCCCTGCATCGGGCTCCCTGCTCAGCGGGGAGCCTGCTTCTCCCTCTCCTCCCCACTTGTGCTGGCTGTCTCTCTCTCTGTCCACTAAATAAATAAAAAATCTTTAAAAAATATATATATATATATTCTGGACTGCTGGAAATTTTATCACAGACTAAGTAGTACAAATTCAATCAGAAAAGTTGGAGCTGCTAGGAAATTTAAAAAAAAAAAAGTATAGTGAAAGAATATGGAAGAATTTAGAACAAAAGAAACCTTATGAATATTGTCAGAGAGATCATTAGCAAGTAAGTCAGAAATCAACTCAGTGTCTAAAGCCATACCACCCTGAACGCGCCTGATCTCGTCTGATCTCGGAAGCTAAGCAGGGTCGGGCCTGGTTAGTACTTGGATGGGAGAAATCAACTCAGCTTAAGCTCAGAATTCCACTAAATGTAGGTTAGTCAGATGTCACATTAAGTCTTGTGGTTCTTCAAGAACTTGCAAATAGTCTATTTGTTATATAGCAACTTTACATAAAAATGTCAGAAACAAAAAATGAAAACCTAACAGCACCAGTGAAGTTAGAACAATTTCACTAATTAATACTTTGCAATAAATCTGGACGTTATCATGATGAATCCTACATCAGATGAAGACAATGAAGAAATAAAATTAACATGATGTTTTGGGCGGGGGGGTTTGAGGCGTGCGTGGGAGGTGCCCCAGGTGCACTGAAACAGGTTTCACCACACTCATTCCTCTAATTAGCCAAACCATCAAAACCACTGCAAGACCATTTCACACTGTTTATTGTTTCTTTTTATTTGGTGGTTATTACTCCCTGCCTCCCTGCATCTGTCCAATATAATATAATGTGAGGGAAATCCTGGAACCAAGGTTGAAAGCAAAACAAACATAATGCGTTTGTGAAGTAGGTGTTGATTTTGTCACTGTCTTGCGCTGTGAACTTTAATGAGTTAGTTACAGCATCTCCTCTCTATTCATAAAAGTTTGAAAAAACACTCAAACAAAATATCAGTAATAGCTATTGTATGCATACATAATACATATGAACTGACTAAAAAATATTTGATATTTGCTTAATTTTTCTTCAGGTCATCTCATTACTATAGTTATATTCCTTTATATTCTGCTTACATTCTCCAAGCATTAGAATATTACTCACCTTTGCCTGATCTTATCCAATTTGAGAATCTATACGTTTTATAGCTTTACCATTACTTTTCTTCTCAATCCTTTTAGCCTAGCCATTTTTGCTGCATTATCTCAGTGCCTTTATTAATTTAAATAAATATTCCTATTAGAATGCATTTCATTATCAGGAATCTTCATGTACCATAGACCTGCATAAAAGAACTCATTATTAGAATCTGTAATGCTAAAGATGCTAATGAAGCATGCCTGTTTGGTATGTTTTGAACACTGCCGGAAAAATCCAGATACCTTTCAAAATATCACTCATTGCTTACATTACCATGGCCAAAAAAGTTTAAAGCCAATAGGAGGAATCTCATCTAAATTTACACGAATAAATTTAAGCAATATAGAAAGCAAGAAGTAGATGAAAAATGCATCAAACACTAAAAATAGATACTGTTTAAAATACAGAGTACATTTTCAAAGTTATGAAACATCAAGATACCGGTAGGTAAGTGGATCTATAACAAGAGTAGATAATTAATTAAAAAAAAAATCCAGGTAGAAAATAAACATCTGGTAACATGAATAAGTTCTCTAGTAATTAAAGACTTGCAAATTGAAACAATGAAAAGGTACATTTAAAACCTATTAAATTAAAGAACACAATACCCAACGCTAATGAGGTTGGGGTAAAACTGGTACATTTATACATTAACTGGTAGCACTGTAAATTGGTACAGAGCTTTTGAAAAACAGTATCACTATTCTAGAGACCTTGAAAATTGTTCCTACACATTGATTTCTTAAACTTATTCTTTAATGAATTAAAAAAAACCACAAAAGCAAAACAAAACTTTTCATCTCTAAGATGTTTTATTCTCTGCATTTTAAAAAATTACCCAAACAGTGGAAAATGATTCAATGATACACAGTTTTACAATTTAATATTAAATAAGAAAAAAAAAGAGAAGTGGAGTCCAAAATTATATGAACATTAGTTTTGTATGTGGACAAAGACTAAAGGGTAGCACAAATTACAAAAGCACCATTGGCCTATTGTGTTGAATTGGTTTTGTTTTCAACATTTCTTTTATTATATTGTTTTAATAATAGTTTGTGTAAAGAGACAAATTTTTTTATAATATGAAATCTTATGGAAATGGCAACTCTCCTAGGAGATATAATAAGCTTAGCAGGGATTTGTTGACAACAAACTAGAATCAGGCTAGCTTGCTTTTAGGATGCAGACTAGAGAATTGTTTAGGAAAATAATAAGTATTAGAAAGAGAAAAAGCTGTTGGAAGGAAACTGTTAGTGAGTGAACCAAATTCAGACCTGTTCTACTTTGAAACTTGACCCAGGACTGAGTAAAGCCAAAGTACTAATGATCTTCATTGTAGTTTTAAAATGAGTGAAAGTCACCTTGTTGGTAATTGTTGAGTTAGCTATATTTCACCTATTAAACATTGATGTTTCCTTATATGTCCTATTTTATCTATACTTACATGTACCTTTTTTCTACAAGTTACTCTTTTAGGTTATTTCAATATCAAAGAATGAATGTATGAATTTTAAATATGTAAGTGCTATATATAAACATTTTAAGCATGCTGCTTTGTATTCTAAATATTTCTTTATGATTTTATATGTATTTCTTTTGTTTCTTCACTTACTGAATATCCTGTGATAAATCTATTTTAGTTGCCATTTGAATTTTTAGGCTTCCTTTCCAATGTGAATTAGATTTTCTTTCCATTTATCCCTCCATATCATTTTAAATCATGAATAAGTTAACCAAGGTGACAGCTTGGATGAGCTCCAGATATTTCAGGAAGTGCACATTCATATTTTTTGTCAATATTCTTAATACAAGAAAATGTTTTTTTGGTGTTCATAAATCCCTAAATTATGATTGAGCTTTATAAGAATATTAAAAAAATAATCTCAAGTAAGTTATTGTCTGAAATGAATATATGAGAATCTGTTCATGGAAAGTAAGTCTTTCTTCCATAATTATGACCTTTGTAATGACCAGGGCAATTTTTACCAACACACCTGTAAAATAGTCTCCATGCATGTGCAGCCTTTCTCAGATGGTTTCTTAGCACAAAATACTTTTAGGTATCAAGTTTATTTTCAATGCATGTGTTTGAAAACATTCTCCATAACAGCAAATATCTCTTCTAAAATCATAAGTGAAAGCACAAGTTGTGTTATTTTCAAATGCATATTTTTACAATAAATATAATTCATAAAATCCCACTGAAGCCAGAACAGGTTATTCCACTTGGGACAGGGGAGCTAAACACTATTAGGGATATTTAAACATGGCATCCTGGGCTAGTATAAATAATGTTTAAACATTTAAATGTATTGTTTTCATGTTAATTTAAATGGCTAAGCATGGATATAACAAAGAAGGAAAGAAATATGCTCTAGGATTCCACAATCTGTGCAACATTTCATCTAATTCTTACAAAATTTCAAATAAGGAAAATGAACATTTTCCCAACAGAACTAAAACAGGGACACAATTTAATCTCATTTTAAAGGGGAAAAATGGAGCTCTCTACAATGGCCAGTACACAAAATCTTTCAGAAAAACAGATAAGCCCATTCCTTCATTCTAAAAAGATGTACATAATAACTCTTTGTTAAAATCTCTCTCTCTCTCTCTTTCTCTCTGTTTCTCTCTGTCTCTATCTCTTTCTCACTCCACACACATCCACAACCACCCCCCCACACAAATATTGCTTTTTAAATCTGCTTGTTAATATTAAAAAATCAGATTCCATGTATTCTCTTTGTCTTCACGTTCATCTCAAATTTCTACATCCAGTAGATGTAAAGATCAGTTTCTGGTATCTTCAGTGTCAAAAAGAATTTGCACTGGACATCTGTTAAAAACGCCAGGTGAGATTGTCTTGAGTTATTGCAGTAGGAGAGAGACTTCAGTATAGAACTGAGCTCAACTTCTGATAAAGCAAAGATAGCTGGGGATTTATGGTGAATGTACAGAATGAGAAAGGTAGTAGACAGAAAATTATCACAGGAACTTGATTAGTTATCAAGGTAGGGAAGATGAAGATCTTGATTAGATATCAAGTGTGGGGTTTCCATACAAAATGGGGTCAATAGGCCAAAGATAGGTCCTAGTGAAGTTTGTTCAAGAAGGGAGTCCTTGTCATCAGTGAGTCATCACTATATTCTTTGTGTTTGGGGTTGAAATCTTAATATTAGATACTCATTGACTGTAGAGCCAGGAAGGTCCTGAAAGATCAGCTCCTTCTCTAAGATGAGAGAACTGAGGCCTTAGAGAGGCTATAAGCAATCTATACAAAGTCATGTGCTAGTAGGTGGGAAAGACCCACTAGACATAGCTTTCCAGAGCCTAAGTCAAGGGAGCTGTTTTCTTAAACATTTTTTCTTATCTATTATGGTAGAAATTCCCCCATTTTCCTATTTTAAAAACCAGCAGACTTTTTCTTTAGCCAAAATGCTTCCCTGGTAAAGTTATGCAGGTGCTATCTAAAATCAATAAACAAAAATTGTCTATGTTCATTTCCTAATTACCCCACAATTAAATTGCTGCTACATAATTCTAAGCACAAACATAAGTGTTAAGTGAATTAAAGGAATGAATGAGTAAATGAACTTCTCTCAAACTATTCCAAGACATAAAAAATATATAATATTCTTTAATGAGTTATTTTGCAGTTCATACATATCCTTTCATAATCCTGGAAGAGGTTCACTTTTAACCTGATTAAAATTTCTATATTGTGAACTTTAATGGACATTATCATTTTAAATAAAACTCTTTCCCAAAGATTCCTTTTACCAAAGATATTGTTTTAACCAGGTGAAATATGGTGACTCCACATATCTGGATTTTTCATCTCTTAAATCATTATGTGTGTTTTTCTTACTTGAAATTTTCCATTTTTCAGAATACTGCTGTCTCATTTCATTTCTTTGTCTTATGGTCATCCAGCTTTGATCTGCTTTTGATTTAGCTCTTTCATTTTTCTTGTCACCACAGGACTGGTAAGAAAAGAGAAGGTTTCTTGCACATACAAACACAAATTTATTTAATTTTGGTCGCTCACTCATCACTCTGTGTTTAAGACCATGGCATCTGAACTCCAGCTCAAAGTTTGGCCTACCTCTATGCCTCAGTTAGTCATGACTAAAATGGAGATGTTAATAGATTCTATCTCATAGAATTTGGTAGAGGATAAAGTAAGTTATTTCATGAGAGGTCCTTAAATTAAAACCTCAACACACAGTAAATTACTCAAGAAGTAATATGTTTGTATTAAACTCTCAGTGAATTTTCTTTCCAAAGATGGAGACTATTCTCAATTGCACTTGCATAATTATTTTACAAAATTTGTGCTAATAAAACTTTTTCACTAAAGACTGTTTGAAGTAATATTATTGCCATTTTAAATTCAGACTGCTCCCATCCTTTGTTCTAACTCAGAAAACCATCTATCTGTCTCCTGGGGACTTTTTATCGGAGTCCTCACAGTGGCTGTTCTAATACTTTTGGAGACTTCTTATACTAGCCAATCACACCATCATCTTCTTCACTTAGAAGAATGACCTCATTTCCCACCTCACTGTGATTAAGTTCACCTTTCTCTTTGAATTGTTCTCTACATCAAAATGTTCTTGACCCATTTACTCCCCACTTGTATCATAAGAAAAATTTCCTCTGCTCTTGCGAGTCTAACTAATCAGTGCCCCAACCCTCTTTAATCTCTCTTTCCATATTCTCCAGGCCTTGAGACCTTCATTATATTTGTTTGCATCTATAAACTCTCTCATCGTAACTGGATTTTTCTTGTTTTTTGTTGTTGTTCTCGTTTTTAATAAGGTTCTGGGCTCTCCTTGTCCTGATCTTGCCCTTTCTTCCATAATCCTCCTCTTTTTACCCTTCCATTTCTTTTTTTTTTTTTTTTTTAAGATTTTATTTATTTATTTGACAGAGAGAGACACAGTGAGAGAGGGAACACAGTGAGAGAGGCAGGGGGAGTGGGAGAGGGAGAAACAGGCCTCCCGCAGAGCAGGGAGACCGATGCAGGGCTCGATCCCAGGACCCTGGGATCATGACCTGAGCCGAAGGCAGACGCTTAATGACCGAGCCACTCAGGCACCCCGCCCTTCTATTTCTTAGGGTTATCTTTTCCTGTTCCTCTACTTGACTGGAATTGTTCTCACAGGACTAATGACTGTCAATTAACAAATTATTTCAGTTCCTATGCTTCTTAATGTTAATAGCACAGTATTTTAATCTTCTTTTTCTTCCTTCGTTCTCCCATTTTTTCTCTCAAAAACCATTTGTTGAAAACCTGCCAGGTACCAGTTTCTATAACCAAGACAGTACAAATACATATCACAAAAGATCCTTGCCACTCAGGAATTCCTTATCTGGTGGGTGATATATATGGTTAATTTCACTGTACTACAAGGGGAAATTGATCATTCCATTGAAAAAGATACAAGTAAGATTATTTTATTTCCTTGATGCCATAAACTTTATGCCTTTCTTTGAGGGATTTTTATTTTGAAGCTGTAGTGGATGACTGTACTTTTCTTTTGGTAGCAGTTGAAATATAATGAAGGGACCTTGTCTTAGAGTGTGTTGATCAGCTCTACACAATGACTGTTGGTTGTATGGTGCTCTGAGGTGAAGAACACCTTTGGGAAGCCACATACATATAGCCACAAAGCTATAAGGATGCTTTAGAATTTACTTAACCTTGGGTGTGTTAATATGTGTCTACATAGGAAACATATATTTACATTTTAACCCAAGGTAGAGGCAAATTTATTGGAAAGAGCACTGGCTAGAGATTAAGGAGATTGCATTTCTAATCCTGGCCCTGGAGATCATTAGCTAAACTAGAGGAAATCCCTTAATTAGTCTGTGCTTCAATATACTCATCAAAATAAATTGGCTCAGTCCTTGAACATTTTCTCTTCTTTGTTTACATTTGTGTCCTAGATGATTTCATGCAGTCATATGGCTTTAAATACCATAATTGCACTGACAACTTTCAAATGTATAATTCCAACACATAACTTTTTTTCTCCTCAAATCCAGTTCTGTGTATTTAATCTACTCCTAATTGTTGCCTCCAACTGAGCATCTATTAGAATTTTAAGCTTTTAGTATCCAGAGTAAACTCCTCATTACCCAGAATTCTTCCCCATCTTGATAAATGGCAACTCCAGACTGTCTGAAGCAATGTTTCTACTCCAAACCTGACTCATTCTTTATTTTAACTCAGAAAAACATTTATCTATCTCCGGTGGACTTCTGATCATGGTAAATGGTAATTCCATCTTTTCAGTTGTATAGACCAAAAACCTTGGAATCATCCTTGACAATTCTCTTATACCTCATATCTGATCTGAGAGCACATACTCTTGGATCTATTTTTTAAATAAATACAGGGGACACCTGTGTGGCTCAGTCGGTTAAGTGTCTGACTCTTGATTTCAGCTCAGGTCATGATCTCAGGGTTGTGAGATCGAGCCCCATGTTAGGCTCTACATGGGTGTGGAGCCTGCTTAAGATTCTTTCTCTCCCTCACCCTCTGCCCCTCCCTACCCCCCCACCTCCAATAAATAAATACATTAATTAATTAATTAAATACTGAATCGGACCACTTGTTACTACTTGCTAAAACTAAAGAACAAAGCTGCCATCATCTTCCATCAGAGCTCTTACAATAAAATTCTATCTAGTTTCCCTGATTCAACTTTTGCACTCCTCACCAATTGCTATTTACACAAAATAGCTTCAGTGACACTTTAAAAATTTAGGTATGATCATGTCATTCTGTCACATTCAGAATTCAGTTGTGGTCAGAATAAAACTCTAAATCCTCATCACAGCCTATAAATCTAAATAATCTGAATCTTGACTACCTCTTCAACTTAGTTTCAACCATTTTTGCCCTCATTCACTTACACTGGCCTCCTTGCTACCCCTCATACATACCAAATACATACCCACTTGAGGACATTTGCCTCCCCTTACCACCCCTGAAGCAACTTCTTCCTCAGTTTTTGTTACTTGGCCCTTTCCAATCTTCCGTTAGGCCTATCCTCAAATACCGCTGCCATTGAGAATACTTCCCTAATACTCTCTGGGACTATAGCTCCTATTCTACTCACCCCCTCTTTTTTTTGATAGTACTTCTATATATAGAGTACTTCTATATATCACACTTATACTATATATAAGTACTTCTATATATACACACTTAGTGATACATACATATGCATATACATACATATATATATAATACACACACATACTTTATTCTTACACTATTTATATCCACACTGACACGTAACCATTATGAGAACATTATCTGTTTTATTTCCTACCAGGGCAGGAACATAGTAGCACTCAGCATTAGTAAATTTTTTTTTTTAACTCATTACCCAAGGAAATAAGACAAGCTTTCCCACAAAGAAGGTGGTCTTATATATGATGGTTGTGTTGACAAGATAGAAACATGGGAGGGACATTTTAAGAGGAAGGACTAGCAGAGAATAGTAGTACCTCTATTTAGTTCCATATTTAATTTTGAATAAGAATGAACAATGAAATATTGTAGCAATAGATATATAAGCCAAAAAGCATACATTATTATTGGATTTCTTTTAACTTCTTTTTTTTTTTTTTGGAATTTTTTTTTTTAATTTTATTAGGTTATATTAGTCACCATACAATACATCATTAGTTTTTGATGTAGTGATCCACGATCCATTGTTTTCGTATGGATTTCTTTTAACTTCTATGGAGGCAATAGTCCCAAGAGGAATGCCCTGGGTTTAAGTATAATATCACTTCAAGGACCTTATTAATTTTTATTTTACTTCAAATGATAACCAAGCTAATCTTTTTCCAGGAAAACAATAGATCATCCATTTTAGTCCTTAGAGTAAGAATAGCTAGCAAAGTTTTAAAGAGGTGTGTATACATGTGTATATACATGGGTAAGACAGTCACACTTAACCACTTTAATATGTCAAATGTCTCTATTATCAAGACAAGAATCATTAATGATGTCTTATATTTGTAGAGCACTCTATAGTTTCAAAATGTGTTCACATTATTCCAACAGTCTATTACTGTGCATAATAGGTGCCATCACTCTCACTAAGGTGGTTAAGGGACAGCACACTGTGTGTGTGTGTGTTTTAGGGGAAAGTCATGGATAAACAACTTTATTAATGATAGATAAGAAAGATGTGAAGGGAGTTCTGATATGTTGTTAGAAAGCAGATGGACCAAAGACATTAGGCTGACCTCATCCTAGAGAAGGTTAAAAGGATGCTTAACCAGAACTGCCTCTGAAGATATTTGCTTAGCAGGCCTATTTGGCTGAGATGAGAAATGGGTAGGAAATTCATATTTTTGTCTATCATGGTTGACATTTTATAATGTTTAAGAATTCTGAAGGAACATTTATCACCCAAATAAATTAGAACATATGCATTGTATTGTGAGATGTCTAATCAGAAACCCCAAGGCAGTTGGATACTCATGTGAATGCTTTGAGGAAAGTCTGGAGTATGATATGGCCTACTGTGGTGCACAGGGAAGATTGATGTCTAAGGATATTTAAACATTGATTATAAAATGGTTGAAGATATGAGGTAAGTCCATTTTATTCAGTTACTGACAATAAATATTATATTAGCTGAATTTTGTTGAGCATTTACTATGTGCCAGACGCTATGCTAAGAATATTATAAACATTTTCTTGTGTAACTCCATCAACTAACCTACTAGGTAGACACTATTAGTTTCTCATTAAAAGGACACTTAGACTTAGATTAAGCAATTTATCAAAGGTCACAGATAATGTTTTGTTACCAAACCAATTCAAACAAAGATCAGTATAAACGGAAAATACAGACACTTAACTATGACATTATTGAGTATGTTGGTGGCCTATCTGGTAGGTAGAATAATGCCACCTCCTCCCCAAGATATCCATATCCTAATCCCTAGATTATTTTCTCACAGGTCTGAAGGCTAGAAGTCCAAGATCAGTGTCAGTAGGTTTAATTTCTCCAGAGGATTTTCCTCAGTTTGCAGACAAGCCACCTTCTCCATATGTCCTTACATGGTCTTTCCTCTGGGTGTTCACACACCTAGTGTCTCTGTATCCAAATTTATTCTTGTAAGGATATCAGCCAATGGACTAAGCCCATCCTAATGGGCTCATTCTAACTTAATCACCACTTTAAAGGCCCTATCTCCAAATATAGTCATATTCTGAGGTATTGGTGATTAGGGCTTCAACATATGAATTTTGGGGGAAAGTATTCCACATATGAATTCAGCCCATTACAAACTCCTAGTCAAGCACAGTGGAGTAGGCAGCTATAACTTTCTCCTCCAGATAAGGGAGAGGGACTTCCACAAAACTGCTTAGTATGTTAAAAACGTGTTCTCTGAAGCTGGAAGATGAACACAGAGGGCTTATAGCTGACTCAAGGCTCAGAAAACCATGTGACCTATGCATTTAAGATATAAAATTTTTTTTCTGGGAAAGGAAGGTATTCTCATTTTCTGTGAATGAAAAAGGGGCGATGTGGGAGAGAGAAACAGCATGAGGTTATTGGTGTTCTATTAAAGAGGGTACCTATGAGGTAGAGGACCCTAGTAGCAGAGGACTGGAGGCAAACTGACATTACTAGGGGCTGTGGAAGAATTTGAAAATAAGTATCTAGAAATAGACACCACACTCATCAGCTCAAATCAAAGGAACAGAAGCAGAGAAATCAGCAATAGGAATATGCAAACAAAACACAAAACAAAATAAAAAACTTAAAATACCTATAAGAAAAAGGGTCAGTTTAAAATCTAAGCCCAGGGCGCCTGGGTGGCTCAGTTGGTTAAGCGACTGCCTTCGGCTCAGGTCATGATCCTGGAGTCCCTGGATCGAGTCCCGCATCGGGCTCCCTGCTCGGCAGGGAGCCTGCTTCTCCCTCTGACCCTCCCCCATCTCATGTGCTCTCTCTCTCTCATTCTCTCTGTCTCAAATAAATAAATAAAATCTTTAAAAAAAAAAAAAAAAAATCTAAGCCCAAATAATGCAAAACTAGCAGAAAATAGATCTTTCTGCTTCATTTCTACTCCTTATTTGCAGAGTTTACAGCTGTTGGAAACTGGAGAAGTAGAATAGAAAAAGAGAACTATCCTGAGTTCTAAACCCATTTCCAAGATAGGTTTCTAGTCTGAAAAAGGCTGAAGTTTGGGGAGGGGAGAATATTTAATGTTAATTCAAGTTTCAAATATTGATTATTATCTTGAACTCTCATTCTATATTTTAAATGTGTTACTTAAAATGATAACAGGACAAATGTTCTGCTGATAAAGAACAGCTCCCCTACCCCCCTCACCCTCCAATAAAGGCCTTTATTTGCGTCATTTGCCCTTCTCTGTGGTGTAAGTTCTCTCACCATGACTAATTTCTATCTCTCAACATGAGGTCACTGAAAACAGTGTTGGAAAGAGATGCACAATTGTGCCCCTCAGGTCTGTAAATTGGTCCCAGCACACCACCTTTAGGATTATCAAAACGAAGAGCAGAGGTGGACTTACTGAAACACACATCAGGCTTCAGGTCCTTAATGCCACAAGCCTGGAATCGGCTCTAGCAATGTGGTAGCATGGTCATTGGTTTTGTAAATTTTGTAAATTATATTTTAATCACAATATGTATGGCTGTTTTATTCCACCCTGACTTCTCATCATCACACTTGCCTTCCAATCATGTATTTGATGTGGTCATGGATACTTTCAGAATCCAGCTGCAGAGAAGTTGAGTTGTATACTTCCACTTGGATTCTGTGGAATATATTTATGTCCTTAATCGCTTCTATGAATAGTTTATGTATTGCTGGCTATCCAGGTATAGCAATGGTTCCCAGCAATCCCTCTGCTGCCTGGTGCACAGACTCCTTTGGCACCATTACCTAAAAGAGTAGAGCCACACATCACATTGTGACTTTAGTGTTGCCTTGCTATTACTGGCACCAAGAGCATGTGAGTAGTGGAAGAAGAAGCAATGTTCGTAATATATAGATTCAGAAATTTGATAAAACTTCAACATCTGATGGCTCATACAAAAAGAAAACCTGAGAAATTTCCCCAAATTCAAAATGATCTTAAAAATTTAACAGAAGGTGTGAAGCTGAAGAAATTTTGTAAATAATAATGTGGTTTTCTTTTGCTAAATTACGATAAAAACTGATGTATTTTTCTATGAAAAAAATGTCATTACAGAATTGTTGGAATGTGAAGGTAATCAAAGAACACATTGCTAAAAAATATATGAAAATGGGTATTACATGAGTGTTTCAGGCAGGTAATTGATATGAATACAGCAGAGTTTTCATAAGAAAGATTTTTTAAAAGATTTTATTTAAATCCCAGTTAGTTAACATATAGTATAATATTAATTTCAGGTATACAATGTAGTGATTCAAAACTTCCATACATCACCCAGTACTCGTCATAACAAGTGCACTTTTTAATCCCCATCACCTATTTAAACCATCCCCCACCCACCTCCCTTTTGGTAACCATCAATTTGTTCTCCATAGTTCAGAGTTTGTTTCTTGGTTTGCCTCTCTCTCTTTTTTCCCTTTGCTCATTTGTTTTGTTTCTTAAATGCCACATATGAGTGAAATCATATACTATTTGTCTTTCTCTGACTGACTTATTTCACTTAGCATTATATTCTCTAGCTCCATCCATGTCATTGCAAATGGCAAGATTTCATTCTTTTTCATAGCTGAGTAATACTCCATTATATATATCTAACACATCTTCTTTATCCATTCATCAATCGATAGACACTTGGGCTGTTTCATTAATTTGGCTATTGTAGGAAATGCTGCTATAAACATAAGGATACATGGACAACTTTGAATTTTATTGTTTGGGTAAATACTTAACAGTGCAATTGCTGGATCATAGGGTAGTTCTACTTTTAATTTTTGAGTAACCTCCATATTGTTTTTCATGGCTGCATGAAAAACAGTGGCTTTTCAGTGGCTGCACCAGTTTGCATTCCCACCAATGGTGCAAGAGGGTTCCTGTTTCTTCACATTCTCACCAACACCTGTTTTTTTCTTGTGTGTGCTGATTTTAGCCATTCAGACAGGTGTGAGGTGACATCTCATTGTAGTTTTGAATTGCATTTCACTGATGGTAAGTGATAAGCTTCTTTTCATGTATCTGTTTGTCATCTGCATGTCTTCTTTGGAAAAGTGTACATTCATGTCTTCTGCTCATTTCTTAACTTGATTATTTTTTTGGGTGTTGAGTTTGATAAATTCTTTATAGATTTTAGATACTAAGCCTCTATCAGATATGTCATTTGCAAATATCTTCTGCCATTCCGTAGGTTGCCTTTTAGTTTTGCTGATTGTTTCCTCTGATGTGCAGAAGAATTTTTTATTTTGATGCTAGTACCAAATAGTTTACTTTTGCTTTTGTTTCCCTTGCCTCAGAAGACCTATCTAGAAAGAAGTTGCTAAGGCTGATGTCAAAGAAGTTACGGCCTGTGTTCTCTTATAGGATTTTTATGGTTTCAGGTCTCACATTTAGTTCTTTAATCCATTTTGAATTTGTTTTTGTGTGTGGTATAAGCAAGTGTTCCAGTTTTATTCTTTTGCATGTTGATGTCCAGTTTTCCCAACACCATTTGTTGAAGAGACAGTCATTTTCCCATTGGATGTCCTTTCCTTTTTTGTCAAAGATTAGTTGACCATATAATTGTAGGTTCATTTCTGGGTTTTCTATACTGTTCTATTGATCTATGTGTCTGTTTTTATGCCAGTACCATACTGTTTTAATTACTAAAGCTTTGTAGTATAACTTGAAGTCTGGAATTGTGATACCTCCAGCTTTGCTTTTCTTTTACAAGATCGCTTTGGCTATTTGGGTTTTTTTGTGGTTCCACACAAATTTTAGGAAAGTTTGTTCTAGCTCTGTTATAAAGCTATTGGTATTTTGATAGGGATTGCATTAAATGTGTAAACTGCTTTGGATAGTATAGATATTTTAACAATATTTGTTCTTCCTAACCATGAGCATAGAATCTCTTTCCATTTCTTTGTGTCATTTTCAATTTCTTTCATAACTGATCTATAGTTTTCAGAGTACAGATCTTTTACCTCTTTGAGGGGTTAGGTTTATTCCTAGGTATTTATGGTTTTTGGCACAATTGTAAATGGGACTGATCCCTTAATTTCTTTTCTGCTGCTTCATTATTGGTTTAGAAAAATGCAACAGATTTCAGTACGTTGATTTTGTATCCTGTCACTTTACTGAATTTGTTTATCAGTTCTAGCAGTTTCTTAGTGGAGTCTTTCAGGTTTTCTACATATAGTATCATGTCATCTGCAAATACTGAAAGTTTTACTTCTTCCTTACCGATTTGGATGCCTTTTACTTTTATGTTTTCTGATTGCTGTGGCTAGGACATCCAGTATCATGTTAAATAAAGTGGTGACAGTGGACATCCCTGTCTTGTTCCTGACCCTAGGGGAAAAGCTGAGAAAGAGGTTTGTGATATTTGAAAGTTTTAAAAAATGTGTATATTCTTATGATTTCTTTTTTCTTTCTTAATAAATATTCATTTTTAATGTAATTTGTATGTTTGTGTTTGTTTCTTTAAGGAAATTACTTCAAATTATATAAGTTTTAGGCCCTTTAAAATCTGCATATTCCACTGTCTAAGAGAAAAGAGGAAAATACTAAAATAATGGGACTTTCTCATGTTTAACCCAGAGGCAAGGGATGATTCCCTGCACTAATAAGTTTTAAAGGAACATTGGGAAACAAAAGTAATTTGGTTTGATTTTGCCAAAAATCAATCTTGCTCAATATACTGTTATTCTCACCTTGGTGCTATTTCTCTCTGAGCTTCTTCTTTTGGAGGATTTGGATCAGTTCTCTTATGTCTAGTAGCATGGGGTTCTAATTGAGGTAGAACCTGGCATTCACTACATTCTTCATTCATATCTAGCACCTACTGAAACTGCCTAAACTGAGTTATCTCTGTTCTCCTTCACAGACATATTCTACGTATTTTTTTACAATTTTGAAAAATGGAACAGAGAAGTGTTGTCATTTAATACAAAATCTAGGCTACCTTTGGAATTTGGCAAGACTTCTTTTTTTTTCTTTTAAGTGATTTATTTGTTATAGTCAGAGGGAATTAAGATGATTATCATGCAATTTCAGTCATAAAGAAAAGAAAATCACTATTTTGTCTTTCCAGCAAAAATCCATTCATTGATACAGAAACTTAGAAAAGCAGGAGTGGTGATCCATTTTGTAGGGAAAGAGCATGCATTTCTAAACCTTTATAATTCCATCTGAAAGTGTTTGTCTTTTCAAATCTATACTTTTTGCTACAAAATTGGGTAGGGAAAAAATAAGCTTAACATTGTTTGTTTTATATACCTTTTACAATATTAGCAGAAATAATAACAAGAGTTTCTATATTTCAAGGTATATCAAAACTATTAAAAGAGATTGAGTGTTGGTAAGATGGCGGAGGAGTAGGGTGACTCTAAGCTTGCCTCCTCCTTCAAACACAACTAGATAAATATCAAATCATTCTGAACACCTGAAAAATCAATGAAAAGTCTTAGAGAACAAAGCTGCATGTTTACTAACCAGAAAAAATGACCCACAGAAGACAGGAATTCACCCCAAAAGAGAGGACAGGAAGAAATGACAGCCAGAGATTTAATACAATGCAGATATAAGTAAGATGTCTGAACTAGAACTCAAAACCACAATTATAAGGATACTAACTGGGCTTGAAAAAAAGCATAGAAGACACTAGAGAAAGCCTTACTGCAGAGATAAAAGAACTAAAATCTAGTCAGGCCAAAATTTAAAATGCTATAACCAAGATGTAAACTCGAATGGATGTCATAAAAATGAGGATGGATGAAGCAGAGGAATGAATCAGTGATATAGAAGATAAAATTATGGAAAATAATGAGGCTGAAAGAAGAGGGAAACAAAGGTAATGGATCATGAAGGTAGACTTAGGGAACATGACTTCTTAAAATGGAATAACATTCATATCATAGGAGTCCCAGAAGATTAAGAGAGAGAAAAAGGGGCAGAAGGTTTATTCAAGCAAATTATAGCTGAAAACTTCCCTAACTGGGGGAGGATACAGGCATCAAAATCCAAGAAGAGAATTCTTATTAAGTTCAACAAAAGCCCACCATTGTCAAGGCATATCATAGTCAAATTCACAAAATACACAGACAAGGAAAGAATCTTGCAAGCAGCAAGGGAATAAAAAATTCCTTAACCTACAAGGGAAGGCAGATTAAGTTCAGAGCAGATTTGTCTAAAGAAACTTACAGGCCAGAAGAGAATGGCAGGATATATTCAACATGCTGAATGGGAAAAATATGCAGTTAAGAATACTTTATCTAGTAAGGCTCTCTACAGAATAGAAGGAGTGATAAACACTTTCCCAGACAACAAAAACTAAAGGAGTTTGTGACCACTAAACCAGCCCTGCAAGAAATATTAAAGGGGACCCTTTGAGTGGGGAAACAAAGACCAAAGGAACAAAGATTAGAAAGGACCAGAGAACATCACCAGAAACACCAACTCTATATGTAACACGATGACACTAAATTAGTATCTTTCAATAATCCCTATGAATGTAATGGACTAAATGCTCCAATCAAAAGACATACAGTATTAGAATAGAAAACAAAACAAAACAAAACAAGATCCATCTATATGCTGCCGACAAGAGACTTGTTTTAGATATGAAGACACCTGAAAATTGAAAGTGAAAGGATGGAGAACAATCTATCATGCTAATGGACATCAAAAGAAAGCCAGAGTAGCCATACTTATATCAGACAAACTAGATTTTAAAACAAAGACTCTAACAAGAGATGAAGAAGGACATTATATCATAGCTAAAGGGTCTATCCATCAAGAAGATCTAACAATTGAAAATATTTCTGCCACAACTTGGGAGCATCCAAATTTGTAAAACAATTTATAACAAACAAAAAGAAACTAATTGATAATAATACAATAATAGTCAGGGACTGTAACACCCCACTTACATGAATGGACAGATCATCTAAGCAGGAAATCAACAAGGAAACAAAGGCTGTGAATAACATACTGGACTAGATAGACTTAAAAGGTATATTCAAAACATTTCATCCTAAAACAGCAGAATAGAGTGCACATGGAACATTCTCCAGAATAGATCATATACTGGGTCACAAATCAGCCCTCAACAAGTACAAAAAGATTGAGAGCATACCATGAATATTTTCTAACCACAACACTATGAAACTTGAAGTCAACCACAAGAAAAAGTTGGAAAGAACACAAATACATGGAGGTTAAAGAACATCCTACTAAAGAATGAATGGGTTAACCAAAAAATTAAAGAAGAAATAAAAAAGTACATGGAAGCAAATGAAGATGAAAACACAACAGTCCAGATCCTTTGGGATGCAGTAAAGGCAGTCCTAAGAGGAAAGTATATTGCAATACAAGCCTACTTCAAGAAGCAAAAAAAAGTCTCCAATATGCAACCTAACCTTTCACCTAAAGGAGCTAGAAAAAGAACAAATGAAGCCTAAAGCCAGTAGAAGAAGGGAAATAATAGATTAGACCAGAAATAAATCATATAGAAACAAAACAAAACAAAACAAAACCCAGTAGAATGGATCAACAAAACTAAGAGGTGGTTCTTCAAAAGAATTAATAAAATTGATAACCCCCTAGCCAGACTTATCAAAAAGAAAAGAAAAAGAACCCAAATAGTTAAAATCATGAATGAAAGAGGAAAGATCACAATAAGCACAACAGAAATACAAATAATTATAAGAGAATACTATGAAAAAATGTATGCCAATGAACTGGGCAACATAGAAGAAATGAATAAATTCTCAGAAACATACAAACTGCCAAAACTGAAATAGGAAGAAATAGAAAATTTGAACAGACCCATAACCAGCAAAGAAATTGAATCAGTAATCAAAAATCTCCCAACAAACAAAAGTCTAGGGACAGATGGATTCTCAGGGAAATTTACCAGACATTTAAAGAAGAGTTAGTACCTATTCTTCTCAAACTGTACCAAAAAATAAAAATGGTTGGAAAACTTCCAAACTCAAGGTATGAAGCCAGTACTACCTTGATTCCAAAACCAGACAATGACTGCACTGAAAAAGGGAATTATAGGCCAATATCCCTAATGAACATGGATGCAAAACTTTTCAACAAAATACTAGCAAATCGAATCCAACAGTTAAAAGAACCATTCACCATGATCAAGTCAGGTTTATTCCTGGGTTGCAGGGGTGATTCAATATTTGCAAATCAACCAATGTGATATACCACATTAATAAAAGAAAAGATAAGAACCATATTATCCTGTCAATCGATGAAGAAAAAGCATCCTTTCTTGATAAAAACCCTCAACAAAGTAGGGATAGATGGAACATAACTCAAGATCATAAAGGCCATTATATGAAAGACCCACAGCTACTATCATCCTCAATGGGGAAAAACTGAGAACTTTCCCCTAAAGGTCAGGAACAAGACAAGGATGTCCACTCTCACCACTTTTTAGTACTAGAAGTCTTAGCCTTAGCAATCAGACAACAAAAAGAAAAAAAAGCATCCAAATTGGCAAGGAAGAAGTAAAACTTTCACTATTTGCAGACATGATACTCCATGTAGAAAACCTGAAAGGCTCCACCAATAAATTGCTAGAACTAACACATGAATCCAACAAAGTAGTAAAAGATCTGTACTCTGAAAACTATAGATCACTTATGAAAGAAATTGAAGAGGGCACAAAGAAATGGAAAAGCATTCCATGCTCATGGATTGGAAGAACAAACATTGTTAAAATATCTATACCACCCAAAGCAATCTACACATTTAATGCAATCCCTATTAAAATACCACCAGCATTTTTCACAAAACCAGAACAAAGAATCCTAAAATTTGTATGGAACAACAAAAGACCCTGAATAGCCAAAGCAATCCTGAAAAAGAAAAACAAAACTGGAGGCATCATGATTCCAGATTTCAAGTTATATTACAAAGTTGTAATGATCAAGACAGTATGGTACTGGCACAAAAACAGAGACATAGATCAATGGAACAGAACAAAGAATCCAGAATTGGATTCACAACCATATGGTCAACTAATCTTTGACAAAGAAGGAAAGACTATCCAATAGAAAAAAGACAGTCTCTTCAACAAATGATGTTGGGAAAACTGGACAGCAACACACAGAAGAATGAAACTTGACCATTTTCTTACACCATACACAAAAACAAATCAAAATGAATTAAAGACCTAAATGTGCGACAGGAAACCATAAAAATCCTAGAACACAAGTGGCAACCTCTTTGACATTGGCCATAGCAACTTCTTACTAGACATGTCTTTGCAGGCAAAAGAAACAAAAGCAAAAATGAAGTACCGGGATTTCATCAAGACAAAAATCTTCTGCATAGCAAAGGAAATAATCAGCAAAAGTAAAAGGCAAACTACAGAATGGAAGAATATGTTTGCTAGCGACAGTATCTGATAAAGAGTTAGTATCCAAAATCTATAAAGAATTTATCAAACTTAACACACAAAAAATAAATAATCCAGTTAAGAAATGGGCAAAAGACATGAATATACACTTTCACAAAGAAGACATCCATATAGCTAACAGATACAGAAAAAGATGCTAAACATCACTCATCATCATCATGGAAATACAAATCAAAACCCTGATGAGATATTGCCTTAAACCTGTCACAGTGGCTAAAATTAACAACACAGGAAACAATAGGTGTTGGTGAGGATATTGAGAAAGGGGAAACTCTTACACTGTTGGTGAGAATGCAAATTTGTGCAGCCACTCTGGAGAACTGTATGGAGGTTCCTCAAAAAGTTAAAAATAGAACTACCCTATGATCCAGCAACTGTACTACTAGGTATTTACCCAAAGGATACAAAAATACTGATTTGAAGGGACACATGCACCCTGATGTTTATAGCAGCATTATCAACAATAGCCAAACTGGAGAAGACCAAAATGTCCATCAACTGATGAATAGATAAAAAGAGGTGGTATATAAATACAATAAAATAATACTCAGCCATCAAAAAGAATGAAATCTTGCCATTTGCAATGACATGATTGGAGCTAGATTGTATTATGCTAAGTGAAATAAGTGAGTCAGAGAAGACAAATACTGTATGGTCTCACTCATAGTGGGATTTAAAAAACAAAACAGATGAACATATGGGAAGGGGGGAAAGAGCAAAAGGAGATAGGGAAACAAACCATAAGAGACTCTTAACCATAGAGAACAAACTGAGGGTTAATGGAGGGAGGTGGATGGGGTATGGGCTAGATGGGTGATGGGTATTAAGGAGGGCACTGGTTTTGATGAACACTGGGTGTTGTATGTAAGTGATGAATCACTAAATTCTACTCCAAAACTAATATTGCACTGTATGTTAACTAACTAAAATTTATATTAAAAAAGAGAGAGAGAGATTGAGGGTTGAGTGTGGAATTCTACCAATAAGATGAAAATCAGGCTGCAGAGTATTTTTGAGGTATTGACTAAAACAAACTTTATTTTGGCCATGTATGTTTACACATAAATTCATTAATCAGATCAAAATGAGAAAAAAAGTCAGTCATTAGATGACTTAAAAGATTTTAATTTTTTCCAAGACAAATTTGCTGATATACTTTTATCAATCAGGCTAGAGATTGCTCTTTGAAGAAGAAATAATGCATTTTATAATAATGATACATCAAATAATCTAAATTGTGTTAGACAATACTCTCATTTTGCATTACCTAACCTAAATTTTAAGTCTTTAAGAGAAGCATTTTAAAATCTTAAAATTTCTTGGGGCACCTGGGTGGCTCAGTCTGTTAAGTGTCTGCCTTCTGCTCAGGTCATGATCCCAGGGTCCTGGGATCGAGCCCCACATCGGGCTCCTTGCTCAGTGGGGAGCCTGCTTCTCCCTCTCCCTCTGCCTGCAGCTCCCCTTGCTTGTGCTCTTTCTCTCTCTCTGTCAAATGAATAAATAAAATCTTAAAAAAATAAAATAAAATAAATAAAATCTTAAAATTTCTCTTTATGAACACTTGTGCTCCTGAAATTTGCTTACAAGCCACACTTACTTATAAACATATTAGGGGAGCAGTTAGAGAGCAGCCTTTGGAGGTAAGCATAACTAGGTTGGATTCCTAATCTGCTATTTATTACCAGGTTACTTAGTCTCTTCAAGTTTCTTCTTTTTTTTTTAAGATTTCATTTACTTACTTACTTTATTAATTAATTAATTAATTAATTAATTAATTTATAGAGCGAGGGGGAAAGGGGAAGAGGGAGAGGGACAGAGAGCATCTCAAGAAGACTCTACACTGAGCACAGAACACGATGTGGGGCTCATGATCCTGCAATCATGACCTTAGCCAAAATGAGGAGTGGGATGCTTTAACTGACTGAGCTACCAGGCACCTCTCAAGCTTCCTTTTTAACATCTAGAAATTAGGACAATGGTAACTACCATTTTCTGTCATTGTCAGGATTGTAAGGTTATTTTTACATTTGACACAAAGTTTAGTGGTAGGTCAAGAAGTTCCTTTTTTTCCCCCATATCATCCTTATCCTGTGACATGTTGTGAAGTTAATGGGTTTTTAAGATGTGAACTAGGTTTTCTGGACTGAAGGGAGGGGAGACCAGAGGAAGAGCAGAGAAACATATTAAAAATTCAGCATTTTAAATGGACAAATGGAACTTCATTTACTGTAAGAGAGAGCTAAGATTCTGTAACGTGATCCTAAAGTATTAGATTCTCTCTCTGATTTAGACATTATATATAAATGAGCCTTCTTTATATGTAATGCACTATTAAAAAATACAAAGTCATTTTAAATATAATCATAAAAATTGATGTTTAAATTCTCTTATTTTGAAAAAAATAAATTATCTTATTTTGTTTTTGGTAAATACATGAAATGTTTAAGGGTCAAATTTATAGCCATTTTTATAATTTGACTTTTTAAAAATGAATATATGTTATCTATATGAAATTTGATTTTCATATAGAAAAAGTGATTAATAAAAAAGAAACAGTGATCAAGATCAAGACTTTACTTTGTATACACTGCTTTTTGGTTATGATTTAACACAGCTTTATATTTTGGTGAATTACAATGATTTTATATTGTTTTCTGGATAGTTCCCCTTCCTTGCCCAGTAGAATTTAGTCATTTGAGATATGAGAAAACGGATATGAAGATTATATCTACAAGGTCACTTCACTGATTAGAGAAGGTAAAACTCCAGGCAGTGTGTATGGTTTATTAGGCTACTCTTTTAACCAGACTACTGACAGACTGAATATCCATGGTTTATTTTCTGTACAGTTCATAAATTATTAAGTATTTTTGCAACCAATTGAATCTGGATTTGCATCCCATGCTCTGAATAAGATGATTACACAATGTTGATCTGTCAGTGAATAATTACTATTGAAAGGCTTTTGAGATTTGAAAGGATTTAAAAAAAACATGTCTTTAAAATTAAGCCAAATATTTTCAGACCCTTAACAAAGGTAGACTCTCAATTCTTGACTATTGGTAAGATAAAGTTAAATGCTATCTTATGAAATAGGGGAGATCAAATTATAGATGCTCTGAGTTTGGAAGAGGAATCATATTTCAGAAGCATTTGGGAATTTGTTTTAAAGAGAATCTTTTATTATATACATCTAAAGAATCAGAAATTTGTTTAAATGAAAAACATCAACTACCAGCACAGCTCTTTGTTTAAAAATCATAATAAGACTAAAAAAAAATCATAATAAGACTAATATGTTCTTCAGTTTCTCCTTGAGTTACAATTAAGGACCAAAGCTGAACACTGAAAAGTACTAAGTTTTCCAGTATTCTAAGTTGAGAGAGGCCTTAGCAGTTGGAACCAAGCACTTCTCCATTTCCTTTTGGCCTTAAAAGTTACCAGAATTGGCCTAACAACCCTCAACATCATTCCAAACCCAAATCAATATGAAAGGACACCTGGAGAGTTAGAAGCCAAAACATTTGAGGCATGCAGAATTCAAGGTGACAGAACAAGGAAGACCTCAAGAGATATATTTATTTAACCAGCAAACTTGCTGACCTGTTCTTGTGTTAGTTAAACAGAGGAAAAGGACTAGAAAAGAGGTAATGGAGTCAAGAGCAAAGGAACCTATACTCTTCCTCACACTTGCCCTTTAAACTTGGATAGATGAAGATCTGAGTCAAACAAGTGGATGGTAGACTGTTGGGGTCTGTCTTCTCAATATCCCACCCAAGGATACCTAGAGCCTGAAGGCACTCCAGCAATAAGAATTGGTGGAGTGGAATTCTTCCATATCAGGAAACTGCAGTAAGAAGTCCCCTGTTCATACTCTCCAAAGAATCCACACATATTCTAGTAAGAGCTAGGATTTGAATGGCTACCACACATAGTCATTTCCCTTTAGTATGAATGTCCTGAAGTGCACTGTCAGTTCCAAAAATGACTTTCATTTTGTGGTCTAAATTGGCACAAAGTCAGTAGTAAGCAGAGAAACAGAAGTATTAACAGAGAGATATTAGATGGCTCGCTGTCACACCAAAAGATTGATCATCGCACCAAGAGCCCCAGTATAGCTAATTAGAGCTAAAGAGCTACAAAACAGTATCTTTCTGAGAAGCACTTAGAGAAAGCCCAAATCAAAAGGGGATACAAAAGCAAGGACACTGGAGAAATGTGAAGACTTTGGTACCTATAGCTAGAGCAAATGTTAAACATAGCCCGACTCCTAACTGAATTAACATAAATTCTTATATGAAAGGACTACGTAGCTCGATTTCTATTATTGAAAATAAGATGTCTAATTTTCAACAAAAAAAATTATAAAGTATTGATGCATCTGACTCCAGGCCAAAATTCTAGGTGTAATCTTTTGGGCCCAACTATAGGTAATTACAAGCTTTCCTTGGCAGGTTTGTTAGGGTAGGGAAGAAGAAGAAGCAACTCTCTCTATACCAGACTTTGTGCACAGGCAGTGAATTGTATTTCTCTAGAAGGAGTTGCAGTCAGACACTTAGAACACTCACTCACTCCCTGCATTTCTAGCCTAGGCACCTCCATTTGGAGGCTTCCTTATTGGAGCCTCAACTGGTGCACTTCTCAGTTGCCTTCTCTAACACCTCGTTATCACAAGACCTTGGCTGAAGCACTTTTCCCTACTTTAAACCAACATTTTTCTGGGGGAATCTGAACCTTCCCCTCCCCCTACCAAGCTCCTTAGTCGTGAGATGATTCCTCCTACCTGAGCTACATATCATCTTATTATCACTTACTGTTATTCCATGGGGAAAATGGAACACTGGGCAGCCAGAATCTACTTTTGCCTCTTGATTATATTATTGCAGTAAGTGAATAACGCTTTACAAGTTGGAAAGCACTGAAGTCATAAAAAGTATGTTCTCAGACCACAATGGGATTACCTAGAAATCAACAACAGAACATAGCTGAAAAATCTCCAAAGTTTTGGAAATTAAACAACACATTTCTAGATGACACAGAAATTAATATATGTTTTGGATTAAATGAAAATTAAAAGACAATCTATCAAAATTTGTAGGATGTAGCAAAAGGGGCTTGGATGAAAATTTATAGCATTAAATGTGTATATTATGGGGGAAAAAGATCTAAAAATCAGTAGCCTCAGCTTCTACATCAGGAAGCTAAAGAAAGAAGAATAGTTTAAGTCTATCTAAAGGAAACAGAAAAACAAAAAATAAAAGAGCAAAGTCAATGCAAATAAAAGACTAAAAATCAAGGAAATTCAAAACAGGAAAACAAATAGAGAAAAAAAAAAACAAGCAAAACCAAAGGCAAGTTTTTTGAAAAGATAAATAAAATTTACAAACCTCCAGCCATGTAAACCAAGAAAAAAAAAAAAAGATACAAATTACTAAAATCATGAATGAATGAGAGGTCAACACTACTGATCTCATGGACATAAAAAAGGTTATAAAGTGATATTACAAACAACTCTATGCCTACTAATTTGATGACTTAGATGAAGTGGATGAATTCTTTCAAAGGCACAAACTACTGAAACTCATACAAGGAGAAATAGATAACTTGGATAGCCCTGTATCTCTTTAATGAATTGAGTCAGTTATCAATAATTGTCCAAACAAGCAAACCACTAGTTCCAGATTATTTTACTGGTGAATTCTACCAAACCATTAAGGGGAATATGATACCAATTCTCCAAAATATCTTCCAGAAAATAGAAGAATAAGTAACACTTTGAACACATTCTGTGAGGTTAGCATTACTCATAACAAAACGAAATGAAGATGTTATAAGAACAAATAACTACAGAGCAATACCTCTAGGAAGCATGCATTAACAATGCAAATACTATGATGAATAAAAAGACCAAGCGGGACTTATTCCAGGTACACAAAGCTGATTCAATATTAGAAAATCAGTTAATGTAGCCCACCATATTGACAGGCTAAGGACAAAAAATCATATGATCATATCAATTGATGCAGAAGAAGAATTTAGCAAAATTGATCGCTCATTCATAATAAAACTTTTAACAAACTAGGAATAGAGAACTTCTTCAAATCGAACATCCTCAAATTTATAAAGACTATCTATCAAAAAATCTACAATTACCATTGTTCTCAATTAATGGGGAGAAATTGGACACCTTTCCTCTAAGATCAGGAATAAGGCAACAGTGCCCTTCTCTACTCCAATTCAGCATTGTACTAGAAGTCCTAGCTATTGCACTAATGCATGGAAGCCAACTGAAAGAATTCCTAACGGCCAAAGATGGAAAATTTAGCAACAAAAATAATGTAGCATTTTATAAAATAAATATTTTTGGGTCCAAACATATAAATAAATGATTGAATAAGTGAATAAATGCAGAAGAGATAAAACTCTTGTGTAGATGAATTTTTTTAAAAAAATTATGTAGTTATTCCACTTTTTAAAAGTTTGAGCTTAATTCTCCCTTAAGAGTGGGTAGCACAAGTGACTTCCTTCCAAAGAGTTTGTAAAAGGACATACTAAAATGGGCATCGTAAAGAGCAACTTTTCAGTGGATAAACCTGAGAAACATTACTATGGTCAGTGGCTAATTTTAACATCAACATTATTAACTAATATTAAAAATATGTACTCCTGATATGACATGATGAGAATGGCACTTCACCTCTTTTTTCTTCCCCCTAAAACATACAAGCCCATTTTAAACATAAAAGAAAAATCAGATAAGTCCCAATTGAGGGACATACTACAAAATAACTAAAAAGTCCTTTTCAAAACTGTAAAGATCACCAAAAGTAAGACTATCAATATTAGTTACTTAATTGTGGCAAAAGTATCATAATGATGTAAGATATTAATAACAGTGGAAACTTTGTGACAATTTTTGTACTATCCTCACAATTTTTATGTAAATCTCCAGCTGTTCTAAAATAAAAAGTTTATTTTTGGGAAGGTAAAACACACAAAAAAAGGTAAAGAACAAAATCAATAAGAAGATGAAAAAGAAAAGAAATGTGCATGTCACTTCCTTGTAGCAGCATGACCCAGAAATTGATCACATTATTTCAGTTCATATTTTATCTTCTGAATTTCGTCATTCAGCCTTACTGCAAGTTAAGGCTATGGGCCTACTTGAAAATTAGGGGTTCCACTGCTAAAAAAGAAAATAAAAGAAATAGAAGAAGGAAAATGGATTTTGGAGAAATCCTAAATCTATTCCACAATCCCATGAGATTATTTTTCAGTAGAAAAAAATTCATGTAAGTTGAAAAATTCATAAAGACCAAAATTTTGAGAGATAAGGGAATACTTCACAAATCTCATGAAAAAAATTCTCAGTAAGAGATACGATATTTAATTACCTACGTGAAAAATGAGGTAATCATTATGATGTTTAAGAACAATAAGTCAAGGTGGTAAGGCAAGATTGTTTAGAATCCAAATGGGGGTAAAAGAGAATAGATGAGCTCTGAGCAGCTCATCATAAGGTAGTTGTGTATTTCAGTGTGGCAAGGGTTGGGAGGAAACAAGGAAATCAGTGGACCATAGAACCACAATCATTAGTGGCAAAGGTCAAGCAGAGGCACCTGGGAAATTTGGAATATGAGACTGCAACACTACTTTAAACCTAACAGAAGTAACATGAATTGGGTAAATGTATAATTGCTCTCAATTATATTTAAATTGAATCTCATAATTCCCTTTGATTGTGATGAATCCTTTCCATCACACACAGACACACAGACACACACACACACAGAGCATTCAGTTAAATTGAGGGAGTCATTGTGATGAGAAAATGGGTTTTAAATCTAACCCATGATAAAGGTGGGTGACAGTTAAAGACCATATTTATTAGCTAGCACTTTGGTTAGCCAAAATAGACTGGGTGAAAACTGGGTTATGGAATGGTTTAAGAAGCCAAGTAAGGCAAATGTGATGCAAATCAGGACAGTAGACTGGTATCAGGCACTGGTGAAGACCAAAAATAAAGGCAAAGAAAGTGGAGATAATCAAGTTTCTCTCAGGGGAAATGACAAGGGTGTAGTGGTTTCAATTGTCAGGCAAGAGGCTGAAGAAGCTCAATTCCTCCCACTTTTACTCAACCAGAGCAGCTCTACTTCATTTCTTAATATTGGGATCATCTGTAAGATTTCTCTTGAGGAAATACGGCGCAATTGCTTTTTAAAAAGGTGAAAAACTAATAGCAGAGGGAGACGCAGGCATATGTAGCCTTCCAACTTCAAAGGAGATGTATTCTAATATTTTTATTTTATTCAATTAAATATTTATTTGTACTCTTTTTTTTCAGAGTGTACTGAGGTTACAATAATGACAGAAGTCCTGAAATGAGTTGAAAGCTCCTTTCTTCACCAACCAGTGCTCATTCAGTTTGTCCCTGTAATGTCTTCTTACTTTGTTTGTTTTCCACTGATCTTGTGGAATCAAGGATTTTTTCTCAATATTTCAATCATTCAAAGTCAGAAGGTAGATTTTCTAGCCTGACTGTAACTCTGTATTTCCTGGGACACTGTTGGCATATGTTTGAATTTAAGAGGGTGGAGAAGGTGAAGTAGAGCATGGTACTCTTTCTTATTTTCATCATTAGCCTAGAAATCGCAAATTCAAAGGATAATGTCATTTGTGAATGGGCTTAGCAAAAGGTGATAGTGAGTAGTAGTGGCAAAAGGCATCCAAATTTGATTTTTTTTTCTTTCAAATTTTTATTTAAATTTCACTTAGCACATAGTGTGATATCAGTTTCAGGAGTCGAATTTAGTGATTAATCACTTACATATAACACCCAGTGTTTATCACAACAAATGTCCTCCTTAATACCCATCATCCATTTCACCCATCTCCCTACCCACCTCCCTTCCAGCAACCCTCAGTTTTTTCTCTATAGTTAAGAGTCTGTTTTATGGTTTGCTTCTCTCTTTTTTTACCCCTACGTTCATCTGTTACATTTGTTAAATTCCACATATGAGTGAAATCTTATGGTATTTGTCTTTCTCTGATTTATTTCCCTTAGCATAGAACACTCTAGCTCCATCCATGTCATTGCAAATGGCAAGGTGTCATTCTTTTTAATGGTTGGGTAATATTACATTGTAAGTATATACCACCTCTTCTTTATCCATTCATCAGTTGATGGGCTTTTGGGCTCTTTCCATAATTTGGCTATTTTTGATAATGCTGCTATAAATATCAGGGTGCATGTGTCCCTTTGAATCAGTATTTCTGCATCCTTTGGGTAAATACTTAGTAGTGCAATTTGTAGATAATGAGGTAGTTCTATTTTTAACTTTTTGAAGAACCTACATACTGTTTTCCAGAGGGGCTACACCAGTTTGTATTCCCACCTACAGTATAAAAGGGTTTCCTTTCTCCACATCCTCACCAACATCTGTTGCTTCTGGTGTTGGTAATATCTCCTTGGAGTTTTGACTTGTATTTCCCTGATGGTGAGTGACATTGAGCATCTTTTCATGTGTCTGTTGGTGATCTGGATGTCTTCTTTGGAAAAGTGTTTATTCATATTTTCTGTCCATTCCTTAACTGGATTATTTGTTTTTTGGGTGTTGAGTTTGATAAGTTCTTTATAGATTTTGGATACTAACCCTTTATCAGATATGTCATTTACAAATATCTTCTCCCATTATGAAGGTTGCCTTTTAGTTTTGTTGATTTCCTTTGCTGTGCAAAAACTTTCTATCTTGATGAACTATCAATAGTTCATTTTTGCTTTTGTTTCCCTTGCTTCTGGAGATGTGTCCAGTAAAACGTTGCTATGGCTGGTGTCAAAGAGGTTGCTGCCTGTGTTCTCGTCTAGGATTTTGATGGTTTACTTTCTCACATTTAGGTCTTTCACCCATTTTGAATTCATTTTTCTGTCTGGAGTAAGAATGTGGTCCAATTTCATTCTTTTGCATGTTGCTGTCCAGTTTTCCCAACACCGTTGGTTGAAGAGACAGTGTTTTTTCCGTTGGACATTCTTTCCTTCTTTGTTGAACATTAGTTGACCGAATAGTGTGGGTCCATTTCTGGGTTTTCTATTCTGTTCCATTGATCTATCTGTCTGTTTTTGTGACAGTACAATACTGTCTTGATCACTACAACTTTGTACTATAGCTTGAAGTCTGGAATTGTGATGCCTCCAACTTTGCTTTTCCTTTTCCAAAATTGCTTTGGCTATTTGGGGTCTTTTGCCATTCCATACAAATTTTAGGACTCTTTGTTCTAGGTCTGTGAAAAATGTTGGTGGCATTTTAATAAGGATTGCATTAAATGTGTAGATTGCTGGGATGCCTGGCTGGCTCAATGGAAAGAGCCTGTGATTCAGTCTTGGTGAGTTTGAGCTCCATGTGCAGGGTAGAGATTACTTAAATAAATAAAACTTCAAAAAAATTATGTAGATTGCTTTGGGTACTATAGACATTTTAACAATATTTGTTCTTCCAATCCATGAGCGTGGAATGCTTTTCCATTTCTTTGTGTCTTTCATCAGTGTTTTATAGTTTTCAGAGTATAGATCTTTTACCTCTTTGGTTAGGTTTATTCCTAGGCATCTTATGGGTTTTGGTGCAATTGTAGATGGATTGATTCCTTGATTTCTCTTTCTGCTGCTTCATTATTGGTGTATAGAAATGCAACAGATATCTGTATTTGTGTATCAGTTCTAGTAATTTTTTAGTCCAGTCTTTTGGTGTTTCTACATAGAGTATCATGTCATCTGAGAATAGTGAAACTGTGACTTCTTCCTTGCTGATCTGGATACCTTTTATTTATTTATTTATTTATTTATTTATTTATTTATTTATTTATTTGTTGTTGTTGTCTGGTTGCTGAGGCTAGAACTATGTTAAATAACAATGGTGACAGTAGACAAAAAGCTCCCAGTTTTTCCTTGTTGAGGATGATATTAGCTGTGGGTCTTTAGGATATAGCCTTTAGGATGTTGAGCTATGTTCCCCCATCCCTACTATGTTGAGGGTTTTTATCAAGAATAGATGCTGTAGTTTGTCAAATGCTTTTTCTGCATCTATTGACAGGATCATTTGGTTCTTATCCTTTCTTTTATTAATGTAGTGTATCACATTGATTGATTTGCAAATATTGAACCACCCCTGCAGCCCAGGAATAAATCCGACTTGATCATGGTGAATGGTTCTTTTAATGTACTGTTGGATTCGATTTGTTAGTATTTTGTTGAGAATTTTTGCATCTATGTTCATCAGGGTATTGGCCTGTAATTCTCTTTTTCAGAGCAGTCATTGTCTGGTTTTGGAATGAAGGTAATGCTGGCTTTGGAGAATGAGTTTGGAAGTTTTCCTTCAGTTTGTATCTTTTGGAACAGTTTGAGAGGAATAGGTATTAACTCCTCTTTAAATGTCTGGTAGAATTCACCTGAAAAGTCATCTGGCCCTGGACTTTTGTTTGTTGGGAGATTTTTGATTATTGATTCAATTTCTTTGCTGATTATTGGCCTGTTCAAGTTTTCTTTATCCTCCTGTTTCAGTTTTGGTATTTATATGTTTCTAGAGATTTATCCATTTCTTCCAGATGGCCCAATTTATTGGCATATAATTTTTTATAATATTCTCATAATTGTATTTCTCTGGTGTTGGTTGTTATTTCTTCTCTCTCATTTGTAATTTTATTTATTTGGGTCCATTCTTTCATCTTTTTTGATCAGTCTGGCTAGGGGTTTATCAATTTTATTAATTCTTTCAAGGAACCATATCCTTGTTTCATAGAGCTTTTCTACTGTTTGTTTTTATATCATTTATTTCTGCTCTAATCTTTATAATTTCCCTTCTTCTGCTGGCTTTACGCTTCATTTGTTGTTCTTTTTCTAGCTCCTTTTCATGTAAGATTAGGTTGTATATTTGAGATTTTTCTTGCTTCTTGAGGTAGGCCTGTATTGCTATAGACTTCCCTCTTATGACTGCTTTTGCTGCATCCCAAAGGTTTTTGAACATTGTGTTTTCATTTTCATTTGTTTCCATGTATTTTTTAATTTCTTCTTTAATTTCCTGATTGACCCATTTATTCTTTGGCAGGATGTTCTTTAACCTCCTTGTATTTGTGGTCTTTCCAACTTTTTCTTGTGGTTGACTTCAAGTTTCATAGTGTTGTGGTTGGAAAATATGCATGATATGCTCTTGATCTTTTTGTACTTGTTGAGAGATGATTTGTGATCCAGTATGTGATTTATTCTGGAGAATGTTCCATTTGTGCTCAAAAAGAATGTGTACTCTGCTGCTTTAGGATTAAATGTTCTGCATATATCTAAGTCCATCTGGTCCAATGTGTCATTCAAAGCCTTTGTTTCCTTGTTGATTTCCTGCTTAGATGATCGGTCCATTGATGTAAGTGGGGTGTTACAGTCTCTGACTACTATTGTATTATTATCAATGTGTTTCTTTATGTTTGTTATAAATTGTTTTACAAATTTGGGTGCTCCCAAGTTGGGGGCATAATTATTTACAATTGTTAGATTTTCTTGTTGGATAGACCCCTTTATTATGATGTAGTGTCCTTCATCTTGTTACAGTCTTTGTTTTAAAATCTAGTTTATCTGATATAAGTATGGCTACTCTTTCTTTTGATGTCCATTAGCATGATAGAGGTTCTCCATCCCTTCACTTTCAATCTGTAGGTGTCTTTAAGTCTAAAATGAGTCTCTTATAGACAGTATATAGATGGGTCTTGGTTTTGTTTGTTTCTTTGTTTTTGATGGGTCTTGTTTTGTTTGTTTTTGTTTTTTTTTGATGGGTCTTTTTTTTTTTTTTTAATCCATTCTGATACCCTATATCTTTTGATTGGAGCATTTAGTCCATTTACATTCAGAGTGATTATAGATAGCTATGAATTTAGTGTCATTGTATTACTCATTTTGTCATTGTTTCTGGAGATTTTCTCTGTTCCTTTCTAGTCTTTGTCACTTTTGGTCTTTCCTTCCTTCTCAAAGAGTTCCCTTTTAATATTTCTAGCAGGGCTGGTTTAGTGGTCCGGAACTCCTTTAGTTTTTGTTTGGGAAAGTGTTTATCTCTCCTTCTATTCTGAATGACAGCCTTGCTGGATAGAGTGTTCTTGGCTGTGTATTTTTCCCATTCAGCATGTTGAATATATCCTTCTACTCTCTTCTGGCCTGTCAAGTTTCTGTGGACAGATCTGCTGCTAACCTTATTTGTCTTCCCTTACATAGGGACTTCTCTTTTCTTGCTGCTGTTAGAAATTTTTTACCCCTATATTTTATAAATTTAAATATGATGTGTCTTGGTGGGGGCCTGCTTTTTTTGGTCTGGATGGGAATTCTCTGTGCTTCCTGGATTTAGATGTCTGTTTCTTTCCCAGATTAGGAAGTTTTCAGCTATAATTTCCTCAGATAAGTCTTCTACCCCTTTTACCTTCTCTTCTTCTTCTGGGACTCCTATGATATGAATGTTATTACACTCTATGGGGTCACTGAGTTCCTTAAGTTTACATTCGTGATCCAATATTTTTCTTTCCCTTTTCCTTTCACCTTCATTATTTCCATAATTTTATCTTCTATGTCACTTATTCATTCTTCTGTTTCTTCCATCCTTGTAGTCATTACATCCAGTTGGTTTTGCATCCCAGTTATAGCATTTTATTTTTTGTCTTACCAATTTTTAGGTTTTATCGTGTGATACCAGGGACTCCCTGGTGTTTTCTATGCTTTTCTCAAGCCCAGCTACTATCCTTATTATTGTTGCTTTAAATTCTGGATCACACATATTATTTATATCTGTTTTGATTAGATCCCTGGCCATGATCTTTTCTTATTCTTTCTTTTGGGGTGAATTCCTCTGTCTTGACATTTTGTCTAGGTCTCTGTCTTCATCTCTATGTTAAGAAAGCCTACTATGTTTCCTGCTCCTGAGAGTACTGATTTTACAATGAAGAGGTCATATACTGTCCAGGGCCTTGTGCTTCCGGAAGTGTCTTTGGTGTAAGCTGTGTGCACTCTGCTGCTGTGTTTTGGCTGCCCTTTCCCTCAGGTCAGTCCTCTGCAGAGTTTCTTTTTGCCTGCAGTGGAGTGTGTTTGGACCTTGGACAGAGTGTGGTGAGTTTTAACTAGGTGTGCTTAAAAGAGACTTGATGCTATTTCCACTAGAGCTGAAGCTTTGCAGAGCTTTATGGTCAATAGTGTGCATGTTGTGGGGGCGGTTGTGCTGGTCTTCTGGGGGAGGGACCTGCTGCTGTGCTTCTCAGGGTCATTTGCCCAGAAAAGCAGCACCTGCTGAGTGCAGGGGGATGGGGTTTGATGTAAATGGTTTCTCCTGCTACTGTTGGCACTGTGCTGCTTACTGAAGTTAGTTTATGTTGAGGGGTGGGGGGGGAAATTAATTTAGCTAGCTTCCTGGGCCCTATAGAAGGGAGTGCCCACCTGCCTCTGTCCAGGAAGCCCTCCCGGAAGAGCAAACAACCCCCTCATGTGTTCCAGGCATCCCTCAGATTGCTGCCTTCACCTTGTGTCTGGGCCATCTGCCCACCTGGAAGCACAGTGCACCTGTGTTCTATCCCAGGCAGGTCAACTGAGTTCTAAAGCTCCAAATTTTAGAGACCTGGCATGGCGTGGACCCATGCTTGTTTCTGGGGGAGGATCTCACCATGCTGGGACTGATGCAGATTTGTCCCAGAAGGGCAGTTGCACCAAAGTGCAAGGATATGGAGTTTGGACTAAAGTACAGTAAAGAGCCAGTGTCCAGGTTAGGAGCCCTCAGCAGGTGTCTATACCTATGTCGAGGGTTTGGGGAGGGAGATGGTGCCCACCAACTCTTTTGTCCCTGAAGAGGCAATACCACCTCTTCCAGATGCACTCCAAGAAGGAGGAAATGTCTCTCCCAGTGTGTCCCAGGGGATCCTCAGATTGCTACATCTGCTATTGGGATATCTGTCCTCCTCCTCCACAGGAGTACTGCAGCACCCACCAGCCTCCATCCCAGCCATGCCACAGACTTCTAAAACTCCAGTCTCTGAGCCCCATTGGTTGGAAAAACTCACAAAACTCAAACCCTCTCATTTTCCCAGTTAATGGCTTTGGAGAAGTGTTTTCCTTGTGCAATCCCCCATGTGCTCCTCTCTTTCTCTCAAAAACCTCCCTCTGTGACTGGGGCTCCATCCCCTCCACTGCCCCTGCAATCCTTTTCTCTCCCAAATCACATCTCTGCACCTCCTAACTTCCACAATGTGGCCTCTTCCCTCCACTAGTTGTGCAGTTTTTCTGTCAGTCCTCAGAATGATTTCTTGGGTATTCAGAATGATTTGATATCTATCTAATTGTGTTCAAGGGGTGAGGCAAGACTGGGGTCTTCCTGCTACTCCCCAAATTTGACTTTTTGTTAATGGCAGTGTGCAAACTAAACAAAATGTATCCAAGGATTAAATATGGCACTGTTTCCCCATTATAGAAAATACATCCTATGGAGAGTTTATCTTCATTAAGCCAAGAACAAAAGCAGGATTTGAAGAGGGTGCTTTATTGGAACATATATACAGACTCAAGCTGCATTGTAAGGAAAGTGATGGTAAACATGTTATTAGAAGAGATGGTGGTGAGCAGGAAAAGTCAAGATGCTAACTGCTTGACAGTGTCAAAATTTCACTTGCAAATACAGATTGCTGAAGGTTGAGACCAAAAAGACCAATGAAAGGCCAAGTGGGAGAGGCAGAAATGGTGGTCTGGCCTGGGAAGTTTCAACAGCTTGTTGTCAAAGCGGTGTGGGATCCAGACCTAGAATATGAGTCCTGATATATAACATCATAAGTCAGAGAAAAGCTATGGATCAAAATCAGGCTATTAGAGAAAGAAGAACATGAAAAATTGTTATTATTACATCAGGGATCATTTAGGACAAAAAATCAACAGGATTATAAATAAAAAGACAGGTAAAGAGGTCAACAGGCAAGAATTTTAGTGATAGAGTAAAATGTCACTGTGATTTGTGTTTTATGGTCTTTCATCTCAGAGGTCAGAGGCCCAAGAAGAACTACCTATAGTTCAAAATCATGAAACAAAATTATTACTTGGAGACCATGTTAGGAACCAATCAGCTGAAGGCAGTAATATACTAGTAATACATCCTCTGGCACTCATTTGGCTATGCTAAATTCACATTATGACCACTGGCTTGCAGCTACCTATTGTCTTGACAGAACAAAGTGGCAACAAACCATGCAAGAATATTTTAGGAATCTTCAATATAAAGGTAGTTTGTGAGGATATACTTGGAGTGGGGGTATTGGCCAGGAGTTTAACAAACATCTGTTTCAGGGCTGTCATTTCACAAAAAAATAGTTTTCTTTGATCTTGGGATGAGTATAAAACTATGTCTGCTTGCATAAGTTTCCATTCCAAGTGGGAATGCTACTTTTCCCTACTTCCATAAATGTATTATGTAGAGCAGAATAACATCTATAAAAGGAAATTGGGCTCTTTGGACAAATAATCACTTTGCAGATCTATGTTTTAAGAGCTATAATATAATTGCTATTATTAGAAACTGTATAGAATTCAGTGAGATTATAAAGAGTGAATCTTTTATGGTCATAGCAGTGTATACACTAATATTTTTGGTCATTTTGAATTTTAGTTGAACGTTTTCTAGAAATGATTGAGGGAATTGATTCTGATTTACTTCTCTTGAGCCAAAAATACAGCTGGAACATTATTAATACATATCGTCAAATATTACCATTATGAAATGTCAATATATTAAAATATATAATATCCATTCAGCTTCTGTCCTTGATAAAGATTGGGTATATCACAACTCCTCTCAGTCCTAATTTCATAATTTGCACTTTCTGACCAGAAAGATTGAACTTGTCTGAAGTAAGTCTATTTAATGGTGGTTTTCAGTATGAGTCTAGATCCATTCATATTCTTGGGATGAGTGCCTCATTGCTGCAGGCCTGTCAGTGGGAGTGTGGTTGTTTAATTACCAACTTGACTGTACTCTCTGACTAGATGTAGTGACAGTAATTCTTTAAATCCAGTGTCTTTCAATTTTCTTTTAAAATATATTCTCTTACAATTTTCTTTATATGTATTTATAGTGTGTATATATGTATGTGTTCATATATGCATGTGTGTATAAATGTGCATAAATATGTATATAATGTGTGTGTGTGTGTTTGTATGTAGAAGGAGACTAAGGGTTTATTGGGTGTAGTACTGACCAATAAAATGTCATATGATATTATCTATTCTAAGTGTTGTTAATTTTTGATAATTTGGATTTAAAAAGTTATGAGAGGAAAAATGAAACAAGATGAAACCAGAGAGGGAAACAAACCATAAGAGACTCTTAATCATAAGAAACAAACTGAGGGTTGCTGGAGGGGAGAGGAGTGGAGGGATGGGGTAACTGGGTGATGGACATTGGGGAGGGTATGTGTTGTAATGAGCACTGGGTATTATATAAGACTGATGACTCACGTACCGGTACCCCCGAAACAAATAATACATTGAAAAAATAAAAAAAAAAATATGCGTTTTTAAAAAATAGGTAACAAAATGAAGAATTAAGATTAATTGGACTGGAGAAAATGAATTCTATAGCATATAAAAGTTGTTTGTTATATCTTTAAAAAGATATCTGAATGTACATGTTAGGGTGCCTTAGGTAATTCTTCCATGCTTTCTTTTCACCCCCAGCATTATCGAGGTATAGTTCACAAATCGAGTTGTAAGATACTTAAAGTGCACAACATGATGATGTACATATGATGTATATATGCATTGTGAAAGTATTCTCATCATCAAAATAATTAACACATCCATCACTTCACATACTTACTATTTTTTTATAAAACAATTTAAGCTTTACTCTCTTAGCAAATTTCAATTATAGAATACAGTGTGATCAACTATAGTCATCATATTATACATTATAGCCTCAGGCCTTATTCATCTTATAACTGAAAATTTGTACCCTTTTACCAACTTCTTCCAGTCTCGTAGCTCCTGCCTCCTAGCCCCACTGCCTAGTTCTTTTTTTTTTTTAATTTTTTTATTGTTATGTTAATCCCCATACATTACATCATTAGTTTTAGATATAGTGTTCCATGATTCATTGTTTGTGCATAACACCCGGTGCTCCATGCAGAACGTGCCCTCCTCAATACCCATCACCAGGCTAACCCATCCTCCCACCCCCCTCCCCTCTAGAACCCTCAGTTTGTTTTTCAGAGTCCATTGTCTCTCATGGTTCTTCTCCCCCTCCGATTTCCCCCCCTTCATTCTTCCCCTCCTGCTACATTCTTCTTCTTCTTTTTTTCTTTCTTAACATATATTGCATTATTTGTTTCAGAGGTACAGATCTGAGATTCAACAGTCTTGCACAATTCACAGCGCTTACCAGAACACATACTCTCCCCAGTGTCCATCACCCAGTCACCCCATCCCTCCCACCCCACCCCCCCCACTGCCTAGTTCTTGGCAACCATTTTTCATCTTTCTTTTTCTATGAATTTGACATTTCTTTTCTTTTTAGATTCTACATATAAGTGATACCATGCAGTATTTGCCTTTCTCTGTCTGGTTTATTTCACTTAACATAATGCCCTCGTGTTCATCCATGTTGTTGGATTTTCTTCTTTTAAAAGGAATTTCTCCTTTTTAAAGGCTGAGTAATATTCCATTGTGTGTCTATGTATGCATATATACATACATAAGGGAGCTTTCTTAAAAACACAAAACCAAACAAAAAACTTATTTCAATTATATAGGTAAGTCCTTAATAAGCTTGAAAGTAGGTAACAGTTCTTTAAAAAGAAAAGAAATACATAATATTTTATGAATGCAATCTATGCATGTGTAATCATACTTGACATTTCTGAATCTGTCTTATAACTTGTTGTTTTACTTCTTCAAGTTCTTTTTTGGGTAATAAAGAAATGTTCTCCAATAATCTCTATATTATATATTTGGATGGAAAATGTAAAAATAATTTTTATATTTGAATGAAGGAAAATTTACATTGTAAGATAGAAATGCAAAATAATGTTATATTGTATGTCCATTCTAAAATAAAGTCAAATGTCTGGAAGGAGTAATGCAGAGAAAATATATAATATGAAAAAAAATAGTTGAATCTTAGTACACTATCACTTTTGCCTCTATTAGTCATTTGGTTACTTCCAATAGTTCTCCTGTAGCAATGAACCATAACTTAGCTTGAATTAGTATAGAATAAAGAATATGTATTTGAATCTATACAATATCTTCCACTCTTTTTTAACAATTCTTCACTGTATGGAATACACTTTTATTTTAAGCATTACAGTAAGAAGATACATATTGTTACAAAAGTATTATGGGAGTAGAAAGATATTATTGCACGTGGCTTAAAGATAGATTACCCTGTCACGTAGATGGCCACCAACAATTCTTTCAACACCCCTCATCAAAATACTTCCCTCTCTTGAATTGTTGCTGGCCCTATGACTTGTTTAGACTAAGAGAATGAGGAAGAAGTGATGTTGTGGGGAGTTCTAGAGTTTGGGAGCTTCCTTTCACTCTCTTGGGATCTAGCCAAAAGTCCAAAAGCTATGGCAGGATTACTGCGTGATGAGACAAACAGCCCCAGCCAGCCCCCAGTCATTACAGATACCACAGTGGAGTTGCCATGAGTGTGAATAAAACCATCTTGAATGTGCTGTCTCAGCCATGCTTCTAGCCAAAGACAGCCAAATAAGTATACATTTGTATCCTCACATCAGGTCAGCCAACTTACAGTTATAAGAAATAATGAAAAATAGGGGCGCCTGGGTGGCTCAGTCGTTAAGCGTCTGCCTTCGGCTCAGGTCATGATCCCGGGGTCCTGGGATCGAGCCCCACATCGGGCTCCTTGCTCAGCGGGAGGCCTGCTTCTCCTCTCACACTCCCCTTGCTTGTGTTTCTTCTCTTGCTTTGTCTGTCTGTCAAATAAATAAATAAAATCTTTAAAAAAAAAAAAAAAGAATGAAAAATAATAAATCATTACTGTTTTAAGCCAATAGATTTTGGATTAGCTTGTTACAGGGAAATCTGTAACTGAAGCATGGTTTCTTTGAGAATATACATTATTTTCAAGTATAAGATTTTTGAACCAAATAATTTTGTTACAAGGAAAAAGGACCAAGCCACCTCATCTCCATTCTCATGATTTAGAAGAAAAGATAATTTAATTATATGAGAAATTGGGGTGATTTCTAATTATATCTGTTAGAGTACTTTCAGCTGCAAGTACAAAATTCCTTACTTATATTTGCTTTAAAAAAACAAAGGCACTAATAAAGCTCCTTGATAACAAGTCTAGACGTAAAGAGCATGGGACTCTTGATCTCAGGGTTGTGAGTTTAAGCCCCATGTTGGGTGTTGAGATTACTGAAAAAAATAAATAAACTTAAAAAAAAAAAACATTATTGGTATAGTGGCTTCACAATGTCTTCAAATAAGTAGGATCTTTTCATTCTTCTGTGATTCATCTTCAGCAAGTTACTTGCTGTGTCATGGGTATGACTTGCCTCAGTTTTAGACATTATATTCGTGTCAAGGCAAGAAAGGTGCTGTCATGTGTATGCTTCTTTTTGATAGAAAATAAGTTTTCTTAGAAGCAATTCCAATCAAATTGTATTCATGTGCTACATTCCATTTCCCAGAAAGTTTTCACAGGGCCATAACTAACTGGCAGCAATGGGAAGCTGGAGAATTTCATATCTGGCAAAGGAGTGCAAAATTGTCATGACAGCTTAGACTGGCTTTGTTCTGTCAATGTGTGGAAGAACAACAGTGCAACTCTGAGAAGGACACCAATGCAACTCTGAGCAAAAGTGTATTCTACTAATGAGAAATAAAGTAAGATAAATAAGCAACCAAAAAGATCTGACAAATTGAATGAATTCGTTCATAGTAGTACCCTACTATTCTGAGTTTAGAAAATGTTTTGTTTTGTTTTCTTTTTAAATCCATGACAGCTATTGCTTACAAAACACTGGCAACAGTTATTATAATTTTTTCAGATCCATAAAAGGAAATTTCTCCCTATTACTGATTTTGTGAGAGGTACTTTAAAAAAAAGTAAATGATATTGAAATTTATTGATGTTTATAGCAGCAATGTCCACAATAGCCAAACTATGGAAAGAGCCAAGATGTCCATTGACAGATGAATGGATAAAGAAGATGTGGTATATATATACAATGGAATATTATGCAGCCATGAAAAGGAATGAAATCTTGCCATTTGCAACAATGTGGATGGAACTGGAAGGTATTATGCTGAGCGAAATAAGTCAATCAGAGAAAGGCATGTATCATATGACCTCACTGATATGAGGAATTCTTGATCTCAGGAAACAAACTGAGGGTTGCTGGAGTGGTGGGGGGTGAAAGGGATGAGGTGGCTGGGTGATAGACACTGGGGAGGTTATATGCTATGATGAGCGCTGTGAACTGTGTAAGACTGTTGAATCACAGACCTGTACCTCTGAAACAAATAATACATGATATGCTAAAAAAAAAAAAAAAGAAGAAGAAGAAGAAGATAGAAGGAAGGGAAAAATGAAGGGGGGCGGAATCGGACGGGGAGACGAACCATGAGAGACTATGGACTCTGAGAAACAAACTGAGGGTTCCAGAGGGGGTGGGGGTGGGGCAATGGGTTAGCCTGGTGATGGGTATTAAAGAGGGCATGTACTGCATGGAGCACTGGGTATTATATGCAAACAATGAATCATGGAACACTACATCAAAAACTAATGATGTAATGTATAGTGATTAACATAACATAATTAAAAAAATGCTTGAAAAAAAAACCACTCTATCAATAAACATCATAGTAGGTAAAAAAAAATATTTGTTTTGCTAACATTTCACTTATAAATTTTGTATCCATGTTTATGAATGAGATAGGCCTCTAATTTTCTGATGTTTTAATGTCCCTTGCTGATTTTGGAACTCAGGTTATTCTAACATCCTAAAATAATTTGAGGGGTATTTTCATTTTTCTTTCCCCAGAAATTTTTGTATGTGATTGATTTTTTTGTTCCTCGAATGTTGTCCTTGGTTTACGTTGAGGGAATTTTTTTGTGTGTGTGTCTAGGTTTATTGTGATGTAATGTATGTACTCTATACTAGACCCATTGTAGAATATAATTTGATGACTTCAGACAAATGTATATAGCAGTGGTAACTATAACCACAATCAAACTATAGAATAATTTTACCACCATCAAGCTGCTATTCTTTAGTAAATTATCTATTATCCCACCTTCAGCCCTGGCAACCAATGATTTAGTTTCTGTTCTTATAGTTTTGCCTCTTTCAGAATAGCCAGAATTATACCTTGAATATAAGAAATATCCTCTCCTCTTACTCCATCCATCTTTAGGCTAAGATTAATCAACTTTTCTTCATTGTTTCTAAGTATTTACTCATAAAATCTATGCTTGCATGGTTGGTAGCCTCTAACATGGCCCCCAGTGATTCCCACCTCCTGCTATATGTCCTTGTGCAATATGCTCCCCTTGAATATAGGCTGGACTTACTGATTCACTTCTAATATGTGATGGGATTTCACTTTCAAGATTAAGTTAGAAAAAGATTGTGACTTCCATTTAGGTGTTTTCTCTAGCTCTCTCTGATTGCCTTCTGTGAAAGCCAACTCCCATGAAATGATGCATCTATGTGGAAAGTGCTGCATGAATGAGCTTAGAAGCAGATCTTCTGAGACCTGCCAAGAGTTACAGGAGTAAGCTTGGAGAGGGATCTTCCCTAGTTGAGACTTGAGATGATTAAGACAGCTAGATTACAGATGTGTTAAGAGACCCTGAGCCATAAAAATCCAGCTAAGCCACTCCTGAATTCCTGACATAGAGAAACAATGAGAAAAGAAATGTTTTTAGCTGCTAAGTTTTAGGGTGTATTAGTTTCCTATGTCTGTTATAACAAATTACCACTTGGTAGTTTAGAACAATAAAAATGTAAGTTTTGTAGAGTTCTGGAGTCTTAGAAATCTGAAAACAATTTTACTGGGTCAAAATCAAGGTATCATCCAAGCCACATTTCCTTTGGAGATTATAAGGGACAATCTGTTTCTTGCCTCTTCTAGCTTCTGGTGGTTGCTGCCTTCGTTGGTTTGTCACTGCATCACTCCAGTCTCTGCCTCTGTCTTCACATGGCCTTACTCCTCTGTCTAATTTCCCTAGGCCTCTCTCTTATAAGGACACTTTTGATGGGATTTAGGGCCCATGTGGTAATCCAGATAATTTCCTTATCTCAAAATCCTTAACTGAATCACATCTGAAAAAATAAAAATATCACATAAAGTAACATTCATGGGTTCCATAGATAAAGATTTGATGTCTTTAGGTCCACTACCTAAGGTAATTTGCTATGTAATAATAGATAACAAATACACTGATCTTTACAGATTTGAATCTTCATAGGTTTAGACTTAGCTTTTACTGCTTGAGGTCTAGCAACAATTGACTTTTCTGATATTTCTCTGCCAGTTCTTTTTAATCTGTTTTTTTTAATTTTGACCAAAAAATGAAAAATGCTTATTTGAAGTCATATCTATCTTGTGATACCTCACCAAAATCCGAATCTGATTTATACTATTATATTGATTCTTTCCAACCCCTTTACTGGGAGCATCTGACTCAGAAGACATATGGTCTGCCTCCCAAATTATCATAGGTCACATATCTCCAAGTGTTTTGCTAGCCATTCCATAGCTCCCCACCTCTTTTGTCTTTAATAATTCACCACCACTAAATGCTGAATTACTAAGATAAAATATATATATTGTATTTTTGACTTCTAAAAATTAAATTTGGTTGTTTCCCAAAATAAGTTTGGTCAATTTTTTTTTCTATTTAAATGTTCCCTTTATTTTTAAAGAATGCTTTATATGTAAAATACATTTATTTTATACTTTATAACTTACAATTTCAATGTATGAGATCTTCAAGGACTTAATTCAATATGCATGGATTTTTTTTTCTGCTGACATTTATGGTGGATTTCATTTGTTTGTTGATTTTTTTTTTTTAATTGTAAGTGCTTGTTCCTTTGACTTCTATTTGTTTGAATTATTTGAGGATTGTATTAATGCACTGTTCTAGAAATAATTTTTCTGCTTGCCTCAATCAGTTGCCTAAAATTTTGACCAATTTACCACTATTTAACTTTTTGACTTGGAGTTTTTGTATCCATAGTGGTAGAAATTCTGGCTTTAAAACTATAAGGATTTAATAAATAGTTATCATTATGAGAATCTTCTGGTATCTGGTGAATTTTGCCTTTTGTTCTTTTTTTTTCTTATGAAATGATGTGTTAAATTATATCCCAGTTTTGTGGGTAGAGTTATCCTCTTCCTCTTGGACTCCATGATTTGCTACCAATCTCCTTGCCAAAAGGCCTGTGAAAGTCCTTGGTGTCTCCAGGCTTCCAGGATTGAGCAGATGTCCTCAGTGATAACGAATTTCTAGGGCTCACTAACTCATTGGGTACTCACTTTCCAGCATTTATTGATAATAGGTTGTTTCCTTTCATCCATCACTAGCTCAGCTAGCTGGTCCCTATAAAGAAGTTAGTGTGCTGATATCCTTTTCCATTTTATAAGTGCCATACTTTCCATTTTCATAAACTAAAATGAATGTAAACTAAAATGTTTGAAAAGCTTAACTTTTTAGTTATATTATTTTTGTTTTCTGGAATTATTCCATATTGAATTATGTTTTCCAGATCAAACATAAAATAAATTTTAAATTTCAAGGTAATATATGTTGCCTTAGTTTTATTCCTCAAGGTGTATATAATGTAAACTATATATATATGTATATATATATATATATATATATATATATACACACACACACATATATATATACACCACAAGGTGTATATAATGTAAACTATATATACATATATATATATACCACAAGAATTAGCATTAATCAATTTTTCCCATAAAACACAAGTTTTTAAACTGGGCTTTATAATTCCATGGAGTTTAGAGGCAGTGAATCATGTCACAAAGTGAGATAATAGGGACAGAAGGGCGGTGCCTGGGTGGTTCAGTTGGTTAGGCGGCTGCCTTCGGCTCAGGTCCTGATCCCAGAGTCCTAGGATTGAGCCCCGCATCAGACTCTCTGTTTAGCTGGGAGCCTGCTTCTCCCTCTGCCTGCTGCTTCCCCTGCTTGTGCTCTCTCTCTCTGTCAAATAAATAAATAAAATCTTAAAAGAAAAAAAAAATAGGGACAGAAGGTTGAACATAAGCCCTCCCATTTTATCCTGCTTAATTAAAGTACTCAACTTTTTCCTATTTTACATACTGAAATTCCAAGCAATATCTCATTTGAATAAAAGGTTGCATCAATTTAAGAATGGCTTGAAAAGTTGAAAATCCTCATATTTTCTTCTAATGTTTTGGAACTGACTCAGTTGTAAAGGGGGACCTTAATTATCTTGCTTGAGAATACTTTAATTTGTATGGTTAACTATATTCTTTCTGAAATAATTATTCATTCATTCATTCATTCATTCATCTTTTTTAAAAAGATTTTATTTATTTATTTGACAGAGAGAGAGAGAGAGAACACAAGCACAGGGAGTGGCAGAGGGAAAGGGAGAAGCAGGCTCCCAGCTGAGCAGGGAACCCGATACAGGGCTCTATCCTAGGACCCTGGGATCATGACCTAAGCCAAAGACAGATGCTTAACTGACTGAGCCACCGAGGCAGCCCTCATTCATTCATCTTGAGAGCAGGTAATTAAGTGCTAATTCAAAGAGTCCATAATATAGTTTATTATGTAATATATAAATAATAACTATAAATGCATAGAAATATATTATAACTATATAAATATATATCTTTTATGCATCACAATATTTATTGGTGAAGAGTTTTGTTAATACCTTTGCTTAAATTATAAGACTTCGACAGTCCTGAATGTAGCATTAAAGTGTAGAAGTCTTTAGGAAACAGAAAAACACAAAAATTATTACTACCCAAACTGTATGGTAATTTTGAGTCCCTGCTAGCTTGTATGTATAGTGTACATGAGAAAACTGTATGGTAATTTTGAGTCCCTGCTAGCTTGTATGTATAGTGTACATGAGTGGATGAAAAAAACGGTGAAATTTAAAATAGGATTGAATCTTTTGGTTATTAACTAGTTGATATAATAATGGAATTTAAAACAGAAATCACTGTTTGTAATATGGTTATTAAATAAATCTTGGGTGATTTATGACTATATTAAATGGCTAATTCCTGACACCATGTTAGAAATCTCTGAGAAGGAAAGCAATAATATCCTTAGAAAAGGGACAACATCTTAATAGAGATCAAGGGGAGAGATCATTTATTAAAAATATATAAAATTTCTATCATAAAGACAAAAACATTTTTCCTGCAAATATTTACTTTGACTACTGAAATGAACCAGAATTTCACAAACTATCCATGTTTCCGACCTGCTGCAGATGGCAAAAAGTGTTTGGTTGCCAAAGGTGTAATCTCGAGAGGGCTGAAAAATAAATGATTTATTCTAAGATGACAGAGACATGTTTTCTTACCAGCTGTCCAGTTTAGATATGGACTTCTAAGAAGAATTCCCACAAGCAATTTTGTATCTGTTACAAGTATATTAGACAGGGGCATGCTATGTCTTAGTGGTCATTTCCAAGAAGAGTGGTAACAATACTTAATTTTGTGAGAATCTGATGAAAAATTAAATGTTTGATTATCTGTACAAAGAGTTAGCTGACTACGGATTTGCATCTATCTTAAAGAAAGATTCACTTTTAGATTTAAGAATATTAGATGCATATAGGCTTTAAGACAGGAGAGGTAATTTCCATCATTCTATAGGTATAACAAATCTAGTTCTATAATTAGATCATAATTTATGTCATCAAACTTGGGAATCTTAGGCAATTAAGATAATATTTTACACTTCCTTTAATTCTGCCTAAAAATATTATTTGGCAGAATTAAAATCTATTTGCTCTGTAATGGAAAAGTACAGTTTATAGCAGATCTCATTTGCCACTGACAAATGGGAGGATAGAAAGCAGATTACCTGTTAGAAAATATACCAATGAAAAATTATTGTTCAGAATCAGTTATTTGATTAAATATGTTTTCAGTAAAATATTCTACTTTAAAAATGCACATTTTGGATTATTTGCCATTGAATCAGTAAGAGTTTCCTTTTATATTAACCTTTTTTCTCTTAAAATCATTTCATTGCATATTTCCAGCTCCTGATGGTAAAGCAAGAACATCTCTCTCTCAATCCTAAGACATTATGGAAATTACATAAAAAATGGTGTTACTTAATAATTATAAAAGTATTTCAACTATAGCAGTGTTAGAGTATAAAAAGATTGCCATAGGAAATTTTGCATGATTCTAGCAATACAGCTAGCAGATAAATGTGAGTAGGGAAGACTCAGAGCAAAGGAAATAATGGCTTGAGTCTTTGGAGCTAAGTGAGGCTCTTCTCAAGAAGCGCCAGAGAACTTTTAAGTCAGAGTCAACAAAGCAGAATGTGAAAAGTAGTGGAGAGGGGAAGCATCAGATTAATTCATTGAAGACCTGTATTAAAATAACTTGTCGTTTTTTTTACTCTCTGTAGATACAGCTGTAACTCTTGCCCACAGCACAAACTTTGGGAACTACTGTTCAATGACTTGATAGATATAGAGAGAGATGGGAAATTAAGAAGGTGCTTGTCCTAACAGAGCAGTAAACACAGTAAGGCATCAACTGAAACTCTTCAATAGAGAAGGAGGAAAAAATATGTGGGAGAATAGAGGAGACAATTTGGCAGAGCAATAGAATGAAGTGAATTGCTTCATCTTTCCAGAGTAAAGCCCCATTTATTTGCAGTCAGATTCTATGTTCACTCTGCTTGCTTTCCTCCCATATTCCAGTTTGTGAACACTGCCTATTGAAATATCAGCTCCAGTTATAAACAAATAGTTCACACTTCATTCAAGAGAGAGGTTAGTTTGGAAAGCATTCATGTAACTTGTCTAATATTAGCCTTTGTCAGCTACCTATTCTAACAAAATCTTTGGTTAATAAATACAACTGAATAACCAAGGACACAGCCTTTTAAATAAACCATTAGCATAAAAGCAAACGACCAATATGAGCAAAGAGATGGACTGTAGGGAAAAAGATAATGTAGCTATAAACATAAAAACAAATTCCAATGTCCCCAGAAACATTCAATAGGTCTTTACAACATAAAACTGAAACTGTTTAATATGGAAAGTGGTGTGAGAGACACATGGAGGAAAGTTGAGACTTCCTTATCCTTGCTGTCATCCCAGCTATTCTAGTCAAAGGACATCTTAGATGAGACAAAATCTAGCCAACCCTCAGACATGTAGAACATACCAGAGGACTCAGACAAGAACAACAAAACAGCCTCCTCAACTTGCAACTGATTGCAGACAGGTGAATGAGGTTAGCCAAGGCTGGAAGACTGGCTCATCTAAACTGTATTTTCATGAGCAATATTAAATAATCATTGTTTTGGGGCACCTAGGTGACTCAGTCATTAAGCGTCTGCTTTCAGCTCAGGTCATGATCCCAGAGTCCTGGGATGAAGCCCCACATTGGGCTCCCTGCTCAGCGGGAAGCCTGCTTCTCCCTCTCCCACTCCCTCTGCTTGTTTTCCCTCTCTCGCTGTGTCTATGTCAAATAAATAAAATCTTTAAATAAATAAATGAATAAATAATCATCGTTTTAGGCTTTTGGGTTTGGAGATGGTTTGTTGTGTAGCATTTTTGGAGCAATTGATAACCTAAACTGATAATATGATTTTAATAGCAAATTATTAAAATTGATCAAAATGACTTTTGTTTGACCAGCTACATTTATTAAATGACTTTAATTTGACTAGCTAAGTTTAAAAAACATTATTTTATCAGGTAAAATTATGATCAAATTATGGTGTATTCAAACAATGACATACACTGTAGCTCTTAGGGAAATTTATGTTATGTTGTGAAATAATTTTTAAGATGTATGATTAGAAAAAGTCAAGGTATAGAAAGTTGGATATAGCTATTTGGGTTTTGTAAAAAACTATTCATATTCCTAATTATCTGTATCTACACATATATGGATGGTTTGCTTCCTTACCTATTGAAATGGGAAAATATATTGACTGATTTTAGAATATTGGACCAGCCCTGCATTCCTGGGATTAACCCCATTTGATCATGATATATTTATCTTTTTCTGTATTCCTGGATTAGATCTGCTAATATTTTATTGAGGACTTTGGCATGTTTGTTTACTAGGGATCTTGGGTTGTAGTTTTCCTGCAGTGTTTATTTGTTTATGGTTTGATATCAAAACAATTTTTGCCTCATTACATGAGTTAGGACATGTTCCCACTTTAAGACTGGAAGAGTTTGTATAGAATCGGTATATTTTCTTCTTTTTAAATATTTGTTAGGATTTGCCAGAGAAAGCATATAGGCCTAGAGTTTTGTTGTTGCTGTGAGGTTTTTAACTATAAACTTGGTATCTTTAGATGTATAGAACTCTTAAGGTTACACACACACACGTTTATTTTATCTATGTTATATTAGCCTAACTTTTGTTATAAGATTCTCTTACTAAATTTTATAAAATTTTTTGGTTCATTTAAATGTCTATAGATCTGTAGCTATGACTCCTTTTTCGTGACTGATATTGGTAATTTGTGTCTTCTCTTTTTTCTTGGTTATCTTGGCTAGAGTTTTATCAATTTTCCCATGGCTTTGTCTTTCATTTCTAGGTATTGTCATAGGAGGTATTTAGGTATAGTTTTGGGGCACAGTATTTACCTTTTTAAGATTCTCTGAGATTCTTAGATCTGTGGTGTGGTATTTTTCATTGCTTTTGGAATTTTTTTCTCTTAAATATTTCTTCTCTCCCATTCTCTCTTTCCTTTTTATGAGATCCCAGTTATATGTATGTGAGCTCTTTTGATATTGTCCCACATGTCCTGAATATTCTGTTCCTTTTTAACTCATTTGATCCTTTTCTTTCAATTTGGATAATCTCTACTTATCTGTCTTCAACTTTAGTGACTCTTTTCTTGATGGCATTGAGTCTACTGATGAGTCAATTTTAAGTCTCTCTCATTTCTAATTGATTATTTCTTATAGTTTCCTCCTTTTTGCTAAAATTCCCCATTTGCACATGTGTGTTGTCCATCTTCTCCACTACAGCCTTTAACATGTTAATTATAGTTGTTTTTAAATCCCTGACTGGTAGTTCCAATATCTAGGTTGTATCTGAATGTCTACAGCATTCAGGGGCTTTAGAGTTTCTACTTTTCTTTGGATTTTGGGCTAGTTGGTTGCCCTGTGACCTCAGCTTTTGATAAAGTCAAGAAAATATATGTAAATTGCCCTGCTTTTTCTAGTTAGTAAAATGGGAGCAGCACTCTTTCTAATCTTCTACGCCCTTTAAACAAGACAGAACTTTTGATTACCAGTTTTTCACTACACATTTTTTATGCCTGTTTTGCTTGACTTACTAACCTTAGGTAGTAACAGGAAATATTTGTTGAGTAAATGAATTTATTTATACTATATTTTGCCACTTCTATCCCCTCCACACCTTTAAGTTAGAATAAATCTCTCTAGTGTTTTCTGATGATTGTCATTACCTTAAACACAACCCATAAGTTTCTATTTCTTGATTTATAAATTGTGGGCATACTTTACTTCTTAATGTGAATGTTGAGAATTTACAGCACTTTTCCTGTCTCATGAAATCTAGTTTTGTAATATTCTCTTTTTGAATTGAGATATAATTGACATATAAAATTGTATTAGCTTTGCCTATGTGACATAATGATTTGCTATATGTATATATTGCAAAATGATCACCACAGGTTTAGTTAGCATCTATCACCACACATAATTACAAATTATTTTTTGTGATGAGAACTCTTAAGATCTACTCTCTCAGCAACTTTCTAATATACTATAAATTATAGTCACAATGCTATACAGTATATCCCTAGAACTTACTTATAACTGGAAGTTTGCAATTTTGACCACCTTTAGCCATTTTTACCTCTGCTTCTGTTCACTGTATCTATGAGTTTATTTGTTTGTTTGTTTTAGATTGCACATGTAAGTGAAATTATATGATACTTGTCTTCCTCTGTCTGATTTCTGTCACTTAGCATAATTCACTCAAGGTCTATCCATGCTGTTGCAAAAGTGCAGGATTTCCTTCTTTTTATGGCTGAGTAATTGTCCATTGTATAAACATACCACATCTTCTTTATCTGTCAATGGACACTTAAGTTGTTTCCATGTCTTGCTATTGTAAATGATGCTGCAATGAATATGAGAGTACACATATCTTTTTGAGATAGTGATTTTGTTTCTTTTGGAAAATACCCAAAAGTGGAAATGCTCAGCCATATAGTAGTTCTATTTTTAGGTTTTTGAGGAACTTCTGTACTTTTTTCCGTAGTTGCTGTACCAATTTACATTCTGACCAATATAATATTTGAATTTTTGTTTTTGTGTATAGTTATCTTTATAATTTTAAAAAATTATAGAGTACATTGAGACTTTATAAAGCTATGAAAGATGAAAACCACTATGTGCTTCCACTCCTTCCTCCAAAATATTGATAGTTACTGTTAAGTTTGAAAGCTTTTTAATAATTACACTCAATTTGTCCGTATCTAAAAATAGTCCCTGAATATATGATCTAATAAATCCAATGTATAATGTAAATTTGTTAATACTACTGAACCAATAAGTGATACTGTGCCTCATTTGTGCATACTTGATTGTATGCACAATAAGAAAGATGGACACAAAGACTATTTTTAAACTCCCAGGTGGAAGTTTCATCTGAGTATCTATTTTCACATATCCTTGTCAGTCTAAATTGCAGTTATGGGAAAAGCTACTCATCTGTATATAAACCACTAAACATTTTGAAGAGTACTCAAGAATTTGAATTGTACAATCCCTATTTATTTTCTCTGGGTAGCCAACTATTGCCAAAAATAACTACTCATTGATGTAGCTCAATTACTCTTATTTTTTGGAAATATATGTAAATCAAATAGTTCTAGTTGCAGGAATAATAATACATATACAACATTAGTTTCCTAGGTCTCAAAGAGCCTGGGAACCTTATGTTTATAAATTATTTCCTTTTAGGTTGTGACTTATTTTAATTCAGTTTTATCATTTATATGAATCTAGTTTAAGTTTTTATGGCTATCTGAACATAACATAAATATTCACAACTCCCCAGACAGCATCTCTACATTCACTCATTGTAGACTTGATTGAAAATGTTTTGTAACAGACCCACTCTATAGCTTTAAAATTCTTAGACACAAATGGCATATTCTAAATCTAAAATTCAAAGTCCAAAAGAAATTGCAATACCTAAACTGACATTGAAAATTGAGTGGTCTTGGTGAAATAGAGATTGCTATCAGCTTCATAACTAGTGAGTAGATACACATTTTGGGGGAGTTAATAATTTGTCAAATTGGTCATGCAGCAAATTGGTCTTGTGATGAATGGCTATTGGTGAATGGATTTTCTGCAAATTGATCTATGGGCATTTAGTTCTCCACCCCAAAATGATGACCGAAAAGGGCATCCTCACCATTTTGACAAACTACTGAACGTATGTGCAAGGATATATAGAGATACTTGCACAAATGGTCCAGAGAACACCATGTCACACCTGTAGGTTTACACTGCTGCTGTGAAGAGGGTTTCTAAAATTTTAACAATAGATATAGATTGCTTTTGGAATTATTTCAAATAAATGAATGGCCAAGCATGTAAATTATTAACTTATTTATATTGAAACTGATATCAAATAATTTCTCCATAGGTCACTATTAGTCTATTTTTTAAATTTCTGTTTGAATATGTACCAATTCATATGTCTTATACAGGTGCACAAAGATAATCTATTCTATGAAATTTTCACTTTAACATTAATTTAAGGTGATATAGAGATTGGGAAAACATGCTAGCAATAGTTATGAACATACTCATTCTAACAGATTCACATCATGGGATAAATTTAATTGAAGCAATAGTTGTAAAATGCCATTTTCCCTTTATTATGCTTGTGTTTCCCTTTACTAACCATTCTGAAGAACTCCAAAATTAGTTCCTTCTTTCATAGTATCTTCTTTTCATGTGAATTTTGCTTGTACTGACATTTTATTTTTTTCCTTCTTAGAGAACCATAAACTGTGTGCCTTCTCTGTGGTTACGTTGCTTAGGTTACATGATCCTACTTCAAGAACTACTTGACCTGTAAGTGTATGACTTTGTGATAGTTTTTTCAGACTGTTTTTTTTCACCTGCAGCTCTCCAAAAGTGGCTGTTTTCTATTACCTGATTTCTGAGTTACGTTTCTTATCCTGTATCAGAAACTTGGCTTCAATCTCTGGTTGACCCCCATTTCATTTTCTTTGGCTTATCCTTCCTTTGTTTGTATTGTCTTCTTTCTCCATTCCCCTTTTCCCTCATATTTATTTATTTATTATTATTTTTTTAATCTTTAAAATTTAATTTTAATTAAAAAGTAACAAAGAAATGTAAGAACTATTATTTAATCAATTTGTAAATAATTTAATACCATTCATTCTGGATTGTACCTTGATTTCTCTAATTATTAGACAATATTTTTAACTTTTAGGTTATATGGCCAATTTTTTATTATTATTCTTTAGTCATTAGTAATAGATTTTTTTTATTGTTATGTTGTGTTCATCACCATACATTACATCATTAGTTTTTGATGTAGTGTTCCATGATTCATTGTTTGCGTATAACACCCAGTGCTCCATTCAGTATGTGCCCTCTTTAATATCCATCACCAGGCTAGCCCATTCCCCCACCCCCCTCCCCTCTAGAACCCTCAGTTTGTTTCTCAGACCATAGTCTCTCATGGTTCGTCTCCCCCTCCAATTTCCCCCCCTTCATTCTTCCCCTCCTGCTATCTTCTTCTTCTTTTTTTTTTAACATATAATATATTATTTGTTTCAGAGGTACAGATTTCACACAAAGTTGAGTGCTTGAAAATAAACATGCTCCAGCTCACTTACTCTGCAAGAGCTGTCTTCTTCCTGCGGCACCTCTTGTTTATGCTCGGCTACTTTACATGGTGCCTCTTATCTTTTCTCATCACAACATGAAAGCCATCTTCTTTATTTTTCACATGTTTTTAAAACCTCTCTTATTTCCTTTATCTTCTGGAGCCCCCAAGGACTCCCCTGCAGGTGATATGAACTGAGAAATTTACTGTGTGTTTTTTCCTTAAGCCAGGGAAACTAGCCACACTTTGCCCACCCAGCTTTATTAAGAAATATTCTGGAGGAATGTGAGTAGCTATATTTTTTTTAATCACAGAGGTCACAGCCATTTCCAATTTGAGAGGAAAAACTGAGATTCGGTTTAAATGAGTATTAAGAGCACTGGCTTTGGATTCAAACTTCATTTGTACTCCCCATTTTCCCACTTACGGAGTTGGGGTCTCAAGTAAATTCATTTATCCTTTCTCAGCTTGTGTTTTTTCATTTGTAATATTATTAGTACATATGACAACTTATGTATGTGCATGTGTGAATGAAATGATATTTATAACACTTTGCTGAATGTCTGGCACATTATTAACACTTAGTAAACAAATGCTCTAATCAGTAATTATTATTTTTAATATGTAATTTTTCTTTATCCCAATTTGCCTTAACTGGTTCACAATCTTTCCTGTGTTCATTGTCTCATTACAAAAAAAAGAAACATTTTTTTTTTATTTTGACCTACTAAGTTGAATCTCAATATTGAACTAGTCCTTTTATCAATGATAAAATTTTTATTTGATTTTTTTTGTTTCCTAATATGAATCTTTCATTAACCCCTTAAGCAACCGAATTATGTTAGTAGTAGCAGTTTCAGATTCATTAAAATTGAATATTTGTGACACTGTGCATTGTTTCTTTCTGGGAAACTGCAAAGATGTATAAAAATGGCACTGACAATGTCTTCCTGCACAGGAGTATTTCTGCTCTCTACTTCTCTTTGATCAAGGTTCTATATCGTTTACTCTCCTCTCTTCTTCTTGGCAAACCTCATTCCCAAGGTCTTTTAAGGGAGAAGCCTGGCAAATAGCACCTTTTTTCTTTCTTTTTCCTTCTTACTTTGTAATGTTTTGTCTTTCCCCCCCAGTCTACTTACCATCCTTCTTCCATTCTCCATTATTTTGATTACTTTCCTTTTTTCAATTGTGGATAGTGATCCTTTCTTTACCCTTTATTCAGATAACCAGAGAAGCTTTGGACTCCACATGTCTTGTCTACCATTGCTCTCATCCTGATGTCCTTCTGGGACTTACTCTCTAACAGGTTTTTATCATGGTGTATGCCATGATTTAATTGCTACTGTTCCCTATACTGCCCCACATTACCCTCCTCATCACCCTGTGTTCTTCGTGGCTTTTCTCAGAATCTACAATCTCTGATAGGAGATGTCACTTCAGATTCACAGCATTTTTTTTTTTTTTAATTATCTGACTGTGTGAAAGTTTGTCCCACTCCCCAAAGTAACATTCAGAGAAGCTGTCTCTTACAGAAAATTCATAATAATTTGATTTATACTTTAATATAGTTATACTTTCCAGCTTTGTACTTTAACTCTTTCAAAAATATATATGGAGGGGCACCTGGATGGCTCAGTAGGTTGAGCATCTGACTTGATCTCAGCTCAGGTCTTGATCTCAGGGTCGTGAGTTCAAGCCCTATGTTGGGCTCCATGCTGAGCTTAAGTGGAAGGGTTTAAGTGGAACCTACTTAAAATATATATATATACATTTGTTTGGTGCACATTCTGCATGACCTGGACATTCATGCATTTGATGGAAGGGGTTGTAAAATCACCCAGATATGGGATTTGCTAAATGAGCTTTAGTCAGCTGATTATTCACCACTTCCTTTCAAGTCAAAGAAAATATTGAAGTCCTTTTCTGGTATGAGCACGTTTAGTGCTGAGATTATGCCTTCACCAAGGATAGTTCAAAGAAGTAGTGAATTACATATTATTTTTATATATTATATATTGTATTTTATTTTATATAATTTTATAATTATTATTATATTATAACAATTTTACATTTATATAATACATATAAATAAGATATATATTATATGTTATATAAATTTAATATATGTCATATATAAATATTTATAAATATTATATATTTACTATTAGATGGGAGCAGATACCAAAAAATAGGTGGCTGGTTTTCTTGACTGAGATTGTGAGAATATATAAGAGGAACAATCTTAGATTTTCTTTACTTAAAAAGCCATCACAAGTTTCATAGGTTAAAGCAATACTAACAAATCTTTCAAATCAGTAACCCAGATTAAAATACTTGTGCCTATTTGTTTCACACAAAGCTAGCATTGTACCAAAGAAAATCTCCATAGCCCTCCTTTTCTTTGACTTAAAGCTTGATCTTATTCCTCCATAAGACCAACTCTAAATGCACTGCACAAAATCCCTAAGGATGTGACTTGTAACGAGGTTTCGATAGTGCATGGTGTGAAATCAGCACACAAGCACAAGGCTGATAGTTGAGAACCCATTCACAGAACAGCATGGGAAAGCATAAGCCTTTCAAGAAGTCACAATGTACTTTTGCAATGTGGCAAATTGTAATCCACAGGAGATGACAGCAGCCAAAAGAGAATGTCTCCTTTGCAAAATTTAGGAGGGAAAGTCAAGGGCTTTACAAGGCAGAACAATTTTTTCCCTTCACACTAAAGAAACCCTATAATGAGTGTTTCCACAGTCATTGCTGAGACCTGGTTGAAAGAGCTAGATTGGCAGGTTTAAAATCCTCGTAAGATATTCTTCCCTGAGTTTTTACCTCACTGCTTTTCCTAGATGCCAGTTGTAGAAGCTACGTGGTGACAACCAGATGATACATATGGCTTGTCTATGAGAGAAAGGGTATTTGTTTAATCCACGTGCAGGTGAGCATTAAACACTTTAACAGTAACTCCTGGAAGACAGACAGATAAGGTGAAGTCCTAGCCACTGTTTGTGTGGAACAAAGTTGGAGTTTCCTGATAAATGAAGGAGAAAACAACAGAAAGGGAAAAAAGGATGAGAAACATAGGTGATTATTGCAAGCAACATTTAACATCTAAGATATATTTTCCCACAAAGAAGGAGGGAAACAAACTCATTCCCACCATAGATGAAGCAATTTACAGAGAGTGCTTAGTGGAAGACATTCCATTGAAAAGGTCTTCTGAAAATATATTGACAGACTTTCTTTCCCTACCTTTGCCATTTCACAAGTGTAAGAAATGTAAATTGTAACAGATAGAGCTAGAAGAAGAGAAATGATTGATGAAATATATGTAATCAACTATTTCTTCTACTTTAAAGACTGATCTTTAAGCAGTTTCAGACAGAAAGATAATTTTTTAAATTAATATAGTGGTTATGAATAAAGAAAACAAGAGGTCTGCTGTCATCCAACATGAATCAATATATATAAAAGCAGATGAGGGGTGCCTGGGTGGCTCAGTCGGTTAAGCATCTGCCTTCGGCTGGGGTCATGATCTCAGGGTTCTGGGATCGAGTCCTGCGTCAAGGAGCCTGCTTCTCCCTCTCCCTCTGCTGCTCCCCCTGCTTGTGCTCTCTCATGCCCTGTCTCTCTGTCAAATAAATAAACCTAAAAAAAAAAAAAAAGCAGATGAAACACAATCATGATAATAAAGGAAGAACACCTTGGCAAGGTAGGGACAAAGGATTTTCTCAGACACTCATGATTAATGGTTCCCACCAAAGCCCACAGAAGAGAGATTTGTAGTTAGCATGAGAATCACACTGTAGTGATATTTATATTTTTATATTTTTTCTACATATTTAGTCTTATGTTCAATGTTTATAAAATGCTGTTCATTTTCAGTGTGTTTGGTTATTTAGAACTAAACTTATAATTATGCTTATGAAGTTTTGAATTAAAATAATGTTTAGACAATAAGAGTTAATGGAACAAGAAGAATCTAACTAACAATTCTATTCAACATATGTTTGGGACAGATCATGTAAAAATTAGAGAATAATCTCACTTCCACTTTTGGCATGCTGTCTGAAAAGGTCTAATTTTCCTTTGGACAGTCATACCAATATGCATTATATTTCCAGAAATTTTGTGTTCAAAAGTTAGGCCAATTTATGACTGGATGCCACAATTACCTGGCATCCAATTTATAATTTGGATACTCTGGGCCTTTCTGTTATTTTTTTCTACAATTTAACATTTGTTAAAATAGATATTTTTTTTATACATTTTCTAAATGTTTCCATTTTAAGTTTTGTTAACCAGAAATTGGTCTTATGACAAGTTCTAAAAACTCTTTCCCTGGCAGTAAAACATCTCCAATAATTCTTTAATTTCTATTACTTTTCCAGCTATGCATAGAGCTAGACTGTAACTGCAACTGTGCTTTGCAGAGAGGAGGTGCCCCATTAAATATATGACCATTAGTATGTGAGTAAAAGTGTATTTGTCATTTCCAGACCTGGCCCCTAAAACCTCTTACCCAAACCTCCATGGTCTCTCTTTTTCCTTATCTGCCCAAACCTCCATGGTCTCTCTTTTTCCTTATCTGCCAGCTAGATGCTGAGATTCTGGTTGAAGCTACCAAGGCTCTAGAGCTATGGCTGGTAAATTTTTTTTTTTTTCCTGAAAAGGCCAGATTGTAAATTTTGTGCTTGTCATATTCTTTTTTTATATCCATTAAAAATGCAAAAACCACTTTTTGCTCATATGCCATATGAAAACAGGTTTGACACCAAAATTGGTCCATGGGTCCTAGTTTTCTTACTTCCACTCAAGAAGATGGTGGATGAACCACATGATAGAAGCCTGAATTCCTGAATGGCTTCCAGCAAAGGCCCCCTTCCCAGCTCTCCCTTCAACCCCACAGTAAACTATGATGCAGCCTAGAAAGCATTAAGCCCCTGGGATTGGAAATTGTTTGTTATATCAGTTTCTTTACCCTGACATATCCTCTTTTATCTAATGCTTAACCCTGTTATGATCTAACCTAAAATCCGTCTGCAATATTCTTCCCAATTACCTCTTAAATTCTCTGTTTAATAAACTTTAGATATAAAGTGTGCTTTTAAGCCCATTCCCTATTTTAGTTAGCCAATCTGTTAATATTTAACACTTTTAACTTTACCTCATAACCAGGTACTTTATCCCTGAACACTTGTGATTTTCCTCCTATCTGACAGCATCCCTCTAAGACTCGTCTACCCAACATCTTTGTAGTAGTACAGAGTTTGTATAAAGTTATTATCAAGTAACATGATCTTGCCATTTGTGAGCATGAAACACTTTAATGCTTCTGGTAAGTAGCCCTATCACTCTAACCAGCACATTGTTGGTTTCCTCTTTCAAAATGAGCAACATAGCTCTGTCTGAGATAAGCTAAAAATTAACTGCATCATGCAACTCTTATGTTAGATTCTAGCCTTTTTGGGCACATGAGAGAATTCAGATATTTAGATTAGAAAGCCAAATAAGACTTTTAATTCATTTTATGGGTGAGAGCATATCACTCACAAATATAAAGGAGATTGCAATCTAAACAATAATGACCAAAACTCCAAATCAAAAAAAGCAGTTTGGCATGAGAGTGAGTATCTACATTTTCTGTTGCTGCTATAACAAATTATCACACGCTTACTCATTTAAACAAAACAAACTCATTATCTCACAGTTTCCATGGCTCAGGAGTCTGGGTGCTAATTAGCTGGTTCCGCTGATCACATCTCACAGGCTGAAATCAGGCTTCTGGCTGAGGCTGCCATTCTCATATGAGGCCTGGGGGTCTCTTCCAAGCTCCCAGGTTGTTGGCAGATTTCATTTCCTTGTGGTTGTAGGGCTAAGGGCTCTGTGTTCTTGCAGACTGTCAACTGAGGGTCATATTCAGCTTCTAGAGGCTATCTTTTTCCATCAGCAGTTCACAAAGTAGCTGTTTGGTTTTTTCTTCAAAGTCAGCCCAGAGTGAGTGGTTTTGACTTCTTTTGTTGCATCTTTTCTGCCTCTGGCTAGATAAACTTTTTGCTGTTTTTAAGTGCTTGTATGATTAGATTGGGCCTACCTGGATGATCTAGAGCAATTTCCCTGTTTTATGACCTGTTAACCTACATTACATCTGCATACTCCCCACTACCCCCCCCCCTTTTTTGCCAAATAAGGTAACAAAGTAAGGTAACAGTTTCCAGAAGTTAGGGTGAGGATGGTTGTTTGGTTGGTTGGTTGGTTGGTTGGCAGGTTGGTTGTTTTTGGTGGGGAGTGGGTTTATTGGGGGTGGAGTGTGTTATACCTACTGGATTGGAGCTTCAGGAAAAACATGTAATTCTAAATAAATGTTATTAAAAGGTATAAATTTTGTCAATTTCTGATCTATTTCTTCAAAAACACTTAGAAAATTTTCTAAAACAAAGTGAAAAATACATCATTGGCACATCAAGATAAAAAGCTTCTGCACAGCAAAGGAAACAGTCAACAAAACAAAGAGGCAACCCACAGAATGGGAGAAGATATTTGCAAATGACACTACAGATAAAGGGCTGGTATCAAAGATCTATAAAGAACTTCTCAAACTCAACACCCAAAAAACAAATAATCAAGTCAAAAAATGGGCAGAAGACATGAACAGACACTTCTATAGAGAAGATATACAAATGGCTAACAGACACATAAAATGTTCATCATCATTAGCCATCAGGGAAATTCAAATCAAAACCACATTCAGATACCACCTTACACCAGTTAGAATGGCAAAAATTGACAAGGCAAGAACGAACAAATGTTGGAGAGGCTGTGGGGAAAGGAGAACCCTCTTACACTTTTGGTGGGAATGCAAGTTGGTACAGCCACTTTGAAAAACAGTGTAGAGGTGCCTCAAAAAATTAAAAATAGAGCTACCCTATGACCCAGCAATTGGACTCCTGGGTATTTGCCCCAAAGACACAGATGTAGTGAAAAGAAGGGCCATATGCACCCCAATGTTCATAGCAGCAATGTCCACAATAACCAAACTGTGGAAAGAGCAGAGATGTCCTTCAACAGATGAATGGATAAAGAAGATGTGGTCCATATATACAATGGAATATTACTCAGCCATCAGAAATGATGAATATCCAACTTTTACATCAACATGGATGGGACTGGAGGAGATTATGCTAAGTGAAATAAGTCAAGCAGAGAAAATCAATTATCATATGGTTTCACTTATTTGTGGAACATAAGGAATAGCAGGGAGGACATTAGGAGAAGGAAGGGAAAAATGAAGAGGGGGAAATCAGAGGGGAAGACGAACCATGAGAGACTATGGACTCCGAGAAACAAACTGAGGGTTTTAGAGGGAAAGGGGGTGGGGGGATTGGTTAGCCTGGTGATGGGTATTAAGGAGGGCATGTACTTCATGGAGCACTGGGTGTTATACGAAAACAATTAATCGTAGATCATTACAGCAGAAACTAATGATGTATTGTATGGAGACTAACATAACATAATAAAATAAAATTTAAAAAAAATTGTGGTTGCCTTAATATTTTTGTTGCTTACAATAACATCTGATTGGCATTGAAGAACAGAATATTACTAGTGGTTTTGATTTAAAAAGCATATTCATATCTTATTAGCTTACTAAATCTTAACCACATTAGGAAAAATTAGGAATTCCAATTAGGAATTGTTTTAACCTCATTCCTTAAGGTGAAAGAATGGAGTCAGAGATCTGATCAGACATCTCAAAGTCAGAGATCTCAAAAGTAGTCTTAGAGCTAGACATTTTTACTGTTGTATATATATGTCAAGATAAATTACATATGCTATACTGCAGTAATAACCAAACCAAAATGCCAGTGACTGCACCCATCAAAGTTTTATTTTTCACTCATTTCACAAATCAGTGTGAGTCATGTGCTTTTCATCAGGCTCTCCTTCAAAGTTTGAGTCAGTGATCCAGTCTACTTCCATCTTGTAACAACACCATGAAGGTGTCTTTTGTCCTAGTCATGGGAATGAGACCAGAGGCAGGAATCACCTGCTCTGAACTGTATCATTTTTGCTGACATTCCACTGGTAAGAATTAGTCACAGAGTCCAACCAAGATGAACGCCACTGGAGAATTTAAATCAAGAAAGGGATATTTGGTTTAATAATCTTAGCCACACTGAGCAATGGTCAACTCAGTGATTTAGAAAAAAATTTTTTATTCTTGAATATACAGATAATGTCTCTTTTCAACTGTAAAATGTTCAAAAATGAATTTTGTCTTCTTCTCTTTCCTATTTTCTAGTTTGTCCATCTTGTACTTGTTGGCATCATATCCATTTTCCTGCCAAATGCTGCATAATTTGACAATATAATTTTTTCACCTTGCATTTTTTTTATTTCTATAATTAGTCTCTTATTTCAAACCTCATAATTTATCTGAATCATTTAATAGGCTCTGATTAATTTTTTCTCTGAATTTAGTGTCTCCTTATTCTTTACTTAAATCTTAGCTTTACTAGTAACTAAACTTGTATGACCTTGGGCAAGTTGCTCTATTTATTTGTTTCTCAGTTTCCTGAGATTTTTTATTTCCTTCAAAAATAAAAAAAAAAATTAATAGAATGAATAGGAGGATTACGTGAGTTAAAACAAAAGTGTTTAGAAGAATGCTTAGTGTATACTACATACACAAATATTAACTCTTATTACTACTAGTCCATCAATGTTTCTTATACTGGCATTTTCATTATAATCCAGCATTGCAGATCATTTAGATTGACATTCCATAGTATTATCCCAAACTATTATCATAGGACTCTGTATCACTATCATTATTTTTTGAACACTAAATATCTGAATATCTTCCCATCTACTCATGATCTTCTACTTGGAGCAGATTTCTCCCACATTTCTGTCAAAAATCTCCTCTGTTTATTACTACTATAGGAATGAAGTATTTCCTGATCCTGTAAAGGGTGGAGGGAAGCAGTAGAGAAGTGGCAAGAAAGGAGAACGTAGAAATAAGTAGACAATTTTAGCCATTCTAGGGAAAAGTATTTCATCTTCCTGCAGAATCCCAGTGGCTAGCCTTGTGTTAATCAGGGATTCTCCAGAGAAACAGAACCAAAAGGATTGACTGACTGATTGATTTAAAGGAATTGGTCACATGATTTTGGAAGCTGACAGGTCCCAAGATTTGCAGTCAGCAAGCTAGCAAACAGCAGAGATGATATGTATTACAATCTGAGTTTGAAGACCTAAGCACCAGGAGATCTGATATTGTAAGTTCCAGTTTGAAAGTCATCAGACTCCATACCTAAGAGGAGCTGATGTTTTTAGCTTAACTCTGAAGGTTAGAAAAGACCGATGTCCCAGCTCAAACAATCAGGCAGGAGGAGTTCCTTCTTACTCAGCATTTTTGTTCTATTAAGATCTTCAATTGTTTGGATGAGGCCCACCCACATTAAGGAGAGCAATCTGCTCTACTTGTTCTATGGATTCAAAAGTTAATCTCATCATGAAATACTCTCATGGACATACCCAGAATAATGTTTCACCACACATATGGGTATCCTGTTGCCCAGTCAAATTGACACATAAAATTAACCATTATACATCTCCTTTATTACTGTTGCTTTTAAAGCTTTTATAGTAATATAATTATATCTTTTAATATTAATGCTATCTCCTCTTCCTGTCTGCACATTCTTGAAGGAAAAGATCCTATCTTTTTTTAAAAATTTTTTCCCTTTAAGAATTTGTACGATGATGTGTAGCCTAGACTTTTTCAATAAATCTCTGACCAACAGAACTTGAACTTGATCATATGACTCAGAAGGAGGTAGAACTTAACAACAATTATTGAATGACAAAGCTGCCTACCAGCAGCTAATTTTAATCTTCATAAATAGCATGCAGTGGCCCAAATCAAATAGTCAATGAGATAGTACATGTTGCCAAATTCTGTTGTGGCACATAAACCAGGATTCCATATAGTCAATCAAATGTTGCAAGTTTAAAGTCAGGAAACGAACAGATAACCTAATGTTTACATTAAAACCTATATTTTCAGGGCACCTGGGTGACTCAGTCAGTTAAGCATCTGCCTTCGGCTCAGGTCATGATCCCAGGGTCCTGGGATCAAGCCCCATGTCTGGCTCTGTGCTCAGCAGGGAGTCTGTTTGAGATACTCTCACTCTCTCTCCCTCTCATGTTCTCTCTCTCAAATAAATAAAATAAAAACTTTAAAAAAACCCTATATTTGTAGTAGCTATGAAAAGCCTATAACTTCTTCCCCATGTGCATCCTTTAAAATAAACAAGAGCATTTTACTTCCTATTTTCTGGAATATTTCTGAAGTCAAATTCTTTTTATATTCTTAATTTTCTTGACATAAATTTGTTAAAACTACATATCTCCTATGACTTCTTACAAATTAAAATCAGTGGAAATGTTTAAATGATGTCCTTTTATAACTAATAAATATGTAATTTTTGCTTATTTTGAGAAGTCTGAAGACATTAATTTATATTTATTTTAGTTACTGATTAAGTCATTTTTATTTCTATTTATTGAAACTGTTGAAGTTTTCCCAGATATGATGCTTCCTCAAACACAGAGATACACACAGACACACACCTCTTTATATTTTCAATTATTTTAATAATATTTGATAAGGATTATCATTTTTTAGTTGCTGTTATATTGAATAATATTAATATTATAATTAATATTGTTAATATTAATTAACAAAAATGCTGTTAATATTGAACATACAAATAAATTACCTCAGATATTATGTTACTATCTATGACAAATTATGAATCAATCTGAAATATTGTAACTGGGATGCAGGGGTCAAAAGGACCTGGCTCTCCTGGTCCCAAACACACCACGCTCTGCCACTAGCCACTGGCAAAATCCAGGCAGATAGATGAGTGGTGGTGAAACAAGAAAGGAATTTATCTCAGTGAAGTCAGTAGGAGGAAGACAATGGACTAAGGTCTCAAAGACTGTCTCCAAAATGCTGAAATACTTACAGGTTTATAAAAGGAAAATGTGGGACAAAGGTCGGTGGGTACATGCAGGTTACAACAGTAAAGATCAGGTCAATCACTATCTTGGGGTCAATCCCATGGGGTCTTGCTGGCTCAGGGCAGTTGTTATTGCTTGGGGGGGAGTAGTTTTGGTTCCCATAATGGGCACTTTGCCCACCAGGTCTTTTGCCTGACTCAAAAGATAAGCTGGAAAGAAGAATTTAATTGATTAGAAAGTACAGACTGAGGTCAAAATGGAGGTAGTTGAAGTCTTCTTTCAATATTATGGTATATATATGTATTTATGTGTGTGTGTGTGTGTGTATGTATATATAAAATACTATATATATGTATTTACTATAGTATATATATTATATATTATTATGGTATATATATTTATATGTATGTATATATGTAATACCATATATACATTTATATATAAATATATATATATATTTATATATATATATATTTTAGAGTGTTTGCTAAAGCAAATGACAAAGCAATTAGGACTCCCTTCATATGAGTAGGTTAGGGATTACAGTCTCCTCATGAGGAACAAAATGGCATACACTGTAAAGTTAGTATAGATATTTCTTTTTTAATAGGAGTCAAGCTAAATACATCTTGACCGTAGCCAGTTTTAAAATTCTGTCCCCAAGAGAATTAAAATACAATTAGTCATTAAAACAAAACATGGAAAGTATAAACTAAATGATGGTCAACCAAAGTATTTTCAGGAAATAACAGCTTGATATAATGATCAATCTGTTTAGATTATATAAAATACACATATACAAATGTTTAAATTATCTAAATGACTTAAATTTAATTTTTCCATGTTAGAATGATTAGTACATTTTCTAACACAGAGCTAAAAATGCAAAACAAAGAAAACAAAATATATCATAAATTTCTATTTCAAACTATGCTTTTATTTTCCATCTAGGAGTCTGCATTTTTTTCTTGACACCCTACTATCCAAATCACCTTTGCCATATAGATGCTGTTGTTATATTGAATTTCCATATTCATGTATTTTAATCATTTAGTCTTAGGCTGACAATGAAACCAAAAGAAGTCTTTATGTTTAGTTGTAACTCTTTGTTATGATACAACTTTGACCTTACAATTTCATGTTCTAATGTTCTAAAATATATTTTATTTGCATTCTCAGTTTTATCCCTACTAAAGTTTTTCATAATTCCAGCAGAATTCTGCACTGAAACTGCTAAGGCAATAAGCATGCAGAGGATGTGAATTATTTATTTATACAGATGACTTTTAAGTTGAGGCCAACATTAATTTGACTAGGTCACTGGCTTTGGAGAGCTGAAAGCCATGTAAATAGCTGGGGAGCCAATGTCATTTAATTAGCATACTAAAGCCTACAGTTTCTGAATAATATATATTCACTTCAAAAAAATTAAGTTATTTTATTGATGAAAATGATCTTTGTTATATATCTTTATTAATCAGATTCTATCATACTTAATAATATGACTTCATATAATTTTCTGATCAGTTATTGCCAAGTGCCCAAACTATTTATACATTAAATTATGTTAAAAATGTAGATACTGCTAGTTCATCTTTTGCTCTTTTATAGATGAAAATGAGGTTTTGCAAGAATTATAAGCAGTCCCAACTATCCTCCCCCATCATCTTCATATACAGTTATCAAATATGAGCTAATTTCATAATCTATGGATGGATTTTTCATTGCTTTTTCAAGATCCACATTCTCAAAATAAGACTCCTTGTGTTTAACTAAGTTATGGATTCAAGTTTTATGCTATCTGATGTCTCTGCATAAGGAGTACTTTCCATTATAGATAATTTCAGGTTGCTGTTCTGATTTCACTTCATCTTGCAAGATGGATTTAACTGTGGAATTAGATGTAATGCCTTTTGTTAAGTAACATACTGATCTCTTTGTTAAAACAGCTCACCTGCTTTGGTTATTTAAATTCTCTTCTTTTTCTGCATGTAAAGGTACTCATTTGTAAGTCTCTTTTTATTTTTCTTGCTCATGCTGCCATTTTTATGCTATGAGTACGGTTCTGGTTCTCGCTCTAAACTACAGCTTATTTTTTTATTTTTTTTTTTTCCTGCAATTAATGGAACATATAAATTATGTAGGAGTCTCTGTTTTCATCTGGCCTGGAAAACATTTTAGGCAACATGATTTGTTTCAACTTTATTAGTGGACAAAAACCAACATATTCCTCACAAACTTGCTTGGCATTTTATGTAGCATTCAGTTTAAGCAAATAGAACTTTGAATATACTTTAAAAACATTGAATCTTGCTAGTTTAGTTAGGAGCCAAAATGCAGGACTTAACTCTGGGAAGATGCTTATTTTCCTTATCTTTCCCCCTGAAAAGCAGGGGTTTGATTCCAGACAATAGGCAGTTAAATTAATTAATCATGGTAATTTATTTTATATTTTCTTTGCTTAACCACACTGATATATAGATCTAAATTTGATCCTACTGCCATGGTTTGTGTATATATGTACACATATATATATATACATACATTTATATATACATATAAATACAAGTATATATATATATATTTATTTGTTCATGCATCTCTTTTATTGACAATAGGTTTGGAATCCCCTTTTGACTAACTCAGGGAACCTGAGATTTCCAAAATGGAGCAAACAAGCCTAACTAATAGAGGCTCTTTTTAAAATAAGGTTGGGAGGCCATAAGGGAGGAGGAATTTATGCACTTCATCAGATGAGAAACCATGAACTTTTAAAAAAGGCCTTTAAGCCAACTGCAAGCCCTCAGCCTAGATTTAACTTCCTTACCAAGACACCCGAATCATCTGCATTCTTCACTTCCAAAGGAGCCAGTGCAATTTATGACAAGTTTCAATCCCTCATTTGTATATTAACTCAACCAATCCCAGTTAACCTAGTTTCAATCCTTGTTTTGCATAAAGAACCTGAATGAGAACAACACTTGTAGACTTTTGCATATATAACAGCCCCCTCTTTACCTTCCTTGAAACATATTTCAAATTTCTACCTGAATCTGTGTCTCCTGAGTTGCAATTCTAATTGCCCAAATAAATGCCTGTTTGCTTAATTTTTAGTGAATTCTTTCTTGGTTGACACTGATGGCCCTGTATCTGATGAACTATTCTCACTGTGCCATCTGTGAAAGTCTGTACTTATCTAACAAGTCAAAATAACCTTCAGTAAACTTTTCAGTATTTGTGACAATAAGAAAGCCAAGTGATTTACAAATTTAAGACATCCTTTGCATTCTGGGTAGAAGGGATAGCCTACTGTGATTTCAGCATAATAATGGCTGATTGAAGTGTCAATGATTCAGCTGTGTTTTATGTTACAAAGTTAAACATGGTCTTTTCATTTAAACAAAATGGATCAGAATAGATGGTGTTGTCAGGACGAGAGGTCACTGTGGAACAATTTAAGTGCCTGGCATACTCCATTGAAAAACAAAAACAAATTTATTAACTTGGCCCTGACCATGATTGGAACTTCACCTCAACCTCTCACACTTCAACAAGCAACACAACTTTCTGAACACACATTAGTTTTTATTTTCTTGGATGTTATTGAAGATGATGCGATACCATTTAAATGAACTGTTTAAAATTCTGAGGAAAAAAAGATGATAAATTTATAAAAAGCCCATAGATTTTATTATTCATGTATTTTGAATAATGATTTCTTCATGGGAAGGGGAGGCACGTGAAGGCATAGCTTCTAGATATACTGACAGCACTCTTGAAAATGAATTGGGAAATCTTTACAAAATGTAGATAGCTTCATTCATTTAAAAAATACCATAATAAAATAATTTGGAAATTATAGTAGGAATTTAGATCATACCCTTCTTTTTTTTTCATATCCTTCTTTTAAAAATATTACATATATATATGAATATAAATTGGCAGTTCATATAGTTCAAAATTGAGAGTGTGAAAGTGAGAGTATAATCTGACCACTGCAGCTAACCAGTGGTCCATCTGATGAGGGAGCAGGAGGCAAGCTGAGTACAAAGCACAAGCTGACACCCTGCAACTCCCCCACTCCCAGGTGGGATGCATATGACATTCCTTAGACACTCCTGGCTGCCCTAAAGCTAAAGGAAGGAAAAACAGACGGTTAACTTATACCGTCCTACAAGATCTCCCTCAGTTTACAAATGTCTTAGTGATTTACAAAAAAAAAAAAAAAAAAAAAAAAGCTTTCTCAAAAATAACCAAACTTGAAGAAAAAAATGTAGATAAAATTAAATGTCCTTATAATCTGCCTCCCATTGAAAAATACTTGAGGGAGGTAGAGTATAATGGTCCTCAAGGAAGCTCCCAAGGGTCTTAATGTTAATGCCTTACTAGAGGGAAAAACAACATTAACTTGACAATGGCAAGGCCTCCAGTATCTTGTAGGTCCTCTTTAGCATATGAAAGTTCTTTTGAAAACCTCCTGTTTCTTAACCTCCCCCAACTCCCAAGTATATAATCAGTCATGCCTCACAACCCCAGTGCAGCAGCTCTTTCTGCCCATGGGTCCGGTCCCCATGCTTTAATAATACCACCTTTTTTGCATCAAAGACATCTCAAGAATTCTCACCCCACCAAACCTCACCTACATTCAAAAACTACATCAAACCTTAGTTAAATTCTTAAATCTGTCTGGCATACTGCTTCTTCTGTTACAATAGTTGGTCCAGGAGATCTCTAGTCCTCTACCTCAATGTTTTTCCCCTCTTCTGATTCAAAAATCAACTCTCTAAACTTGAGTTTTCTCACTTGGAAAGTAAGACAACAGTAGCTGTACATTATCAATAAAATTATGTACATAAAACACTATGCAGAGTGCCAGCATAGTGTAAGGGTGCAATATACACTAGCTGCTACACTCATTATCACCGCTGTCATTGTTTTTGTCATCATCAGTTATCATCAACATCATCTTCTTCAAGTGTAATTATTGTAGGTGATTGTTTTTTTTTTAATTTTTCTATATAATTCAGAATTTTAATATTATTTATTAATGTTATAAAGTCATACACTTATTTATTAATGAAAAACAACGTCTAGGTTCATGGAAGAAGTACTGATTTTTGTCATCTTTAAACATAAAGTTGGCAGAATTCACTAGAATGGACCAGGTTATTTCCTTTCCTTTAATAAATGTTATTTATCAGACTGTGTACTAAGTAGAGATAGACTGTAGTTAAAATTCAATAGCAACAATTTGTTTTCATTGTGAAGTATATCCACTAGAAAATGGATAAGGAAATATATACATTTTGATTTATTCTGCAAAAGTTTAACGAAATTTACTGGCGACGTTCTTGCCATAAGCCTGGCAGTATGCAAGGATCCCTGACAAGGGCCAACACCACCGCAAGGTGAATCCTGCCCTGGTGATAAGGGATGAAAACCATGCACACCAGTTCCACTGCAGCCTTAGCAGTGGCTGGGGGCAGATACCATGTCTGACTGCAGAACCCATCTACCAGTGAAAGTTTCTTAGGGGACAGCACAGGGAAAGCACCCTATACTTCAGCAGTATTGCAGCTCTAGTAAATGCCTGGACTGACTCAACTCAAGCCCAAGGTGGCTCCAGACTGGCCCACTAAAAACACAGAAACCAAACCCTGCTCACAATAGGCAAAAAGCAATCGCAGGGCGCCTGGGTGGCTCAGTTGGTTGGGCGACTGCCTTCGGCTCAGGTCATGATCCTGGAGTCCCTGGATCGAGTCCCACATCGGGCTCCCTGCTCGGCAGGGAGTCTGCTTCTCCCTCTGACCCTCCCCCCTCTCATGTGCTGTCTCTCTCATTCTCTCTCTCAAATAAATAAATAAAATCTTTAAAAAAAAAAAAAAAAAAAAGCAATCGCAGATGACTGGACTGAAGGCAAATATGTGTCAGTCACAATAGTAGAGCACATGAAACACACATAGGAGACATCCCTGTGTGCCAGGCTCTGGTGAACAGGGAACACTGCACTGTAGGGCACCACACGACCTTTTCTTCATAAGGCCACTACTTTCAAGAGCAGGAGATGTAGCTGACTTTCCTAACACATAAAAACAGACACAGAGAGTTAGACAAAATGAAGAGATAGAAGAATATGTACCAAAATTAAAGATCAGGACAAAAATCACAACAAGAGATCTAAATGAAACAGAGATAAGTAATATGCCTGATAAAGAATTTAAAGTAGTGGTCAGAAACACTCATCGGACTGGAGAAAAAAGTGAAGGACCTCAGTGAGACCCTTAATGAAGAGATAAAAAACATAAAAAGAACCAACCAGAGATAATGAAATCAATAACTGAAATTAAAAATACACTAGATGGAATAAATAGTAGACTAGAGGAAGCAGAAGAATGGATCAGTGCATTAGAATAATGGAAAGTAATCAAGCTGAAGAGAAGAGAGAAAAAAGATGAAAAGAGACTTAGGGAACTCAACAACACCATTAAGCATAATAATATTCACATTATAGGGATGCCAGCAGGAGAAGAGAGAGAAAAGGGGGCAGAAAATATATTTGAAGAAATGATAGCTGAAAACTTCCCAAATCCAGGGAAGGAAACAGAAATCTAGACAGGGAGGAGCAGAGAGTCCCAAACAAAATTGACCCAAGGAGATCCACAAGACACAAAGTAATTAAAATGGCAAAAAGTAATGATAAAGAGAGAACATTAAAAGCAGGAAGAGAAAAGAAAACAGTTACATATAATGGAAACCCCATTGTTTTATCAGCTGATCTTTCAGCAGATGCTTTGCAGGCCAGAAGAGAGTGGCATGATATATTCAAAGTGCTGAAAAAAAAAAAAGTTGCAGCCAAGAATACTCTATCCAGCAAGGCTATCATTCAGAATAAAAGGAAAGATAAAGAGTTTCCCAGACAAACAAAAGTTAAAGGAATTCATGACCACAAAATCAGGCCTACAAGAATTGTTAAGGAGCACTCTTTGAGTGGAAAAGAAAGACCATAAATAGGGGTAGGAAGAACAGGAAGCACAAAAGCAGTAAAGATAAGTATATGCATAAAAATCAGTCAAGGGAGTCACAAAATAAAAAGACCTAAACTATGACACTACATACCTAAAGTGTGAGGAGAGGAGTAAAGTATGCGTTCAAACTTAAGGGACCATCAATTTAATATAGAATGCTATATGCAGAAGATGTATATACAAACCTAATGGTAGCCACAATTCAAAAACCAGTAATCGATGTGTAAAATTTTAGAAAAATGAATCCAAATGTATCACTAAAGAAAGCCAACAGTGAGAGGAGAGAGCAAGAGAAAAAAAGAAAAGAGAAGAACTACATAAACAACCATAAAACAAGTAACACAATGGCAATAAGTACATACCTATCAATAATTGTTTTGCATGTAAATGGATTAAACACTCCAATCATAGACCTATGGTAATAGAATCACTAAAAAAAGCAAGACCCATCTATGTGTTGTCTACAAGAGACTCATTTCAGACCTAAAGACACATGCAGATTGAAAGTGAAAGCCTATTAGAAATGGAAATGGAAAAGTATTTATGATGCAAATGGAAGTGAAATGAAAGCTGGGGTAGCAATAAATATATTGAACAAAATAGACTTTAAACCAAAGACTATAACAAGAAAAGAAGAAGGGCACTATATCATGGCAAAGGGGTCTATCCAACAAGAAGACCTAACAGCTGTAAATATTTATGCCCCCAACTTGGGAGCACCTAACTTGGGAGAACCCCTCAAATAATAGTAGGCACTGTAATACCCCACTTCAATGGACAGATCATCTAATCAGGAAATCAACAAGGAAAAAGGACTTTGAATGACACACTGGACCAGATGGACATCACATATATCTTCAGAACATTCTATCCTAAAGCAGCAGAGTACACATTCTTTTTGAGTGCACATGGAACATTCTCCAGAATAGATCACATAGTAGGTCACAAATGAGGCCTCAACAAATACAAAATGATTGAGATCATACCATGCATATTTTCTGACCACAATGCTATGAAACTTAAAGTCAACCACAAGAAAAAGTTGGAAAGACCACAAATACATGGAAGTTAAAGAACATCCTACTAAAAGATGAATGGGTCAACTGGGAAATTAAAGAAAATAATTAAAAAGTATATGGAAACAAATGAAAATGAAAACACAATGATCCAAAACCTTTGGGATACAGCAAAAGCAGTCATAAGAGGGAAGTCTATAGCAAAACAGGCCTACCTCAAGAAGCAAGAAAAATCTCAAATATACAACCTAATCTTACATGCAAAGGAGCTAGAAAAAGAATAACAAATGAAGCCTAAAGCCAGCAGAAGAAGGGAAATAATAAAGATTAGAGCAGAAATAAATGATATAGAAACAAACAAATAAAACAGTAGAAGAGTTCAAAGAAACAAACAAATAAAACAGTAGAACAGCTCAATGAAACAAAGATATGGTTCTTTGAAAGAATTAATAAAATTGATAAACCTCTAGCCAGACTTATCAAAAAAGAAAAAAGAATGGACCCAAATAAATAAAATTACAAATGAGAGAGAAGAAATAACAACCAACACCAGAGAAATACAAACAATTATGAGAATATTATGAAAAATTATATGTCAACAAACTGGGCCATCTGGAAGAAATGGATAAATTCTTAGAAACATATAACCTGCCAAAACCGAATCAGAAAGAAATAGAAAATTTGAACAGATCAATTACCAGGAAAGAATTGAATCAGTAATAAAAAAATAAATAAAAAATAAAAACTCCCAACCAACAAAATTCCAGGGTCAGATGCCTTCCCGGGGGAATTCTACCAGACATTTGAAGAAGAGTTAATACCTATTCTTCTCATACTATTCCAACAACTAGAAGATGAAGGAAAGTTTCTAAATTCATTCTGAGGCTAGGATTATCCTGATCCCAAAACTAGATAAAGACACACACACACACACACACACACACACACATACACAAATAATAAGCAAAATATTAACAAACTAAATCTAACTACACATTAAAAAGTCATTCACCACAATCAAGTGGGATTTAGTCCAGGGATACAAAGGTGGTTCAATATTTACAAATCAATCAATGTAATACATCACATCAACAAGAGAAGGTATCAAAACTGTATAATCATTTCAACAGATGCAGAAAAAGCATTTGACAAAGTGTATTTATTCATGATAAAAACCCTCAACAAAGTAGGTTTAGAGGGAACACCCCTCAACGTAATAAAGGCCATATAAGAAAAACCCACAGCTGACTTCACATTCAATGGTAAAAAAAGAACTTTTCCCCTAACATTAGAAACAAGACAAAAATGTCCACTTTTACCACTTTTATTCAACATAGTATTGGAAGTCCTACCCACAGCAATCAGACAAGAAAAAGAAAGAAAAGGCATCCAAATTAGTGAGGAAGAAGTAAAATGTTCACTCTTTGCAGATGACATGATACTCTATATAGAAAACCCTAAATACTCCAGCAAAACCTTACTAAAACTGATAAATGTGGGGCGCCTGGGTGGCTCAGTTGTTAAGCGTCTGCCTTCAGCTCAGGTCCTGGGATCGAGCCCCGCATCGGGCTCCCTGCTCCGCGGGAAGCCTGCTTCTCCCTCTCCCACTCCCCTTGCTTGTGTTCCCTCTCTCGCTGTGTCTCTCTCTGTCAAAATAAATAAATAAAATCTTTAAAATAAATAAATAAATAAATAAATAAAACTGATAAATGAATTCAGTATGGTACAGGATACAAAATCAATCTACATAAGTCTGTTGCATTTCTATATACTAATAATAAAGCAGCAGAAAGAGAAATTAAGAAAGCAATCTCATTTACAACTATACCAAAAATAATAAAAATACCTAGGAATAAACTTAACCAAGGAGGTGAAAAGCCTGTACTCTGAAAACTATAAAACATTGACAAAAGAAATTGAAAATGACACAATCGAATGGAAAGATACTCCATGCTCATGGATTGGAAGAACAAATATTGTTGAAATAAGTGTTAAAATGTTCCAAAGCTATCTATAGATTTCATGCTATCACTATCAAAGCACCAACAGCATTTTTCACAGAACTAGAATGAATAATCCTAAAATTGGAATGAAGCCACAAAAGACCCTGAATAGCCAAAGCAATTTTGAAAAAGAAGAACAAAAGCGGAGGTATCATAATCCCAGATTTCAAGACACACTCCAAACTATAGTAATCAAAACAGTATGGCACTGGCACAAAAAGAGACATACAGATCAATAGAACAGAATAGAGAGCCCAGAAATAAACCAATAATCAATTAATCTTCAACAGAGGAGGCAAGAATATACAATGGGAAAAAGACTATCTCTTCAACAAATGGTGTTGGGAAAACTGCACAGCTACATGCAAAAGAATGAAACTGGACCATTTTCTTACACCATACACAAAGATAAACTCAAAATGGATTAAGGACCTAAATGTGAGACACGAAACCATGATGATCCTAGAAGAGAGCACAGGTAGTAGTAATTCCCTGAACATTGGCTGTAGCAACTTTTTTCTCTGGATATGGCTCCTGAGACAAGGGATACAAAAGCAAAAATAAACTATTGGGACTACATCAAAATAAATAGTTTCTGCACAGCAAAGGAAACAATCAACAAAACTAAAACGCAACCTATTGTATAGGAGAAGATATTTGCAAATGACACATCTGATAAAGGGTTAGTATCCAAAATATATAAAGAACTTATAAAAACTCACCACCCAAAAAACCCAAATAATCCAATTAAAAAATGGGTTGAAGATATGAATGGACATTTTTCCAAAGAAGACATCCATATGAACAACAGACTCATGAAAAGATGCTCAATATCACTAATCATCAGAGAAATGCAAATCAAAATCACAATGAGATACCACCTCACACTGTCAGAATGGCTAAAATAAACAAAAACAAAAACAAAAACACTAGAAACAAGTGTTGTCAAGGATGTGGAGAAAAAAGAACCCTTTTGCACTATTGATGGGAATGCAAACTTGTGCAGCTGCTGTGGAAAACAGTATGAAGTTTTCTCAAAAATTAAAAAAATAGAACTATCATGGGATCCATTAATTCCACTACTGGGTATTTACCCAAGGAATATGAAAACACGAATATGAAAAGATATAGGCACCCTTACGTTTACTGCAGCATTAATGACAATAACAAAGTTATGGAAGCAGCCCTAGTGTCCATCAACATGCATGGATAAAGAAGAGGTAGTATGTATATACAATGGACTATTACTCAGCCATAAAAAAGAATGAAATCTTGCCATTTGCAATAACGTGAATGCATCTAGGGTGTATAACAATAAGTTTAATAAATCAGTCATAGAAAGACAAATACCATATAATTTCACTCATATGTGGAATTTAAGAAACAAAACAAATGTACAGAGAAAAAAAGAGACAAAGCAAAAAATTGACTCTTAACTATAGAGAACAAACTGATGATTACCAGAGGGGAGGTGGGTGAAGGGATGGGTGAAATTGTGAAGTGGATTAAGAGTACACTTATCATGATGAACATTGAGTAATGTACAGAGTTGTTGAACTACTGTATTGTACACCTGAAACTAATATAGAACTGTATGTTACTATACTGGAATTAAAATTAAAAATATGCTTAAAAATTACTGGCCCCTTTCTAAGTAAACATTTCTATGTTAGTGAGGGCACTTTTAGAAAGGAAAAACTTTTACACCTACCTTCTTAGGTTCACATTGGGGCTCAAATTAAACTGACAGAGGACAGGTTAAGAAAAGCCAAAATTTAATCATGTATTATGTATTTTTATTAATGTATGTATAGAAGTTCACAGAAAAATGTGACTCAAAGAGGTGGTTAGGATTTGGGGCTTATATAACATATTAGGGTATAAGAAAGGAGGAAAAGGGCACTTCTGGGAAAATGAATGACTTCTTATATGGGAAAGGGTGAGGAAGCAAGGGAACTTAATGGGAAAACAAATGACTTTTAGAAAGACAAATGGGCCCTCTCTCAAGAGAACAGGTGGGAGATCGGGTAGGTTTGAAGCAATATCTGTTTAGGTGTGGTGCTGACTTCTCTCTAGCAGTAAGAGTCAATCTCCCTGGTTGTGTAACTCCAGGGAAGAGGATTTATGACAACTGAGTTCTTTGAGGGAGTCTTTGCTTTTAGGAAGATAAAGGAGTTCAGGAAAAAATCTATTCTCAAATGTTTTCAGCTCAAAATAATTTTTATGCTACAGTGGCCTATTTTGGACCTCTTCAGCCACTCTACATTCATGATCTTAGACAAGTTATTAAAATGTTAGATACTCCCTCTGAATAAAGAGCTTACTGGCATCAATATTTTCTCACCTTACTAAGCAGCATTTCTTTTAAAAGAAATGGATATCACAGTTTAGAGATTCTGGAAAGTTGGTATTAACAGATAAGCAGTGTGAGAGAGAACCTGCTCATTACTGAATCCTTATTTTTTCTGGAACCTCCTTATTAAAATGGAATCACTACCCAGTGTTTCATAGAGATCACCTCACAGACACTATCTGTATGAGCCTGCATTCACAGATGGAAACAGTGGCTATTTATTTCACATTTGAAGAAGTTGAGATTTTCAACTCTGCTTCTCACTTTATACTACTCAGATCAAAGTTAGTGCACATCTAATAGATATGTATTCAGTTAATTTTGTTGTCTGTAACTCATTTGAAATCTTAGATGATTCAGTGCCACATTGGCATTTTCTTTCCACCAGATGTGCTATCAAGAACAGGCTTAAGAACAATTTGTTTTACATGTTCATTGTAAAAAATAAAATAGAAAATTCATATAAACAAAAGGAAAAATCTCGTATAACTATATGAACAAGAGATAAGATTGTTAAAATTTTTATTTATGTTCTTCCAGACATATACTATATAATACAAATGTATATAATTATTTTTTTTTAGATTTTATTTATTTATTTATTTGACAGAGAGAGAGATAGCGAGAGCAGGAACACAAGCAGGGGGAGTGGGAGAGGGAGAAGCAGGCTTCCCGCGGAGCAGAGAGCCCGATGCGGGGCTCGATCCCAGGACCCTGGGATCATGACCTGAGCAGAAGGCAGACACTTAATGACTGAGCCACCCAGGCGCCCCTATAATTATTTTTCTATGAAATGGGATCTACTGTACATTATACTTTGTAACCTGCTTTTCCCCCTGAGAAATATGTCATAAATATTTTTCCATATTAATAAGATAACTTTATCTTATGTTGTCTTTGTCACCTTTTATGACTGAAACATACTTTTAAAAACCATACCTTATAATTTGATATTCAGGTTGTGTCAATATTTCAGTAATAAAAATACTTTTCTTTAAACAGCCTTTTCATATATATTTATACATTTGTCCCATTGTATCCTCAGAATACATTCTTAGAAATATAATGATGCAAAATTTACACACTTTTTAAGTAACCATAATTTTACCAATTATAATATTTATTTTTTTATAAATAAGTATTTTTTCTATATTTTTCTTAATAAAAACCCCCATTTGCCCTCCTCCCCTTCATCCCCATGTTATTCCCATTTTCTTGTTTCACTAATTTGAATTTCTTGGTATTTTCCTTTTTTCTCTATTTAGTATTTTTATTTTATGTTTCTTACTGCCTATTGGATTGGCAAAAAACATATCAAAGATGAAAAATAAAATAAGGAGCAGTCCAATATTACTTAAATGCAAATGTGTAATGGTGCATTTCAACTTAAAACTACAAAACTTGCATCAGTGATGTATGGAAAGTAAACTTGAATTAAAAAAAAAGAAAAACAGGTCTATGGAACTGTAAAGAGAGACAGCTTTTTAAGATCATAAGTAAATTCTCTATTTTTAGTCCTCCACTTCCTTAATCTCACATCAATTTATAAAAATTACTCAGCCTCAGCCCTACATTCAATTGTCTGAGAAGTATTATTAACATCTACTGTTTCCAAGGGATTTATATAAAAAAGACTTTTAAAACTTTATAAACAGTGAATAAATTAAGAATGTTTTTCACTATTTAGAAAATAAACATACACAAGTGACTCATCAATCTGTTTGAAATTAGTTCACATTATGCTAATAGTTTATAGAATGAAAGCTATGCCTAAGAATAAATAAAGTAGAAGTACAGATTTGTGGAACTTCTAATAGATTAAATAAAAGATCCATGTTTCAGAGTTCAGGTGGGTGGTTGTAACAAAATGATCTGACATGTGTCACTCTATAATGAGAGGCTTACAGAGACATTATGTAATCAAAAGCATAGCTCTCTTAAAAAGAGTAACACTGTTTAATAGAGAGAGAGTATTAAACTCTTTTTACCTCTTATTTGAAAATCTTTCTTTTGTATTCCCAAGGTCCACATATATGTTAAATAAAACAGAAATATACCTGATTCCTGGACACCACCAGGATTCTTTGTTTTCATTATACTTAGTATATTCCTCTGCTAAAGCCCTTTGACATGTAGGAATGCTATTATTCATTTTAAATACATGTCTTCTAACTTTAGAATAACATATCCTTTATTCACTGTTGTGTCCTTAGTGCCTAGATAAGTGATAAGTAATTGAAAAATGTCCAGATTCGGACCTGATTTGTTACCCTAAAAGCTTATGTAAGTAGCTTCTATTGGCTTCATCTGGGTAACTTACAGACTTTACATATCACCCAGATGAAGCCAAACGTAAAATTGTACAGGCAAGCCTTTAGGCCCAGTGGGAAAGATGTTTTCTTTGCAAATTCATTAATGGAGTATAGGAGTAGTACTGATAATTGAAAAATTGTGTTCCCTTTGCAGTGGATATGTTCTTATTAAAACAAAAGTTTTATAAAAAAACAAAACTTGCTTCTAACATTAGATGATGTTCAAGAGCCAGAATTGGATTTGCATTGCTCCATGTCATATTTGCTTTTTGCATTTTATACACTACATATGTTTTTGTTGATGTAATCATGAGGTAACTCCAGATGGGCTTTGGTAGATACATTTTTTGAGCCTCTTATTATTATTTGTTAATAGTCATCACTTAGTAGTAATGAGTAATCTCCTGACATGTACAGATTTGTTTTTCTGGCCACTGTTACATTATCCTTCCCATATTATAATGGTTCCTGCATAGTTGCAGTGGCTAATGTTAGCTGTCCTATTGTAGATGTTTGTGCCTGGATAGAAGTAATTGCTAACTGTAGTCTTCCCATGACGTTTCTAATTTTCACTGGTTATTTTTATTGAAAGGAATGTTATTCCTTATTGAGAATGTTAATCTTATTGAGAGAGGAAAAAAGATAATAAACATTTATTAACTTTAATTCTTATATTTCTAAAGATTTGAAAATACTATTTTTACTTGAAGGTTTCATCTTTTCTATCAATAATGATTAGGATATATCATTTTCTTTTATTTGAATTTTAAATGTGTTTTTCTAAAAGGAATCATTATTACTATACCTGTAACTCTGGATGGGGGTCAGACCAGTTGCTGAAACTACATTCTAAAAAGATATTTTTGATATTTTAAGTGATAATTGCTGAAGTTAATTTGGCTTGAAAATGGATAAATCCTGTGACAATCTAATATACTCACAGCTTTTGTTCTGTCATTCTCTCGGCATGTGACCTGCACTTGATTATAATTTAGAGGTAAGTTTTCTGCTGTCACATAGGCTGAACTAGGATGACATTTCATTTCCTTAAGATATGCACACCCTGGAGATGGTTGGTTAATTATAATGTGAAAGCTGAAGTAAGAGGTGAAATCATGTGACACATGAAAATCAAACACTATTATGTGTCCATAATTTCAAAAGGCTCATTTGTCTTTCTGGAAAACCATGGAGAAGCTTGGTAAAAATAAGAATATAGAAGTCTGGTCCAAAGAGATGATCACCCAGAGAAACTGCATTTTGTCAGCTTCCCAAGGCTGTCTTTCCAAAATCCATGGAAAACAGTTTTAACAAAGTGGTTATTTCTGAGAAAGGGATGAGGCGAATATGTTTCCGTGGTGGGGGGAGGGAGGATATAAAGATGTGGACTGAATCCTTACTGTTTTACTCAAAATGGCAAAATAATAAAAATTAAAAAAATTATAGTGGTTAAATATTATGAACATTGATCTCTGTTCTTCTGTATATACTTGAATTTATAAAATATAAATTAAATTAAATCAATGTGTAACTGGAGAAGTTCAAAAGTAATTTTACAATTATATCATCCTAAAATTTAAAGAAGGCAAAAGTCTTTCAGATGACTAAAGTATCAGGAAAATAAGGGTAAACAAAATTAGTATTAATTTACTATAGTGGACTAAACTAAATTTTCACCAACTTTTGAGTGCATATACAAGTGACAGATGACTTCTTGTATGGGGAAGCAGTGAACGAGAAAATAATCTGTATTATAATTATCAACTCCAAGCTATCACTTAAGACCTCAGTCTTAAAAGCTTAAAATTTGACTTGATCAAGAACACAACTAAAATATCAAGCATTAGGATATATTATATTAAAAAAACATATAAGATATTAGCTCAAACTTTGAAACTATTTTGAAGCTTTGCCATCTGGAAAAATGTTTACAGCTTTAATTGTCACAGTGTGAGATAGCTAAAATTGAAATAGAAAAGTCCAAAGAAAGGTTGCAAAAACAATGCAGCAAAAGATAATATAGAGATAAATTGTGTGAATATTCCTCAGTCGTGAAAAGCAAACTCTGGAAGAAGGAGTATAGTTAATATCAAGAAAAGTATGGACACAGTGCATAGGGCACATTTCCAAGCCTAGGATAGTATCTAATAGACATCTCTTAATACTTCTGAGAGTCCGTCTTTCATAAATCTGTTAACACCTCCTGAGAGCAGGACGAGATAAAACTACAAATGGATTGAAAGAAGTTCAACAAAAATCATTGGTCATTAATCTATAATGGGAAATATGGCTGTTTAGGGGAAGAAAACCATTATTTCTCTCCTATCCTCCCTACCATGTGAAGAAGACTCTCCTTGACCAAACTTTAGTCCCCTAAGCACTCTCTTCTACTAGGCCTCATCCTTGAGCCCTGCCATTGAAACACCTATTGCAAATTGACCTGATAAAGTTTTCCTTACTGTTTAAATAAGTGTCATGTCTGATCTTTCTTCTCCTAAAGACAGAATGCTGGGGTCAAACCCAGCATAGGAATTCTCATGTTCTTTTAAATATGTTATAGATAGGAATAAAATACATTAATATTCTGTCCTGAGTGGGTTACATATGAAAGGTCCTGTTTGTGCTAATCACTGCTTCAAATGCTTAAGGGCAAAATAAGAAAACACACACACACATATACACACAGACAGAGAATGAAAGCACAAGGAAGAGATCAGATTGAATCAATATCTACATTTCATGAAGAACTGGAGGAATGTATGGGATAACAAAAGGGAAAGATGGAGGAGGTTTTACAAAGAAATTACATTATAATGACTCAAAATGAGAGGTTTAAGTAGTAGAATTTTATTAAAGGGTGTGGTCATGTCTTCTTAATGGTAATGGATGCTGTGCTGTTGGATTTAAAGATAGAAAAAGGAGCAAGGAGCCAAGGAATGTAGGAAAAAACAAGGGAACAGATTCTCCCCTATAGCCTCCAGAAGAAATGCTGCCCTATGAACACCTTGATTTTAGTCCAGTAAAACCATTTCAGACATCTGACCTCCAGAACTATAAGAGAATAATTTTATATTTCTTTAAGCTGCTAAATTTGTGATATTTGTCATGAGAACTATAGGAAACTAATATACTCATCAACATACTAAGTCCTCCTTTTCAAAGGAATCATTTCAGACCAACTAATTCTCAATTATTTATCTTGTTTGGTGACCCAAACAAAAACAATTGATTTTTTTTCATTGACTGATAAGAATCCTGGAGGATAGATGTTTGAGAGATCTCTGTTTGGGCATCTTCTACAAAGGACCCATAAAGCTGGATTTAAAAAAAAAAGATTATCTCTGTAATTATATGAAGAACTCATGTCTGAAAATGACACAGAGCAAAGCATAATCAAGAAATTGGGGAAAACAAAACAAAAAAATAGATTCCTATGGTTGATCAGGATCCAATGATGACAATTTCACAATTCCATGAACCAATATTTTCTTTTAATAAAATTTGAGTTGACTTTGTCAACTGTAACTGAAAAATCCTAGACCAATACATAGGATAAAAGATATAAGATGTCTCAAAAGGAAAATAATGGAGCTGGAATTAAGAGGTGTGAAGCATGTTAAGAAAATGTAAAGTTAGCAAGCAGATTGAAGTTTTTGAAATTGATATTATGAGATAGGAGAAAGAAAAATGTACAAAACAAGTGTTAGGTAATTAAGCTAGGTAGCAGTGAGCTTAAAGATTGGTAGATGGTTGAGAAAAGTAAAAGAGAATATTAGAGGGGTGCCTGAGTGGCTCAGTCAGTTAAGTGCCATCAGCTCAGGTCATGATCCCAGGATGCTGGGATCTGGGATCGAGCCCTGCATTGGGCTCCTGCTCAGCGGGGAGTCTGCTTCTTCTTCTCCCTCTGCCCCAGTGCCCACTTGTGCACGCTCTCTCTCTCTCTCAAATAAATAAATAAAATATTTTTAAAAAAAGAGAATATTAGAAATAATTGGCATGACACCTAAAGGGATTTGTACAATTAAGAAATTACAAGAGTCATCTAGAAAAGATATTATGGGCAGACAAAAGTGTGACTCCCTTAACTAATAGGAATACAAGAGGAAGATAGTGAGAATAGCTCTGCACTGAGAGTTAGATTTGTTCAATAAGAGAAGTGGGAAGAAAAAAGTAATGAAATTATAAAATTTAAACAACCCACGTATTTCAAAATTTCAAGTTTGTGATTTTTAAAATTTTGTTATTCCTTTAGCCAAAATTTAAAACATAATTGGTAAAAGAAAAGTTCATGTGAATGGATCCTATGGTACTCAGTTGGGCCAGATTTTTCTAATGTGTTGGAAATTAATTGTTTTTCTAATTATTCGTTTAAAATGGAAGAGAAGGAGGAGGAGCAAGAAGAGGAGGAGAGGCGAGATAGAGAAGGGGAAGGGGGGGAAAGAGTGAGAGGAGAAGGAAAGGCTCTAGTAAAAGGATCTAAAGTACAGGTAATTATAGTGGTCAAGAGTGCTTCCTATTACCACTTCCTTCACTCTATGTCCAACCACTCAGCTCTTTTTCAAGCAGAAGCAATTTGATATTTTCACAGAATGTAGAATCCTTACAACAATGCTTAGTATAATGGTATTTGCTTACAGAGCATTTAGAAAACATTTGTTGAAAAAAACAGTGTTTGCCTTCCAAATGTTATCACCATTTTAATAAGCCGTGAAATGACTAAAGGTGAGAAAAACAAGGTTCTAGATTACTCCTTTGGGGATAACTGGGAGTTGAATAGAAAGTCGAGCAAAATATTGATTTACTTCCTCTCTTTCTTGCTCTCTAATGGACGTAGATGCCAGAGGAAGTAGTAAATTATATTAGTCAAGCATAACCCAATTCCTTCTTAAGCCTAATTCCATAGTATAAAGTAATACTTCCCTGAACATGACTTCTCTTAAGAAGCAGAAATGTGTTAGAGCAGGACCTCATCCAAGATAATCCTCTATTAAGCTTTTAAAAATGACTCTGAAAAGCAGTGGGTAACCATGCTACTTGTGTGTAAAATGTTTAAAATACTTAGAGTATTGTTGTGGCTGCAGATTTGGAATTTGGCAGAGTCCTCTGTGTTCAGTTCTGGTCTATTTTGGGGTTTCCTCAAACTTGAGAGAAGTAAGGAAAATGTCACCACTATCATCTGGGTTAAAGTTGAGGAAATCTGTTCATAGGATGCAGCTCTCATTGTTTTATAAGGCCTTTTAAAAAAATTATCTGCACGGGGCGCCTGGGTGGCTCAGTTGTTAAGCGTCTGCCTTCGGCTCAGGTCGTGATCCCAGGGTCCTGGGATCGAGCCCCGCATCGGGCTCCCTGCTCGGCGGGAAGCCTGCTTCTCCCTCTCCCACTCCCCCTGCTTGTGTTCCCTCTCTCACTGTGTCTCTCTCTGTCAAATAAATAAATAAAATCTTTAAAAAAAAAAAAAAAAATTATCTGCACAAAAATTTCTCCCTATATTGTTAAAAAAACCAAAACCCTAACATTTCATCTTAATGTTTTCTATTTTCCTGTCTAATGAGAATTTGGGGTCCCTAAAGGCAGTTTTATCTAAATGCTTCTAGCTGACTTTGCCTTTATAAAAAGGAATGCTTAGTGAGTCAGCAATGGAGGGAAAGGGCTAAGATTTTTGAGTCTGTTGACCGATTTAAGTGTACAGAGAAAGTGGAAAGCTTGAAAGTACTTTTTCAGCAGGAAAGTTGTTTGCATTTTAATACATGTACAGCTAAATGATTGTCATGTTTTGCTATAAAGCTTTTAACACTTCATACTTAAGGACACAACTTTAAATCTACTTCCCCCAACTTTCTGTTACTTTTTTTCTCATGCAAAGTTTTTGGACATAAGCCAACATTCTTTTAATTGTTCCTTCATGTGGGCAGATAATTGTAAACCATTAGGCAAATCACAAAGTGGGGAAAATTGTGTTATTTTTTCCAATGGAAATTAAATGTTGTCCAATGATAGAGGATGAGGCTCAGAATGTCATGTTTTTCTGATCTGCTCCCAGGATAGCTGGGGCTCACAGACTCCTCCAAGGCCATCAGTATGCAGAACAAGGAGTCCTTCCACTTATTCATGCACAGGCTTTTTGAGCTTCTTCTGCTGGGCTGCATGCTAATGAAGGTTTGCAGTCTCACCAGCCAGTGGCAAATACCAGGATGTATCTACCAACATCCAGAATGGGAGGGTTTAGTTGAATTGACTCAGGGGCCCTCTGATTAGAACACAACTAAAATTGTATCAAAATATGTTCCTTTGAGTTAAAGCAAGTAAATCGTGATGCTTTGAAATGTATGTATAATTTGCTGGGGTCAATTACTGGTTTGCTTTGCATTTGACCATCAGTCATTTATTACTATATAAAAAGGATCAATACTATTATCACAGAATCATTTAATCTATTACTTTAATTATAAGAATAATAATTATATGTAAAGTCAGTGGTGTTATATTACAAAAATATATTTATTAAAAGACTTCTCATAATTATTTCTAACTGCAAAAGAATGATATTTCTTTGTGATTTTCCCAGAAACATGCTTCAAATAAACTATGCTTTTGATATGATAGTTTATAGGAAGTATTCTGAGAATTTTTTTTTAAAGATTTTATTTATTTGTTAGAGAAAGAGCACAAGCAGGGGGAGTAGCAGCGGCAGAGAGAGAAGCAGACTCCCCACTGAGCAGGGAACCCGATGCAGGACTCTATCCCAGGACCCCAAGATCATGACCTGAGCCGAAGACAGATGCTTAACTGACTGAGCCACCCAGGCATCCCAAGAATTTTTTAAATTACAAACCTGCTCATTTAAGGCATCAAACCTACATATTTTGTATGCAAATTTATTCCATGTCCTTATAAGTAGCTATTCATCTCTGCTACTCCTCCCAGCATCTTCCCCCCAAAAAAGTCTGAAAATTCTTGGTAATGGAAATTAAAAATAAAATCTATGGCTTTTTCCATTTTTTTCTCTGATATTTTTGATACAAGCACTCTTCTACTTTTGTTTCTTTCTTTGATAGCAAATTTCAGATAACTTTTGTATAGGTATTTTAGTTTTAGCTTTATTTAAGGCATAGTAAAATACATAAATAGTAATCCAGCTTAGAAATGGGACACAGCTTCAACAGTAAGAACTATACTTTTTTGATCCAAGTATTGCAGTGTATTTTTAACGTGGTTTTCACAAAGTCAGTGTAACCTGTAAAATATTAGATATTCATTGAGCACCTAATATATGTTAGGCAATGTATAGAAAATGAACTTACAGTTATAATAATATGCAGTGGAAAACAGACCTTGTTCTCTTTTGGCAAAACATTTTTTTTTCCCAAACTTTGAGATATCTGGAAAGCACAATGTGCTTATTGGAATAAAGGATATTAAGAAAAATTGCTCTGGATAAGGAAGATCATAATGTACCAGCAAAAAGGTTGATACACCTGAAGTTATTGATGGTGCAGCAGCTAACAAGAGATAATGAAAATCATTGGAAAAGATTAGTTCAATCATCAAAATCAAATTGAGTATGGATGGCTCAAAAAAGGAAAAACTTAATAAAAGATCCATTTAAATTCCCACATGATTATACCTTATATGATTTACAGACTAACCAAAGGGGGAATAACAATATTAGCTGTAGTTACACAAAGAATGAAAAAGAGACTAGATTGGAAAGCCTATCTAGCTTAGCATGTGGCTTGATGTAGATATGAGTTTATTTGGGGGGGGTGGAATTAAAGAAATTCATGAATGATTTTAAATTATAAAATCAAGACCAGTCTGAAAGTATCTCAGAATATGCCCTGGAAACTGTGGCATGTTTTTTTTTATCAGTTAGCTAGTTGGTGAACTTTTTACTGCTTTCAGATGCTTAAAGTTTAGGTCCCATGTCTGTGCTCACAAAATGTTCCTATGCACATAAAAAAAGTAATTTTATGCCTAAATGGAAATTTCTGCCTGCATTTTGCATATAGAATATTCATTTACATAAACCAATTCATGTTTTGAAGAAACATACTTTGTGAGTTCAACTTAGGTATCAATGGATGAAAATATCCTGGATATCTGGTCTCGTTGAAGGACTTGAACCAACAATTTGCTAGATAGCCAGCATCTCCCAACTTGTTAAATGACATCAATCCACTTTTAGGTTTTATGAATCTCCTTGAATTCTCCATGAATTGCTCAATTAATACAGTGCATCATTGCCTTTTATAAAGTGACACGAAACTACATAGAAATTTAAAACAAAGAAGTAATGCTGTTGTGATATTGCTAACTGAAGAATATAACCTTTAAGTAAAAATCTTGCCCCAAGGACAGGAATCCCCACTTTAAAAGAAAATAGAATGTGTTTAATAGGTTGTTATAATATAAATTTAAAGGAATGAATAAGAATATTAGATCTGTTAGAAACTTTAGTCTTTACTTTGTCTAGTTCTTTTGCTTTGCAAAAGAGTGGTTGATGCTTAGACCACAACATTTCCAGTACATTTTCCTTTATCATGTCGTCTCCATGAAAGACAGATACATCATCTGCAGGGGAGGAAAAAGTTTTCCTCCATCCTTTTAGGGTCTCTGGCTGGGTCTAAAAATTAAACTCACAAAGACAGATTAACAGGAAAAAAGCATACACATTTATTTACTATAAGTTTTATGTGACAAGAGAGACTTTGTAAGGAAATGAAGATCCAAAGAAACAGTTCTGAGTATTTCATGCAGTGTTCATGAAGAATGCAGAGGAGGAATGTGATAGGTTAAAAGCGTATGAGGCAACTGGTTTGTTAGGATTCCTCTCAGTGTCCCTTCATCTACAGAGATAAGGATATTCCTTTCCTGTGGGTATAGGGAGAGCACTTCTCACTTGAGAGTTTTATGGCCTGTTTCAGGGAAGAAGGGTGGGTGGAGGTGGGTCAGAGTGACCTTCCAACTTCTGCCATTTTCTCAAACTCTTTCAGTTTAAGGTATTCAGTATGCCGAAGTGCCATATTTGGGAATGGCCATGTCCTGAGCCCCATCACATCAAGGGGAAGATTCCATTATAAAGAGAAAAGCTGTTCATCATATTACCAAATTATCAAATGTGATAGGTGGATTAAAGAGACAGGTGGGTGGTAACAGAGAATGGAAGGAGGGCACTTCTCAGGATGAAGAGCCCTGAAATGATTGTTCCTTCTTGTGATACCACAGTTTGGTAAGTTTCTGTGACAAGATTAAATCCCATCTTAAAGGTATTGTATAGGTGATTTCAATCATTACAATAATAAGAACTGAGGTTTTCCACCATTTTTTTTTTTTTTAAGGTTTATGGTATCCAGGATGATTGCATTAGATAAGTTGCAGATAATGAACCTAAGACAAGAAACAGATGAGATTGTAGGTGTATGTGTATGTGTGTGTATATCTGTGTATGTGTGTTTGTGTGTACATCATCTACATATAATACTACCATAGTAATATCACTAGATTCCTTAAACACTGGAATATTTCCAAAAATTTCTGGATTGAAATTCAGATTTAGTTGATATATAGTGATATATATGTAGGTATGTGTATGAGTTCTTAAATTCTTTTTAATTTAATTTAATTTAATTATGTTATGTTGGTCACCATACAATACATCATTAGTTTTTGATGTGGTGATCCGCGATCCATTGTTTTTCTATAACACCCAGTGCTCCATGCAGTACGTGCCCTCCTTAACACATAACCGGGCTAACCCATCCTCCCTCCCTCCTCCCCTCTAAAACCCTCAGTTTGTTTCTCAGAGTCCATAGTTGCTCATGGTTCACCTCTCCTTCCGATTTCCCCCCCTTCATTTTTCCCTTCCTTTTCTTAATGTCCTCCATGTTATTCCTTATGTTCCACAAATAAGTGAAACCATATGATAATTGACTTTCTCTACTTGACTTATTTCACTTAGCATCATGTCCAGTCCAATCCATGTTGATGTAAAAGTTGGGTATTCATCCTTTCTGATGGCTGAGTAATATTCCATTGTATATATGGACCACATCTTCTTTATCCATTCATCTGTTGAAGGGCATCTTGGCTCTTTCCACAGTTTGGCTATTGCAGACATTGCTGCTATGAACATTGGGGTGCATATGGCCCTTCTTTTCACTACATTTGTGTCTTGGGGGTAAATACCCAGGAGTACAATTGCTGGGTCATAAGGTAGCTCTATTTTTAACTTTTTGAGGAACCTCCACACTGTTTTCCAAAGTGGCTGTACCAACTTGCATTCCCACCAACAGTGTAAGAGGGTTCCCCTTTCTCCACAACCTCTCCAACATTTGTTGTTTCTTTCCCTGACCATTTTTGCCATTCTAACTGGTGTAAGGTGGTATCTCAGTGTGGTTTTGATTTGAATTTCCCTGATGGCTAAAGATAATGAACATTTTTTCATGTGTCTGTTAGCCATTTGTACGTCTTCTTCAGAGAAGTGTCTTTTCATGTCTTCTGCCCATTTTTTGACTTGATTATTTGTTTTTTGGGTGTTGAGTTTGAGAAGTTCTTTATAGATCTTGGATACCAGCCCTTTATCTGTAATGTCATTTGCAAATATCTTCTCCCATTCTGTGGGTTGCCTCTTTGTCCATATTTTTTCTTACTTTGTCAATGATTATTTGACCATAGAGTTGAGGGTCCATATCTGGGCTCTCTATTCTGTTCCATTGGTCTATATGTCTGTTTTTGTGCCAGTACCATGCTGTCTTGGTGATCACAGCTTTGTAATAGAGCTTGAAATCGGGCAACGTGATGCCCCCAGCTTTGTTTTTCCTTTTCAACATTTCCTTGGCGATTCGGGGTCTTTTCTGATTCCATACAAATTTTAGGATTGTTTGTTCCAGCACTTTGAAAAATGTCATTGGAATTTTGATCAGGATGGCACTGAAGGTATAGATTGCTCTGGGTAGCATAGATATTTTAACAATGTTTATTCTTCTGATCCATGAGCATGGAATATATTTCCATCTTTTTGTGTCTTCTTCAATTTCTTTCATGAGTGTTCTGTCATTCCTAGAGTGTAGATCCTTTACCTCTTTGGTTAGGTTTATTCCAAGGTATCTTATGGTTCTTGCTACTATTATAAATGGAATCATTTCTCTAATTTCTCTTTGTACAGTGCATGGTTAGTATATAAGAAAGCAACTGATTTCTGTGCATTGATTTTGTATCCTGCCACATTACTGAATTGCTGTATGAGTTCTAGTAATTTGGGGGTGGAGTCTTTTGGGTTTTCCACATAAGGTGTCATGTCATCTGTGAAAAGAGAGAGTTTGACTTCTTCTTTGCCAATTTGAATACCTTTTATTTCTTTTTGTTGTCTGATTGCTGTTGCTAGGACTTTAGTACTATGTTGAACAATAGTGGTGAGAGTGGACATCCTTGATGTGATCCTGATTTTAAGGGAAAGGCTCTCAGCTTTTCCCCATTGAGGATAATATTTGCTGTGGGTTTTTCATAGATGGATTTTACGAACTTGAGGAATAGTCCCTCTATCCTTATACTCTGAAGAGTTTTAATCAGGAAAGGATGCTGTATTTTGTCAAATGCTTTTTCTGCATCAAATCAGAGAACCATATGGTTCTTCTCTCTCCTCTTATTAATGTGTTCTATCACATTGATTGATTTGCAAATGTTGAACCACCCTGGCATCCCAGGGATAAAACCCCTTGGTCATGGTGGATGATCTTTTTAATATATTGTTGGAACCTATTAGCTAGGATTTTGTTGAGAATTTTGGAATCCATATTCATCAGGGATATCAGTCTGAAATTCTCCTTTTTGATGGGGTCTTTGCCTGGTTTGGGGATTAAGGTAATGCTGGCCTCACAGAATGAGTCTGGAAACTTTCCTTCTGTTTCTATTTTTTGAAACAGCTTCAGGAGAATAGGTATTATTTCTTCTTTGAATGTTTGGTAGAATTCCCCAGGGAATCCATCAGGCCCTGGACTCTTGTTTTTTGGGAGAGTTTTGATCACTGCTTCAATCTCGTTACTGGATATTGGCTTATTCAGGTTGTCAATTTCTTCCTGTTTCAGTCTCAGCAGCTTATAGGTTTCCAGGAAGGCTTCCATTTCATCCAGATTGCTCAGTTTATTGGCATATAGTTGTTGATAATAATTTCTAATAATTGTTTCTATTTCCTTGGTGTTAGTCGTGATCTCTCCCCTTTCATTCATCATTTTATTAATTTGGGTCCTTTCTCTTTTCTTTTGGATAAATCTGGCCAGTGGTTTATCGATCTTATTAATTCTTTCAAAGAATCAGCTTCTAGTTTCGTTAATCTGATCTACTGTGTTTCTGGTTTCTAATTCATTGATCTCTGCTCTAATCTTAATTATTTCTCCCCTAATGTGTGGCTTAGGCATCGTTTGTTGCTTTTTCTCTAGTTCTTTAAGGTGTAGAGTTAGTTGGTGAATTCAGGATTTTTCTATTTTTTTGAGTGAAGCTTGGATGGCTATGTATTTCCCCCTTAGGACCGCCTTTGCAGTATCCCATAGGTTTTGGACCGATGTGTTTTCATTCTCATTGGTTTCTATGAATTGTTTAAGTTCTTCTTTGATTTCCTGGTTGACCCAAACATTCCTAAGCAGAGTAGTCTTTAGTTTCCAAGTATTTGAATTTCTTCCAATTTTTATCTTGTGATTGAGTTCCAGTTTTAAAGCATTGTTGTCTGAGAAGATGCAGGGAATAATCTCAATCTTTTGGTATCAGTTGACTCCTCCTCTGTGACCCAGTATGTGGTCTATTCTGGAGAAAGTTCCATGCACTCGAGAAGAATGGGTATTCTGTTGTTTTAGGGTGGAATGTTCTGTAAATATCTATGAGGTCCATCTGGGCCAGTGTGTCATTCAAAGCTCTTGTTTCTTTGTTGATTTTCTGCTTAGATGATCTGTCCATTGCTGAGAGTGGAGTATTGAGGTCTCCTACAATTAACGTATTGTTATCAATATGACTCTTTATTTTGTTTAACAGTTGGTTTATAGAGATGGCTGCTCCCATGTTGGGAGCATAGATATTTATAATTGTTAGGTCTTCTTGTTGGTTAGACCCTTTAGGAATGATATAGTGTCCTTCTGTGTCTCTAACTACAAACTTTAGTTTAAAATCTAATTTGTCTAAGAATTGCTACCCCAGCTTTCTTTTGAGGTCCATTGACATGGAAGATGGATGTCCATCCCTTCACTTTCAGTCTGGATGTATCTTTAGGTTCAAAATGGTCTCTTGTAGACAGCATATGGATGGGCCCTGTCTTCTTATCCAATCTGCAACTCTGTGCCATTTTATGGGAGCATTTAGGCCATTCACATTAAGAGTGATTATTGAAAGATATGAATTATTTGTCATCATGTGTCCTGTGGAGACCTTGTTTTATAGATTGTCCCTGTAAATTTCTGTTGTAGATCACTCTTGGAGTCTTTCTCCTTTTATAGAACCCCCCTTAATATTTCTTGCAGGGCTGGCTTAGTGGTCACATATTCTTTCATTTTCTGCCTGTCTTGGAAGCTCTGCATCTCTCCATCCATTCTAAATGACAGCCTTGCTGGATAAAGTATTCTTGGCTGAATGTTCCTCTCATTTAGTACCCTGAATATGTCTTGCCAGCCCTTTCTGGCTTGCCAGGTCTCTGTGGATAGGTCTGACGTTATTCTGATGTTCCTTCCTCTGTACATAGGAATCTCTTCTGCCTAACTGCCCTTAAGATGGTTTCCTTGGTTCTAAGATTTGTGAGTTTCACTATTACATGCCGGGGTGTTGGCCTGTTTTCCTTGATCTTGGGAGGGGTCCTCTCTGCCTCTAGGACATGAATGTTTGTTTCATTCCCCAGATTAGGGAAGTTCTCAGGTATGATTTGCTCAAATATATCTTCTAGTCCTCTCTCTCCACCCCCTCTGGGATTCCAATAATTCTGACATTATAACATTTCATGGTGTCACTTATTTCTCTGATTCTATTTTCATGGATTCTGAGTTGTTTTTCCCTGGCCTCCTCTTTTCCCTTTTTATCTATTAAATTATCTTCCAGGTCACTAATTCGTTCTTCTGCCTCACTTACCCTAGCTGTTAGATTATCTAGATTAGATTGGATCTCATTGATAGCATTTTTAAGTTCTGCAAATTCAGCTTTCATTTCTGCCCTTAGAGACTCTATGTTGCCATTAATTGATTTCTCCATTCTAACCATTGTGTTCACAATTGCTAGCCTGAATTCCATCTCCGACATCTTGGTTATATCTGCATCCATCTGTAAATCTGTGGCATAAATCATAATCTCTGAGTCTTTCCTATTTTGGGGGTTCCTCCTCCTAGTCGTTCTGTTGAGGGGTGTTTGAGGGAATGTATAGAGTCCAAATTATTGACCAGAACCCAAGCAAGATGCACCTGTTTTCTAGGGACCTAAGGGTTGCTGGCCTCTTGTTCTCCAATCCTGTCTTCTGGGGGAGGGGCCTGCCATGCTGTTACTCAGGCAACCCTGTTTGGGCAGAGTTGCTCTACCCCCTGTGGCGGGGGATGGGCTCAGTGAAAACTGTTTTTTTGTGACTTTTGTTCTCTGGTGGCTTTCCCTGGCAGCTTTCCACATCTTTTCCAAGAGTCAGAGCAGAAGAGACCGTTTCCAACCCTCTGCCTCAGAGCAGAGAGGTCACAGTCTGTTCTACAGTGAGCTCTCCAAGCCACACTATCTCTGTTTCTGTCTGTGCTGCTATAAACTGCAGTGTCCTGGGTTGTGCGCCCCTCTGCAGCACTCCCATACCTGCCTCCAGGTTGGGGCATGTCTGTCCTTTGTGCTTCTAAAATGCCAGCTGCCCCCAGTTTGCAGGCATGGCCCTGCTACTTAATTTTCCGTCAGGGGGGATGCCCTAAAGTCCTTTCCCCGCCTCTACTGGTCTGGTCTGTGAGTCTGTGCCCCATCCCCAGTGTGGGAGGCTATCGCTCACTGGCGGTGCAGGATTCCCATGGCCAGGCTCCCTCCCGCTGCCATTTATCCTCTGATATCTGCCTGCAGAATCACGGCTCCCCACTTTGTACCTCGAAACCAACCGCCTGCGATACTCTGTTTATAGAGATCCAGATCTTCTTACATATCAGGTTGATTTTGTGGGTGCTCAGAGTGGTCTGGTAGATATCCAGCTCAATTCCAGGGACCAGTTGGAATAGGGGTCCCCTACTCCTCCACCATCTTTTCCCACAAATCGAGTTCTTAATTATTTTTAAAAAGGCTGTGGTGGACTGCATTTGCTCATGAGTATTGTTTGCTTTCAAATTTTGTCTTTTCAATCATGTCCTTAATATTTGACAATTCTTTTTCTACATTACACAATATCAGACTTGGAAAAAATACAATTTTCCAATTTTTTTTTTTTGACCCGTTTATTATGGAAAATTTCAAAATATACAAAGTATAGGATATTCATCTAGTTATCACCCAGTTTCAATAATTATCAACTCATGGCCATTCTATGTGATCTGTACCCTCCACTTGACCTCTGCCAATCTCTGACATCATAGGATTTCACAGAGGCCTGATTTTTTAAGCTTTTATTTAAATTCCAGTTAGTTAACATAAGAGTGTAATATTAGTTTCAGTTGTACAATATAGTGATTAAATAATTCTGTACATTGCTTGGAATGCTCATCACAACAGGTGTACTCCTTAACCCCGGCACCTAATTACACATCACCCCACCTACCTCCCCTCTGGTAAACATCAGTTTGTTCTCTATAGTTAAGAAACTGTTTCTGTTTATAGTTAAGAATGATTTGCCTCTCACTCTTTTATTTTTCCTTTGCTTATTTGTTTTGTTTCTTAAATTCCATATATGAGTGAAATCATATGGTATTTGTCTTTTTTTGACTGACTTATTTTCCTTAGCGTAATATTCTCTAGCTCCATTCATGTTTTTGCAAATGGCAAGACTTCATTTTGGTTTATGGCTGAATAATATTTCATTATATATACACCACTTCTTCTTTATCCATTCATCAATCAATAGATACTTGGGCTGTTTCCAATTTGGTATTGTAAATAATCCTGCTATAAACATCAGGGTTTGTGTATTATTTCGAATTAGTATTTTTATATTCTTAGGGTAAATACCTAGTAGTGCAATTACTGGATCATAGGGTAGTTCTATTTTTAATTTTTTGAGGAACCTCCAAACTCTATTCCATGGTGGCTGCACCAGTTTGTTTTCCCACCAAGAGCGCAAGAAGGTTCCCTTTTGTTCACATCCTCACCAACACTTTTTATTTCTTGTCTTTTTGATAATAACCATTCTAAACAGATGTAAGATGATATCTTATTGTAGTTTTGATTTGCATTTCCCTGAAGATCAATGATATTGAGCATCTTTTCATGTGTCTGTTGGCCATCTGTAGGTCTTCTTTGGAAAAATGTCTATTCATGTCATTTTTTAATTGGAGTGTTTATTTCTGGGGTGTTGAATTGTATAAGTTCTTTATATATTTTGGATACTAACCTTTTATCAGATATGTCATTTGCAAATATCTTCTCCCATTCCATAGGTTGCCTTTTAGTTTTGTTTATTGTTTCCTTTGCTGTGCAAATGTGTGATGTATTCCCGATTTTTTTTTTTAAGATTTATTTATTTGAGAGAGAGAGAGAGAATGAGTGGGAGGAGCAGAGGGAAAGGGAGAGAGAATCTCAAGCAGACTCTGCGCTGAATGTGGAGATCTCACAACCCTGAGATCATGACCCAAGCTGAGACCAAGAGTTGGATGCTTAACCAATTGTACCACCCAGACTCCCCCAATAGTTTATTTTTGCTTTTGTTTCCCTTACCTCAGGCGACCTATCTAGGAAAAAAGTTGCTAAGGCTGATGTTAGAAAAATTATTGCCTGTGCTTTTTTCAAGAACTTTTTTGGTTTTGGGTCTCATATTTAGATCTTTAAGCCTTTTTAAATTTATTTTTCTATATGGTGTAAGAAAGTGGTCCCATTTCATTCTTTTGCATGTTGCTGTCCAGTTTTCCCAACACTGCTTATTAAAGAGATAGTCTTTTTCCCATTGGATATTCTTTCCTGCTTTGTTGAAGATTAATTGACAGCATAATGTGGTTTCATTTCTGGGTTTTCTATTCTGTTCTATTGATCTATGTGTCTATTTTTGTGCCACTACCATACTTTTTTGATCATTACAGCTTGTAATATAACTTCAAGTCCAGAATTGTGATGCCTATAGCTTTGCTTTGCTTTTTCAAGATTGCTTTGGCTATTAGGTGTCTCTTGTAGTTCCAAAAATTTTAGGATCATTTGTTCTAGCTCTGTGAAAACTGCTGTTGGTATTTTAATAGAGATTGTATTAATTGTGTAGATTGCTTTGGGCAGTATAGACATTTTAACAATATTTCTTCTTCCAATCCATGAGCATGGAATGTCTTTCCATTTGATTTTGTCATCTTCAATTTCTTTCATGAGTATTTTATAATATTTTGAGTATATGTCTTTCACCTCTTTGGGTAGAACTAGTCCTAGATAACTTACTTATTTTTGGTGCAATTGTAAATGTGATTGATTCCTTAATTTCTCTTTCTGCTGCTTCATTGTTGGTATATAGAAATACAACTAATTTCAGTACATTGATTTTGTACTTCAGTACATTGATGTTGCAACTTTAACTGAATTTGTTTATCAGTTCTAGCAGTTTTTTGGTGGAGTCTATAAGGTTTTCTATATAGAGTATCATGCCATCTGCAAAAAATGAAAATTTTACTTCTTCCTTGATGATGCCTTTTATTTCTTTTTGTTGTCCGACTGCTGTGGCTAAGAGTTATAGTATTTTTTTGAATAAAAGTGGTGAGAGTGGATATCCCTGTCTTGTTCCTGATTGTAGAGGAAAAGCTCTGTTTTTCCCCATTTAGGATGATGTTAGCTGTTAGTTTTTCACAGATGGCCCTTTTTATGTTGAGGTATGTCCCCTCTAAACCTACTTTCTTGAGGATTTTTATCATGAATGGATGTTGTACTTTGCCAAATGCTATTTCTGCATCTATTGAAATGATCATATGGTTCTTATCCTTACTTTTACTAATGTGATGTATCATGTTGACTGATTTGTGGATATTGAACCACCCTGGTAACCCAGGAATAAATCCCACTTGATTGTGGTGAATGATTTTTTTTTAATGTATTTTTGGATTCGGCTTATAGTATTTTGTTCAGGATTTTTGCATCTATATTCATCAGAGATCTTGGCCTAGAGTTCTCTTTATTTGTGGTGTCTTTATCTGCTTTTGCTATCAGGGTAATGCTGGCCTTATAGAATGAATTTGGAAGTTTTCCTTCCCTTTCTAGTTTTTGGAATAGTTTGAGAAGAATAGATATTAACTTGTCTTTAAGTGTTTGGTAGAATTGGCCTATAAAGTGATCTGACCCTGGACTTTTGTTGAGAGAATTTTTGATTACTGATTCAATTTCTTTGCTGGCTATTAGCCTGTCCAAATTTTCTATTTCTTCCTGTTTCAGTTTTGATAATGTATGTTTCTAGAAACTTATCCATTTCTTCTAGGGTGTTTGATTTGTTGGCATATAGTTTTTCATAGTATTCCTTTATAATCATATTTCTGTGGTGTTGGTTGTTATTTCTTCTCTTTCATTTGTGATTTTACTTATCCGGGTCCTTTCTCTTTTCTTTTTCATAAGTCTGGTTAGGGGTTTGTGAATTTTATTAATTTTTTCAAAGATTCAGCTTCTGGTTTCATTAATCTCTTTTTTTTAAGTTTCTGTATCAGTTTTTTTTGCTTTAATCTTTATTATTTCCATGCTTCTGTTGGCTTTAGGCTTCATTTGTTCTTTTTCTAGCTCCTTTCAGTATAAGATTAGTTTGTATATTTGATATTTTTCTTGATTCTTGAGTCAGGCCTGTATTGCTGTATACCCCTCTCTTTTGACAGCTTTTGCCCAAAGATTTTGGATCATTGTTTTTTTTTTTTTCATTTGTTTCCATGTACTTCTTTATTTCTTCTTTTATTTCCTGGTGGACATATTCATTGTTTGTAGCTTGTTATTTAACCTCCATGTATTTGTGATCTTTCCAGATTTTTCCTCTGGTTGATTTCTAGTTTCATAGCTTTGTGGTTAGAAAAGATACATGGTATGACTTCAGTCTTTTTTAATTTGTTGAGACTCATTTTGTTGCCTAATATGTGATCTATTCTGGAGAATGTTCCATGTGCACTTGAAAAGAATGTGTATTCTGCTATTTTAGGATGGAATGTTCTGAATATATCTGTTAAATCCATCTGGTCCAGTGTGTCATTCAAAGTCATTGTTTCTTTGTTGATTTTGTTTATATGATCTGTCCAATGATGTAAGTGGAGTGTTAATGTCCCCTACTATTATTGTATTAGTATTGACTAGTTTATGTTTGTTATTAATTGTTTTATGTATTTGGGTGCTCCCATGTTGGATACGTAAATATTTATAATTCTTAGATCTGTTTGTTGGAATGTCTCCTTTAGTATTATATAGTGCCCTTCTTTGTCTCTTGTTACTGTTTTTGTTTTGTCTTTAGGTCTAAAATGAGTCTCTTCTAGGCAGCATATAGATTTGGGTCTTACTTTTTATCTATTCTGACACCCTTTGTCTTTTAGTTGGAGCATTTAGTCCATCTACATTCAAAGTAATTATTGATAGGTATGTACTTATTGTCATTGTGTTACTTGTTTTATGGTTGTTTCTAGGATTTGTCTTGATCCTTTCATGTCTTTCTCTCTTTCATATTTTGCTGATATTTTTAGTGATATTCTTGGATTTCTTTCTCTTCATTCTTTGCATGTTTATTAGTAATTCTTGATATATAGTTATCATTAGGTTTGTATGTAAGCTCTTCTGCATCTAGCAGCCTATATTAAGATGGTCACTTAAGTTTGAACCCATTCTTTACTCTTGTTCTCCCCATATTTTAGGTACATGTTGTCATATTTTACATCCCTTTATTTTTGTGTGTTCCTTGACTGATTTTTTATAGAAATATCCACTTTTACTACTTTTGTGTTTCCTATCTTTAAACTATCATTTTTGGTCTTTTTTTTTTTTTCACTCACAGAGTCCCCCTTAATATTTCTTGCAGGACTGGGTTAGTTGTCATGAACTCCTTTAGTTTTTGTTTGTCTATAAAAATCTTTATTTCTCTTTTTATTTTGAATGTTAGCTTTTCTGGACAGAACATTCTTGTCTGCAGATTTTTCCCACTCAGCACTTTGAATATATTGCCACTCCCTTCTGGCTTGGAGAGTCTCTGCTGAAAAATCTGCTGATAGCCTTATGGGTTTTCCCTTATAAGTAACTGTCTTCTTTTATCTTGTTGATTTTAAGTTTTTCTCCTTATCACTATTTTTGTCAATTTAATTATAATATGTCTTGCTTTTGTTCATTTTGATGGGAGTTCTTTGTGCCTCCTGGATCTGGATATCTGTTTCCTTCCCCAGATTAGGGAAGTTTTCAGCTATTATTTCTTCAAATAAATTTCCTGTTCCCTTTTCTCTCTTCTTCTTCTTCTGGAACTCCTATAATATGATTTTAATTATATTGAGGGAGTCACTGAGTTCCCTAAGTCTATTCTCCTGTTGTATAATTCTTCTTTCTCTTTTTTTGTTCAGCTTCATTTCTTTCCATTACTTTGTCTTCCAGGTCATTAATTCATTCCTCTCCTTCTTCGAGCCTGCTATTCATTGCATCATTTGTGTTTCTAATTTTTTTTTTTTTTATTGCACTCCTCATCTCTGGTTGATTCTTTTTTAATTCTTTTATCTCTGTTGGTAAGGATTCCATTGATGTTTTCCATTCTTTTCCCAAGCCCAGTGAGTATCCTTATAATCATTGCTTTAAATTCTCCATCAAGCATATTACTTATATCTGGTTCACTTAGACCTCTGGCCTTTGCCTTATCTTGTTCTTTCATTTGGGATAAATTTTCTGCCTTCTCATTTTGTTTAAGTGTCTGCTAGGTTCTCTGTGTTAGAAAAGCCAGTTATGTCTCTTGCTCCTGAATGTAATGGTTTTATGAGGAAGAAGTCAAGTAATGTTTAGGACCTGGCACTTCAGGAAGTTTCTACAGTGTGTGCTCTGCTGTTATGTTGTGGCTGCTCTATCCTTTAGGCCAGTCATCTGCAGAGGCTCTCCTTGCCAGCTGTGGGCAGTGTTTTGTCCCTGGCCTGAATGTGGTGAGTTTTTACTAGGTGTGCTCTAGTCTGCTTGTGAAATGAGACCTGTTACAACCTCTACTGGAACCAAGCCCCTGCAAAATTCTCTGGTCAGGAGACATGGTGTGGGCAGGGGCAATACCCAAACTCTTAATTCAAAAGATAATGAAAATATCCACATGTCCTCAGTGCCTTTAAAAAAAACAAAACAAAACCTTAAAAATTCATAAAATAAAATAACCATTTGTACTTCTTTTTGTCAGATTTCTACCTGTGCCAAGCAGATCCTTTCCAAGAAGATGACATGTTTGCAGGTTTATGTCCTAGCAAAATTCCTGTCCTCCATTTGACATCACAGTATCTTGAATAGTCACATGAAATGAGTAAGGGAGTTTTTATTCTCATGTCAACAGTGGTTTTTCATGTTTGTGTAAAAGGACTTCATTAACCACATTGCCAGCTCAGAGAAATTCAAGATGTATTAGTTCCCTCCTCATTCCTAAAGTGTAGACACAGGAATTTAAAAAAAAAAAAAATTTCTTGAGCACATATGGGTTTCTTGGAAGTGTTATGAAGGGCTATATCTAAATGGAATAAGTTAACCAGACACTTGGGCATACCTCCTACAAAACAGTGGACTAAAAGAACGTGGCTGCAGAACAAATAAAGCTAGTCTTTTTGTGTTCTAGGCAGTGGGTGGTACTTAAGAGGTAGGCTAGCCTGTGGGTGCAGGCTCAGCTCTCTCTTGGCTCCAAAGAACATCAGCAATGACCCTCATGAGATCCATTGAAACTTTGATACAAAGCTCAGGTTGTGTGAATCAAGACACAATAAGCATCTTTTTCCTCAGTGAGTGTTGGTTGGAGAAGCAACATATGCTTCCTAGTTTTTCTCTCTTCTCCTTTTGACTTGCACAGACTGGTTAATGCCTAGCCCATAACATTTTCAAATAGATGTCCTTTCATCATGTTTTTTCCTTGGAATTCAGATACATCAAAGTAAAAAAATCTGTTATAATGAAAGTTGTTTATCAATTTTCCAAATGTGATGGGGAAATTAAAGCACCTGAAACCAGTTGGTGATCAGAGTTGGGAAGGAGGACACCCCTCAGTACCAAGAGCCCTGAAACAATTGCTCAATCTTATGGACCCACAGTTGGATAAATTTTTGCATTAAGATCAAATGGCATCTTGAAGACCATGTATAGGTGAGTTCAATAATTGAAATAACAAGAACAATGGTTTCCCAATAATCCCTGTTTTTTTCTTTTTTCTTTTTTTAAAGATTTATAGTGTTTAGGAATATTCCGTAAGATAATCATTAATTGCAGATAATCTCTGTATTTCCACTCTACTCTCCTTTTCTTTCCTCTCCTCACTTCTCATCTTCTTTCCTCTCCTTTGATCACATTCCAGCTATTTCTTTTGGGTCTGGGAGAACAATCTTCTTTCTGAGCACTAAGTCTTCTAAGCCCATATATTCCCTTCCTTTTACTTCTTCTGTAAAACCCTCTTTACTCTTTCTATTTCTTTACAAAATACTTGATGACTAATTAGATCCAGGCTCTAAACAACCAAATAATCTTATCCTTTTATGAATTTCATATTATTTTCCTACATGATAAAAAGAGCTTACACTTCAAATACTTGTAATATAGCAAAGGACAGGAGGGGGAAAAACATCCCATTCAAGAAATCTGAAGGTTTACATTCTTTTACACTCAGAGACCAGGTCTTTTACTCTATGAATTTACTTCAAGAATTTTCTTCTATTTAAAAGCTAGAATGTTACTCTGATCTCCCACTAGTAAATGGCACATTATCTTTCCAGATTCTACTCTCTTCATTCCTATTTATGAGGTTTCATTGCCTGAAGAGATTAGTGGTGTTCCCCTTGCTACTACTCCTATTACAATGAAGATAATCTTTTCTTTTTTTTAGAAGACTGGATGACCCAGCCTTTACACCACATTTCCTCAGCAGTCATAGTTAAGCCATTGCCTTTCTGATGCAGGAAACTGTTACTTCTTTCACTACTGACCAAGGGGAATAAGCTTGTCAGGGTTGTTTTCATGTTGCTCTATTACTGTATGATTAGGCAAGCTTGGCATTTGTTTTATTTTTACCTATTTCACTGTATTCTTTTTGAAGTATAATTTACAAAGTATGCTGCTCCCAATTCCAGGGAAATCCCTCTCCCTCCTCCCCTACTCCCCACAGGCACAGACTCACAGACACACATATGTTTTGTCCATACTAACCTCAATGCCACAACCAAAGAGACACCCTTCATCTGGTGACAAAACAAAAGAAAAGCCCTTCGAGTTTTGAGTTTGCAAGTCTAACCTGAAAAGGTGATATTAATGCTATCAAAAGAAAGATACTTTCTTATAGAAGAATCAGATGCAAAATATATCCAAATGAAATTGGACACTTGCGGTCTCTTCATAGCTTATAATTATTGATTGGAATGGCAAACAGAGTAATTTGTAGGCAACTAGCTTGTGACACATTGTAATGAAGGAACCATATGTGAAAGTATGTGAAATTAGCAGGAGCACTGTTACTCCTTCAGCATTTTAGATGAAAAACACATGCAGTTTTGAAACTTTAGATTTGCTATTTCAAAGACCCTAAGAGCATCTGTTAGGTATTGCATGATCTAATCTCTAACACAGTGTACACGGTCAGTTTTTCAGCATGTCACACCATTACTGAGTAAGGAGCCAGAAAATGAGCAGGCGGGTCACTTTTCACCTCATTAGCACAGCAGGAGGGGGCTCTGGAAAAAAAGATGCCAGCTGAAGCCTTGGAGCTTCCTCTGTCTTTTTTGAATAACAGAGAAAGGACCCAGCTGTGTACTCCTTCAGAACTCTGCACTTCCCTTCTTTCCCATGCAACCCATTCCTTGCTTTCTGACCTTTCATCTGTATGACCCTTGTACTATTTACAAACTACCACAAATTTCTACCTATGGAATATGTAATTTATCCTTATTTTTCCCATAGTAGATCTTGATTTTAATACAAATATATTCAATTTAATTTGGTTACACAGTCTTTAATGTCCTTGACAAGATTGAAAATCAAGGTCTTTGGGGCACAAACAGAGAGAAGGCAATTGGAAATCAGCTATCATTTCATTCTCTTGAGCTGCTTCTTGCATAGATAAAATTATCAAAAGTTTACATTCTGTCCTTCTGAAATATGTTTTGTATTTCTTCATCCTTCCTTTTTTTTTTTTTTTTAAATCAAACTTATCATCACAATGGTGACTCCTTCATCAGTCTTGATTCATGGGTGACCACAATGATCAGAACCCTCCTGTCAACACACAATGGACTATATACATACATATATATCTTTCTTAAGCATTAAAATTTAAGATTATTTGTTATACAGCATAATGTAGCTGATCCTGAGTAATCAAAGAATTAGGACCTACTGGGAAGGGGCATTGTACCAAGCAGTGTGCTAAATACTTTATCATTACTATCTTGATTAATACTCATAACAATAGTGTGTGGAAGGCACTATTCTTGCCCCATTTCAAAGTGAGAAAACTGCAACTTGTAGGTACTTAATGTCTGCACACCTCGCCTGCATCATTCTAAAATTTTATTGCTTCATCTTTTCTTCTAGCCACTGCTGTGGCAGTAGCAACCAATTCCAAAAAGATATCAATGGGCTTCACGAAGATGAAGTTACCCATGTCTTGGACTAAGCATACTTCTCACTTCTTGCCCTAAACTTCTTCTACACCACAGTATGAGGCAACTGCAGCTCTGCCTTTGTACAAGCACAACCCAGACCCATGTTACCAGGATGTGGACCAATGAAGTCTGATGGTATTAAATGCCTGTGCCTCTATTCCTGACCCATGGGGTCAGGAGACAATGGGAAATGTGTTCCCTCTCCCATTTTTTTACCCTGTTGCAGACAGTTCTGAAACATATTTCATTAGATTACACAGACGATCCTAAAATCAATGTTTAATTTGATAAGACATTTTTGAACAGGCTTTCTTTTTCTTCCCTTTTAACTCCCATTGGGCTGTATGCCTTCCTCCCTCAGATCAGATAACTAGGCAAACTACTGACAAGCAAGCCTTTGTCTCAGACTCTACTTTGAGTAGAACTGAAAATAAGACACTAAGTGCCTAATGCAAGAACACAAGATTTATGTGCAAATCTAGGATCAATGAAGGCTAAAGGCAGAAACCATGTCCCCCATCCACTACTAGCACTGCCTTAGTATGCATCTTTTAAATTTTCATTTTTTTGTATCATGACAAGTTTATTAATTAATTGGCTCCAAAAAGGAGTATTTTCTCATATAACAATGATTGTTCTTCTGTGTTCTATTTAATATGTATCATTCTCTTTTTTTTTGAGTGAATACTTTTTAATTTTTTTACAAAAAGTCTTCCATGTTACTATTAAAAAACATTTATTAATCTACATTATAGGCTTTTAATTTCCATTTTTAAAGTTATTTATATAGTAGTATATTATGTATATGCTTTGCTAAAACCTCATATCTCTGGACTTTTACACATAAACTTTTATAACAGTATCTATAAAGACTAACATACACAGAAAACAAGAGTGATAATTTATACCATCCACATATTTTAAAACATGAGAGGCTTGGGGCACCTGGGTGGCTTAGATGGTTAAGTGTCTGCCTTCGGCTCAGGTCATGATCCCAGGGTCTTGGGATCGAGCCCCGCGTCAGGCTCCCTGCTCAGCAGGAGCCCTGCTTCTCCCTCTCCCTCTACTGTTCCCCCTGCTTGTGTTCTCTTTCTCTCTCTGTCAAATAAATAAATAATATCTTTTAAAAATAATAAAATAAAAAAATAAAACATGAGAGGCTCATACATAATTTAAAATTTTCTGTCACATTAAAAGAAGTAAAATGAAACAGTAATAATTTTATGATGGTTTATTCAATATATACAACATATCAAAAATATTAATTCAACAAATAATCAATCTAAAAATTGCTAATGAGATATTTTACCTTTTTTTCATTGTTAGTGTGTGAAATCAAGTGTGGACCTTATGCATACAAAATTATAGAATGACAAAAAGTAATAACTCATGATTTTCTATCTTTTCCCATTTCCCTGTAAAGAAAAACATTCTTAACATTCTGATCACAGTTTAATTTTTATTTCAATACGTTATCACTTCCTTGTCAAATCTGAATATATTGGAGTAATTTCAACTACTTACTTACCCTTGGCACATTTGTCAGAGAATGCTTAATTCTGGCAACTTCTCAGAAAAAGATTCATGGCTGTTAATTGAGTTGATGTTATAATGCAACTTACCTGGTTAGATAAATAGATCACGTGTGATTTTATGTGTTCATAAATATCAGTGTGTCTTTTAAGGTGGTAGTGAATGGAGGACAACCAGAGTGGCATAACTGCTATCTGTATGAACTATGGATGATCAACACTAACAAGAAAAGTAGTAACTTTTCTTAAAAGGCAGTAAAGACCGAGACCTTGACATATTGTTTGATAGAACAGTTCAGCAATTATTTGGCCTCACATTTTTTTTTACTATTTCTGATTGCATAGTTGGTGGGTAAGATAAAAGTTGGCAAGCTGGGAAAATGGAGCTTTTACGGTTTGTAGGAAAGAGGATTTAATGCCACTGCAAGTAAATGGATAGTTGCTCATATGCAGTTTAGGTACCACAAAAAAAGCAATCATTCTGACACTGGGTGGAAGATAACTTAAACTAGGAAATTACTCATAACATCCATTATTCAATATTCTTTGGCAATGCATTCTTTTGTCCAAACCAATCATTATTCTTGTAATTATTTCAAGTGCTGTGCAAACTTCCCTTAAAATCCACCCACTGTGAAACATCATGTTGAATGGATAAGACAAGTAGAATGCCTGGAGTTTGGAGAATTTTCCAAGGGTGCACTGGCTCCCTACCAAGAGTTTTAAGCTAAAAGAGTCTGAAGTAGAAATTTCCCTCTGTTAAGATTTCTTTTGGGGTAGTACTTTGAACACTCTCTTATGCCTCTCACCCCACCCCACCCCCAGCTCCAGCTGCATCACAATATTCACTTTTATCTAGCTCTGAATAGGAAAGAATTAGGTTCCAGTAAATATACCCTGAGCTGAAATGGTAGAGAATCCAGCACTTAAAAAAGACCAAATCAAGCAAACCTCACTTCCTTCAAGTCAGCTGTCAACATTCTAAATATCATCTTTGAATAAAAGTAATATAAAAAATGAACAAATATGTTTATTTTCTAATTTTAACAAGCATATTGACTCCCTAATATATGGTGTCATTATTGAGCTTATAGGTCAGAACGTCTTGTTGAAAGACATACTTCCTCTTTTGCCTATCCACTTCTCAGTCAAGAAAGGTAATGGTTCACTGACTATTTTTATTAGAAAAAGAGGCCTAATTATTGCTATTGACTGAAAATCTCCTGACAGATTGTTTTATGAGAGAATCTACAAGTTAAAAATTAATCATGTAGCCTGCATATCAGCATGTTTACTGGTTTGTAATCAGTTGGATTCCTGCAGCAATGCTAGGTAATAATAGGAGTTGTTTTTCTACAGAGGGTCCACATGTAAATAGGGCACCAGAAATGTGCTGTCAGGTTGAACCAGATGTACTAAAGAAAATCATTTGCAGATCTATTGAGTAGACTGATGCCCAGGGGCCTGACTCCAACTTCCTTTTTTTCCCAGGAACCTTCACTTATAATATTTTTATTTTACAGAACCACCCCACGTTTCTTTTTGTGAGCTAAAACAAATAGAATAGAGAATCAACTTGTGTTATGCAATGGAGCATGAGTGAACAGACCAAAAAAACAAAAGAAAAGAATAAAGAAACTAAGCAAACAGAAACAAAACATTTGTCAACTGCCAAGACAAGCGAAATCATCTTACATTGTGCACCAAAGATAATCACTTTTGAACTATAGCACATCCCCAAAGGAAGATCAAAAGTCTGAAGTTAGTAGTCAATGAAGAAATTGAAATATCTTATCATCACCATCATCTGAAAGAAAGAGACATTTAGGGAGTCTCACAAATGATTCAGATTGCCTTTGCCAAAACACAATGTGACAGACTATGGATTTGATTACCTTTTTATTTGTTTATTATTTATTTGGTTGATTTTGTTTTAGTATGCTTAGGATTTGGTCTTCTTTTCTTTTTGGTTTCAAAATGATGAGTTCAGGATCTCAGAAATCCTATGAAAAAGTCCTCACCTTAAGTGGAATCTCTGAAAGAACCCTGGGAAGAATTCTGAATACCTGAGGACAAATCAGGGCCCATTATGAGAAAGAACTGATGGCTCCTAACAAGTTCCAGGATTCTGGAAGTCCAGTAGAAGTTCCTTGGTTCCTATAAGTTTGAACCAGTCTAAAAAGTTTGTAGGGATTAGAATCTGATCCTTCAACCAATGGCATATTGACCTTCCCTAGAAGGCATATGGTGAGCTTTTTCCAATCATGTATAAAGATAAGTCTTAGTTCTTTATTAATGCATGAAAAACTACCAGTAAAAAGTATGTTATCTATATTTCTCCATATGTAAAATTTTAGGAAGGGACTGACTTACATTTATCTGTAAATATTGCATTTCTGTATGGTGACACTCCTATATTCTTCCATTTTTCTTTCAGATCTCTTAGGTTAGATGTATTCTGAAAAATATTCTTACATCCCACTGTAAGAGCCATATTTTTAGAAAGCTGATATATCGGGGCACTTGTGTGGCTCAGTCGGTTAAGCATCTGCCTTTGGCTCAGGTCACGATCCCAGGGTCCTGGGATAGAGCCCCATGTTGGGTTCTCTGCTCAGCAGGAGCCTGCTTCTCCCTCTCCCTTGCTGCTCCCCCTGCTTGTACCCTCTCTCTCTGTCAAATAAATAAATAAATAAATAATCTTAAAAAAGAAAAAAAGCTGCTGTATCAGGTACCATATTCACAGAAAGCAAAATATTCTTTTTTTTTTTTTTAAAGATTTTATTTATTTATTTGACAGAGAGAGATACAGCGAGAGAGGGAACACAGGCAGGGGGAGTGGGAGAGGGAGAAGCAGGCTTCGCGCAGAGTAGGGAGCCCGATGCGGGGCTCGATCCCAGGACCCTGGGATCATGACCTGAGCCGAAGGCAGACGCTTAACGACTGAGCCACCCAGGCGCCCTGAAAGCAAAATATTCTATATAGTGATGGAAAGTAAGTGAATATAATTGAAATACTCAGAATATAATCCTGAATTAGAGACTGTCCAAGGTAAGCTATTATAGCTTAGAAATCAGTTGAGTGTTAGTAGTACATCATTTTTATATTCTCTCCTAAAACCATTTTAGTAGCTAGCATGTAATTAGTAATCTATATGTGGTTGTTTACTTAACTAATAAGATCAAAAATAAAATGTTCCATGTGGTGTTGGAATGTCAGACCAAGGGTCAATGAAGAGAATTGAGTGATCTGGGGCAGACAATGGTTAAAAATATAGTCAATGAAAATTAAAATCTGAATCTGGGAAGTCTCTAGGCTGCTAGGGATTATCTGCCTCTGGGCTAAGATTTAGGAGCCAAAATTCAGTCTGGAGTAGAGTGGGGTTCGATAACAAGAGCAAAGAAATCTATGTGCCAAAAGTTTTAGTCTGGTTAACAAAATGGAGAGATGAAGTAGATGTATAGTTATCACCATCAGAGAACAAGACAACCTGAATTCCTGGCAAAACTGTTGAACGTGAATCTCACAGCACTGAGTTGGAGAGTTCTTTATTGTTCTCTGCCATGGTTTACCCTCCACAACAGGGTGGAGGGGAGAAACGCAGAACTTGGGAGAAGCTTGGCAATATTTCTTCCTCTGCAGTCTTTAATGATGTGGAACTCTCTCCCACAATCTAGATAATTTTGCCAAATATATAGATAATGCTATGTCTCTTTTACAGAGTATGAATTCTAAAGAAGTTAAAAACTCTGATAAATGCCAGTTATCCCATTAATTTCCAATACCTTAGAATTAAAAGTATAAAGGTATAAAACCAATTGTTAAAATGGCATGGAAATCAAGCACCCACTTCAGAGACATTTCGATGTATGTTTATGTCTGGACTCACTAGACTAATAAACTTAGTTTTTTTCATCTGTAAAATGAAGAACATAACTGTACATACTTCACAGCGTCGCATGAAAATTCAGTGTTATACTATAAACAAAAGCACACCTCTCGAGTGTTGGCTATAAAATGAGCACTCAGTAAATGTTCACTATGAATAATTCCAAGGTAGTATACATTATAAATTACCTATAATATTACATGTTATAATTCATAACATATTGGTAATGATATAAAGTGAAAGTTATGCTTTATTTGGGCTGTATGGGAGAGTGAATTTCCCCTGCCCTTCAAGGTATTTCTAGCAGGACTAAGAATCAAATTGACATGAAACAGATTAATAAGAGAAAATCAAATTTAATTTTGTACTTACGGGAAATCCACATAGAAATGGAAATTCCAAAGACAGGTCAGGCAAAGTGAGGTATATATGTCATTCTGAACTAAGGAGAAGGAGTTCGGGGTCTGGGACTTCAAAGGGAAGGAAAGTGATTTACAGGAAGATGAAAAAGTAAATGTTTGGTAAACAAATGTTTGCTGGGCCACTCAGAAACAATGGGACGGACATAGAGGACTTCTATTAAATAGGCCTTGCTGCGTCCCCCCCCCACCCCCAGTCTACCACACTTAGTTCATATCATAATGTAGGTATCTATGGTGATAGCTCTCTTCCTGGGAGCAGGTCCTCTAGCTAAATTCTTTTAGGAAGTTGTGAGGGGAGATAAAGAGCTTTTACGGAATCTGCTGTGTTTTTTTATTGCTTTTAACTCAAAAATAATCTTCATGCTAAATCTTGGCCATTGGCCCCTATAGGGGATTATTCTCATTTTAATACATGATATTCCAGTGATGACTTGAGGGGAAGAAGGCCAAATTACCAGAAAATCAGTTTGTTGAATGACTAGCTTGTAGAACTAGAGAGACTTATTTTGAAGCTTTAAGGGCTGAGACTGCCATGAAGCTGTTTTTCCAGAGCCACAGGAGAGTAACTAGATTTAATGTCTCAAGGGTCTTGGATTCCTGGAATTCCCTCTTACTCACCAATGGTGGGCTTTTGCCACCGTGCCTCCCCTGTTTTCTCTATTTTTGCAGAACTATTCAACGCATCCCAGTTTCCTTGCCCTTGACCCTGCCAGTATCACCCTGCCCAAGTACTTATTTGCTTCAGCCCCGGGTTACCGGAGGGGAAGTTGGTTGAGGGGCCCCATGCAACAGGTGATGGGGATTAAGAGCATATTTTCTTTTTTAAATAGAAAGGGACTTGTACTAACTGATATAGAACCTTTTATTCTTCTTCCACATTGCAACATTTTTTCATATCAATAAATACAGTTGTACTACATATCTTTTAATGGCCACATCATTTTCAGTTGTGTGAAGGTAATATAATTTACTCAACCAAGTCATTACTTTGGCCACTTAGGCTATTTCTAATTTGTCACCATTATAAACAATGCTATCATGAATATCTTTGTGCTTACTTCTTCGAGGTATCCTTAATTGCCTGTGATTAATTCTTGAAATGAAATTTCCACATTCATGTATAAACTAAAAAAAAAATAAAAAAGTGTATTAGTAAGGCTTTAGACAAGTATCTGCCAAGTTTTTTTCCAGAAAGATTTTATAGGAAAAACAATTTTACTGAACCTGTTTAACGATAGGCATTATAATGACATTAACTGCGGGTCTCTTTTATTTCTAGTGAAGTTGAATTTTTTTATATTAAATCAGAAATTATATTGCTCTTTACATTAAATTTTTATTCCTTTCCATAGGCTCTTTTTCTTTTGGGATGCTTATCTTTTCAGATTGATTAATAAGGACCTTTAAGTATATTTAATCACTTTTGGTCACATCCTTTGTTTTGCATTTATCTTTAAATTTTATGTGTGATGATTTCAATTTTAGTGTAGTAAATATATTAATTATTCTTTTATGATTATACACTTTCTTTTTTCTTTTCTACTAGATTCATATGTGATTTTTCCAAACATTTTTTGAATACTTTCATGGCTTCAGAAAAAATTCAAATAATGGTGAAATGAACACTTGTATACATTTTGCCTAGCCTCATCAATTTTAAATACTTTGCCTCTTTCTTTTTCTGTCTTCCCCAACCTCTATACACACACACACATGCACATACACACAGAAAGAAATCTTAGTATTTTCAGCTCTAAATATTTCAGCATATATCTAACAAGAATGTTCTTTTACATAACATAATGCCATTATCACATCCAAAAATTTAGCACTGATAAAATAATATAATCAGACATTTACTTTATATTCCAATTACTTTATTTATCTTCTGAATTTCCTTTACAGCTTTTTAGAAAAACATTTCCCTTTCCAGGACGTAATCCAGATGCATACATTACCTTGAGTTGTAATATCCTTGCACTTCTTTTTGTTCTTAGACTATAGCCTACTAATTATGCAGTTCAGTTTCTGTGCTCACCAGTTTTCATTCACTTTTAATATTTGCCTTTTTCCAGTATTTTTAATGTAATTTTATTTTTTAAATATATAAAACATTTAAATGTTTCAAAAATAAAAAAACTCAAGTTGTTTTCTTAGCATACACTCTTTCATAGACCTATTCCTCCTCCCCCTTTTCATTTCCCCACTTAGGTGATGCTTTCGGCAGTTTCTGGTTTATCTTTCCTTAATTTCTTTTGGCAAAACAAAGGGTGCATACAAACATGTACCACATACACATACAAATTCACACACTCACCTGAGCCTCACCCTAGGCTAACTAAAACAGAACTTCTGGGGAAGGTTTCTATGAATACACTAAAAAACATTCTCATATTAGTCTAAATTTGCAGCCAAGTCTGAGGAAAAATATTTTCAAGATTTTCAAATCTGCTTTCCATGAGGTTTGGTTCCCACCATTCCCCTTCCTCACAAGATTTCCACCATTTTCACTTCAGCACACTTTTTTCCTCCTTAGCAGAATTCCATTCAGGGCAGCCGTTTTCTAATCACTTCGGAGCCTCACAATGAAGAAACTGTCAAGAAAAGTCAAGAATGTATTCAAGTCACTACTTTTAGTCGACTAAGAAACTATCTGCATTGGTTGTGGTTTCCATCAGTCTGCATTTATTAAAGGAAAGAATGTTTGAATAAATGTGTGAATGCATACAAACATGAATTCATCGGTGAACAGACTTATGTCTTTCTTTTTTGTTTTGTTTACTAATCATGCATTCCCACCAACTCTCCAAGTGGCTTATTATAAAGCCCCGCGGTTATGTCACTTGTGCTCATTGATTCTGATACCCTCTCCCAAAAGATCTTAAAGGACATTTTGCTGTTAACTGTATGACATTGGAGAATATCACTGAGCTTCCTCTTCTATAAAGTGGGGCATAATAATGATGCCCTCACAGGACTCTTTGAATATGTGTGTAAAATGTATATAAAGTCCTTTACAAACTTTAAGGTGATGCACACATAAATTAACTACTATGATAGGATAGAGCAGTGATAGCAGAAAAGATTGCAGTTATGTCTTTCTATTAAAACCACAGGGGGCACCTGGGTGGCTCAGTCAGATCAGCTTCCAACTCTTGGTTTCAGCTCAGGTCATGATCTCAGGGTCATGAGATCCAGCCCTTAGTCAGGTTCTGTGCTTAGAAATGATTATAATGTTGCAAGCTGGGCATTTTAACTTAAAATGGTAAACCGTTAGTGGTATTATCTTTTTAAAATCTATTTTTATGTAAAAGTCCCACAATAAAAATAAAGAAGGAGAAAAACTGCAGAAAAATTAAGGCAATGTCACATACACAAAAAGTATTTTGATAGTTCAGTCATTAGAATCAAAAGAATTAAGGCATCGTATTAATAACTGGGCTTAGGTAATAAAAGCATTAGATCAATCTACAAAATGTTTTTGTATATAAACAGAGACTGGATGAGAGGAGAATTTGTAGATCTTCAGACACATCACTTGTTTTTCTTTTCTTTTTCTCTGTTTTTTTTCTGGTAAATTTTCTTGTCCCCAACCAATCAACCAGTAGTTCCCTTTCAGAATGGAGATCAAAGGCTCATGTTTGGGTATGAAATCTATGTTCTTTTTTTGTAATTTCTTTCTAAAATATTCAGGGAAGCTTCTGAAAAGCCAGGGAAATTCACAACTTATAAAAAATAAGGATATTTTACTTTGCAGTTTAAAGCCTGTCAAAATACCTTTAAGAGCCTATGTCCATATGCCAGGAAAACAAAAACAAAAATAAAAACAAAAACTTTTATGGGTAAAACACTAATGTAAGTACCAGAGATGATTAGTTTAGATTCTGGGTAAAAAAGTCCAAATATCTCATTTCAAGGCCAGCTTCATGGTCATGTGACCTGGGAAGTCATATAAGGACTTGTACTCAGAAGAAACTACTTTGCTTAATGCTCTGCTATACTGAATTCTTAATCATTTTTAACAAGGAACTCACATTCTCATTTTTCACTTAGCCCCACAAATTATGTAGCTGGTTCTGTCCAAAACCAATTATTTGGACACATTTTTAAGCAAGAATTAAGTGAAGATAAAGGAAGCAATGTTATGCAGTTACCAGCATAATCAGCAGCAAGGGATAGAAAATGTACAAAGCCCCAGTGGATGTAAAATATAGCCGAAAACACTCAGTAATCATCATGTGGGACCATGCCCAGCCACAAATGATCACCTCACTCCATAAATTCACGAAGTGGTATAAGGAGTTGTTTCTTCTTCATCAACACCTAGAGGGAGAAAAAGAGTTGGCTAAAGAGACTCAAAACTTGAGAATTTCACATTAAAGAAAAATAGTTTTCAATTAAGATTTAAGTGAGAAAAAGAGAGGAAGAGAGAATGAGAATGTACTCACTTCTCCCTGAATATTCATGATGGCCATGGAGAAATTACATATTCATGTGGCAAAAAATAAAGACTCATTTTGAGGAAAAGTAACTGTTAGGATAACTACTGGCTTTGTCCCATAAGAATAACAAAAATAGCTAATATGACATTTACTTCTTCCTTGTGACAAGCATTATTTTAAGTGCTATATGTGTATTAACCCACCTAATCCTCACAAAATCTTATTTATAATGTAGGTACTAGTTATTATCCCTTAGTTTAGAGAAAAAGGAAGACACAGAAACAGAAAACAACTTGGCAAAATCATGGTCAATGTTGGAAACAAGGTTCTACCATGAGAATCGATGACAGCCTGGGCTTTGACCAATACTCACTTTATTGCCTCTCTAACAAAAGCAAACTTTGAAAAGAAAATCATGAAATTTTGTCCTATGACCCAGGAATCTAATTCAACATTTCCTAGTAATAAATACCAAACCCTCAATTTCTAGCTATTGTGTATTTACAAAGACCTTTCTGGGAGAAAATACCTAATTCATGGAATTAACATGAAATTTGATTTATTGCATCATGTCCAGCCTAAAAAAGCATACTTTAGGAGATGAGAATACTCATTGTCTAATGGTTCTTACAGACCTCTTTCTCCCAGCTCACTGGCCTCCAGATTGAGGAAAAACATGCATGGCAAAGGGGATAATATTAGCTCAGACTTTTAGGCTGCCTCGGCCTCTCTCCTCTGCCAATAAACAGACTTTAGTCTCTTGGGCTGTCAGATGGGGAGCCTCACAGATGCTAAACTTCCTGCAAATTAAGCACATGTAGGGAAAAAAAATTTACAATTACAGCAAATGCCACCCTGCTAATTGTTTCAGTAGGGACATTAGTGAATTAAATGGGTGTGAGAAACTAAATCTCTTAATTTTGCTTCTGTCAGTGTGGCAGATTATCTACATTTTATAATTTCTTTAGTTTTTGTATGTACAGCAGAGGACTTTTCCTTTAAATCAGTTGACAATATTGTCCTTTGTTTTCTTCTTTAAAATGATAGACTGTTTGTGAGGCTGTCTGATTGGCTACTTGGAGCTGACCTCTGCTCGAGCCAACTCCCATAATTAGTTAATGGATAATTCAGCATATTTTTATACCTGTCAAGCTAGCTTTGTACTAACATCTGCCTTGACAATTTAGAGAGAGAGATCCGTGCATGTTTAACTTGGGTTCATGTGAAAATGGAAAATTTAAGCAGTACAGATTAATTGTCCAACTTAATGGCCAGGTGTAATGGGCTTCGTTATCCACCCATCATCTACCATTTTCGCCAGTTAGTGGGTTTGAGTTTATCTTTTCTTTGTTCCTTGTCAGTTGATATACAGCATAATCTCTAATTGTAGCAATTGATTCATCTGTAGCTGGTGAATGAGAATACCACACAACAATAGGCAAAATAATTGAAATGGGGTTTCTGAGGTGAAAACATGTGGCTCTGTTAGTTGTACTTGGTAAAGAACCTAATCGAATATTTCTCGCTGTTTCTTTAAAACCTTATATTCCTATAAAAATTGTGTTCATCTCCCTGTGTTTCCAATCTTTGAAATAATTCTGAAAACTCCCTTGTAAGCAAAACACAATGATATGGAAATCAATCTATTTCTTTTTTCCAAAATTCTTCTACAGCACCTTCTAGGAAGTTGCTTGAAAATAGAAGGTTCTCCATTGTAAGTTATGGCATTGAATTTTTTGTATGTTATATGTAATTTTAGCTTTTTAATAGAATTGAAATAAGACACTACACAGTGTGATGTAATACATCTGGAAATCCCATATGACCAAATTTTACTTCTCCTGTACCTCATTAATACAACGCAGGCACATTCACCATTTTTATTTTGTTTTTTGTTTTGTGTTTGCTGTTTTGTGTGTTTTTTTTTTTTAATGAGAAGTTCAATTAGAAAAACTTTATGGCTTTTTCCAGTTGTGGGTTAACGGGACAATGAAGCAGTGAGTACATATGAAGCACACAGAAGTGCTTGTTAAAAATGTAGATCCCGGGGGGGAAAGATGGAGGAGGAGTAGGGGACCCTATTTCAACTGGTCCCCGGAATTGAGCTGGATATCTACCAGACCACTCTGAGCACCCACAAAACTGTGACCACTAAGCCAGCCCTGCAAGATCCTTACATCCCAGCCTGAGATGTAAGAAGATCTGGATCTCTACAAAGAGAAAATCGCAGGCGGTTGGTTTTGAGGTACGAAGCGGGGAGCCCTGATTCTGAGGGCAGATATCAGAGGATAAATGGCAGCGGGAGGGTGCCTGGCCGTGGGGATCCTACAACACCGGTGAGCGACAGCCTCGCATGCTGCGGACAGGCACAGACTCACAGACCGGTAGTGGCGGGGAAAGGACTTTAGGGCAGCCCCCAGGGCAGAAACCCGGAGCGGCAGGGTCGCGTCTGCAAACTGCAGCCCCCGGGTCGGAAACCAGGAGCAGTGGGGCTGCGTGCGTGTGAACTGGGGGGCGGCTGGTGGTTTTAGAAGCACCTAGGGCAGAGACGTGCCCCAACCTGGAGGCAGGACTGGGAGCGCTGCGGAGGGGCACACAACCCAGGACCCTGCAGTTTATAGCAGCACGGAACAAAACGGAGACGGTGTGGCCTGGAGAGCTCACTAAAGAATAGACTGCGGTCTCTCTGCTCTGAGGCAGAGGGTTGGAAACGGTCTCTTCTGCTGACTCGAGGAAGAGACACGGAAAGCCGCCAGGGAAAGCCGCCAGAGAAAAATTCCCCCAAAACTGATGCCCACTGAGCCCATCCCCCGCCACAGGGGCGCAGGGCAACTCCACCCGACAGGGTTGCCTGAGTAACAGTGTGGCAGGCCCCTCCCACAGAAAACAGGCTGGGAAAACAAGAGGCCAGCAACCCTAAGGTCCCAAGAAAACAGGTGCATCTTGCTTGGGTTCTGGTCAATAATTTGGACTCTATACATTCCCTCAACCACCCATCAACAGAATGACTAGGAGGAGGAGCCCCCCAAATAGGAAAGACTCAGAGATTATGATTTATGCCGCAGATTTACAAATGGATGCAGATATAACCAAGATGTCGGAGATGGAATTCAGGCTAGCAATTGTGAACACAATGGCTAGAATGGAGAAATCAATTAATGGCAACATAGAGTCTCTAAGGGCAGAAATGAAAGCTGAATTGGCAAAACTTAAAAATGCTATCAATGAGATCCAATCCAATGTAGATAATCTAACAGCTAGGGTAAGCTAGGCAGAAGAATGAATAAGCGACCTGGAAGACAATATAATAGATAAAAAGGGAAAAGAGGAGGCCAGGGAAAAATGACTCAGAATCCATGAAAATAGAAACAGAGAAATAAGTGACACCATGAAGCGTTCCAATGTCAGAATAATTGGAATTATTGTGATTGAGATTTGAAGATGTATTTGAGCAAATTGTAGCTGAGAACTTCCCTAATCTGGGGAATGAAACAAACATTCGAGTCCTAGAGGCAGAGAGGACCCCTCCTAAGATCAAGGAAAACAGGTCAACACCCCGGCATGTAATAGGAAAACTTGCAAATCTTAGAACCAAGGAAACCATCTTAAGGGCAGTTAGGGGGAAGAGATTCCTTATGTACAGAGGGAGGAACATAAGAATAACGTCAGACCTATCCACAGAGACCTGGCAAGCCAGAAAGGCCTGGCAAGACGTATTCGGGGTACTAAATGAGAAGAACATGCAGCCAAGAATACTTTATCCGGTGAGGCTGTCATTTAGAATGGATGGAGAGATGCAGAGTTTCCACGACCAGCAGAAACTGAAAGAATATGTGACCACTAAGCCAGCCCTGCAAGAATTATTAAGGGGGGGGTTCTATAAAAGGAGAAAGACCCCAAGAGTGATCTACAACAGAAATTGACAGGGACAATCTATAAAAACAACGTCTTCACAGGCAACATGATGACAATTAATTCATATCTTTCAATAATCACTCTTGATGGAATGGCCTAAATGCTCCCATAAAACGGCACAGGGTTGCAGATTGGATAAAAAGACAGGACCCATCCATATGCTGTCTACAAGAGACTCATTTTGAACCTAAAGATACATCCAGACTGAAAGTGAAGGGACAGACATCCATCTTCCATGCCAATGGACTTCAAAAGAAAGCTGGGGTAGCAATTCTTATATCAGACAAATTAGATTTTAAACTAAAATCTGTAGTTAGAGACACAGAAGGACACTATATCATTCTTAAAGGGTCTATCCAACAAGAAGATCTAACAATTGTAAATATCTATGCCCCCAAAATGGGAGCAGCCATCTCTATAAGCCAACTGTTAAACAAAATAAAGAGTCACATTGATAGCAATACGTTAATTGTAGGAGACCTCAATACTCCACCCTCAGAAATGGACAGATCATCTAAGCAGAAAATCAACCAGGAAAGAAGAGCTTTGAATGATACATTGGCCCAGATGGACCTCATAGATATTTACAGAACATGCCACCCTAAAACAACAGAATACTCATTCTTCTCGAGCACACATGGAACTTCTCCAGAATAGACCATATACTGGGTCACAAATCAGGTCTCAACTGATACCAAAAGATTGAGATTATTCCCTGCATATTCTCGAACCACAATGCTCTAAAACTGGAACTCAATCACAAGAAAAAAATTGGCAGAAATTCAAACACTTGGAAGCTAAAGACCACTCTGCTCAAGAATGTTTGGGTCAACCAAGAAATCAAAGAAGAACTTAAGCAATTCATGGAAATCAATGAGAATAAAAACACATCAGTCCAAAACCTATGGGATACTGCAAAGGCGGTCCTAAGGGGGAAATACATAGCCATCCAAGCTTCACTCAAAAAAATAGAAAAATCCTGAATTCACCAACTAACTCTACACCTTAAAGAACTAGAGAAAAAGCAACAAATGACGCCTAAGCCACGCATTAGAAGAGAAATAATTAAAATTAGAGCAGAAATCAATGAATTAGAAACCAGAAACACGGTAGATCAGATCAACAAAACTAGAAGTTGGTTCTTTGAAAGAATTAATAAGATCGATAAACCACTGGCCAGACTTATCCAAAAGAAAAGAGAAAGGACCCAAATTAATAAAATGATGAATGAAAGGGGAGAGATCACACCAAGGAAACACCAAGGAAATAGAAACAATTATTAGAAATTATTATCAACAACTATATGCCAATAAACTGAGCAATCTGGATGAAATGGAGGCCTTCCTGGAAACCTATAAGCTGCTAAGACTGAAACAGGAAGAAATTGACAACCTGAATAGGTCAATAACCAGTAACGAGATTGAAGCAGTGATCAAAAACCTCCCAAAAACCAAGAGTCTAGGGCCTGATGGATTCCCTGGGGAATTCTACCAAACATTCAAAGAAGAAATAATACCTATTCTCCTGAAGCTGTTTCAAAAAATAGAAACAGAAGGAAAACTTCCAAACTCATTCTATGAGGCCAGCATTACCTTAATCCCCAAACCAGGCAAAGACCCCATCTAAAAGGAGAATTTCAGACCGATATCCCTGATGAATATGGATTCCAAAATCCTCAACAAAATCCTGGCTAATAGGATCCAACAATATATTAAAAGGATCATCCACCATGACCAAGTGGGATTTATCCCTGGGATGAAAGGGTGGTTCAACATTCGCAAATCAATCAATGTGATAGAACACATTAATAAGAGGAGGGAGAAGAACCATATGGTCCTCTCAATTGATGCAGAAAAAGCATTTGACCAAATACAACATCCTTTCCTGATTAAAACTCTCCAGAGTATAGGGATAGAGGGAACATTCCTCAAGCTCATAAAATCCATCTATGAAAAACCCACAGTGAATATCATCCTCAATGGGGAAAAGCTGAGAGCCTTTCCCTTAAAATCAGGAACACGTCAAGGATGCCCACTCTCGCCACTCTTGTTCAACATAATACTAGAAGTCCTAGCAACAGCAATCGGACAACAAAAAGAAATAAAAGGTATTCAAATTGGCAAAGAAGAAGTCAAACTCTCTTTTTTCGCAGATGACATGCTACTTTATGTGGAAAACCCAAAAGACTCCACCCCCAAATTACTAGAACTCATACAGCAACTCAGTAATGTGGCAGGATACAAAATCAATGCACAGAAATCAGTTGCTTTCTTATATACTAACCATGCACTGTACAAAGAGAAATTAGAGAAACGATTCCATTTACAATAGCACCAAAAACCATAAGATACCTCGGAATAAACCTAACCAAAGAGGTAAAGGATCTATACTCTAGGAACTACAAAACACTCATGAAAGAAATTGAAGAAGACACAAAAAATGGAAAAATATTCCATGCTTATGGATCAGAAGAATAAACATTGTTAAAATGTCTATGCTACCCAGAGCAATCTATACCTTCAATGCCATCCTGATCAAAATTCCAATGACATTTTTCAAAGTGCTGGAACAAACAATCCTAAAATTTGTATGGAATCAGAAAAGACCCCAAATCACCAAGGAAATGTTGAAAAGGAAAAACAAAGCTGGGGGCATCACGTTGCCCAATTTCAAGCTCTATTACAAAGCTGTGATCACCAAGACAGCATGGTACTGGCACAAAAACAGACATATAGACCAAGGGAACAGAATAGAGAACCCAGATATGGACCCTCAACTCTATGGTGAAATAATCTTTGACAAAGCAGGAAAAAACATGCAATGGAAAAAAGACAGTGTCTTCAATAAATGGTGCTGGGAAAATTGGACAGCCACATGCAGAAGCATGGAACTCGACCATTCTCTAACACCATTCACAAAGATAAACTCAAAGTGGATGAAAGACCTCAATGTGAGACAGGAATCCATCAAAATCCTAGAAGAGAACATAGGCAGTAACCTCTTTGACATCACCCACAGCAACTTCTTTCAAGATACATCTCTAAAAGCTAGTGAAACAAAAGCAAAAATGAACTTCTGGGACTTCATCAAGATAAAAAGCTTCTGCACAGCAAAGGAAACAGTCAGCAAAACAAAGAGGCAACCCACAGAATGAGAGAAGATATTTGCAAATGACACTGCAGATAATGGGCTGGTATCCAAAATCTATAAAGAACTTCTCAAACTCAACACCCAAAAAACAAATAATCAAGTCAAAAAGTGCGCAGAAGATATGAAAAGACACTTCTCTAAAGAAGACATACAAATGGCTAACAAACACATGAAAAAATGTTCATCATCATTAGGCATCAGGGAAATCCAAATCAAAACCACACTGAGATACCACTTTACACCAGTTAGAATGGCAAAAACGGACAGGGAAAGAAACAACAAATGTTGGAGAGGTTGTGGAGAAAGGGGAACCCTCTTACACTGTTGGTGGGAATGCAAGTTGGTACAGCCACTTTGGAAAACAGTGTGGAGGTTCCTCAAAAAGTTAAAAATAGAGCTACCCTACGACCCAGCAATTGCACTCCTGGGTATTTACCCCAAAGACACAGACGTAGTGAAAAGAAGGGCCACATGCACCCCAATGTTCATGGCAGCAATGTCCACAATAGCCAAACTGTGGAAAGAGCCGAGATGCCCTTCAACAGATGAATGGATAAAGAAGATGTGGTCCATATATACAATGGAATATTACTCAGCCATCAGAAAGGATGAATACCCAACTTTTACATCAACATGGATGGGACTGGAGGAGATGATGCTAAGTGAAATAAGTCAAGCAGAGAAAGTCAATAATCATATGGTTTCACTTATTTGTGGAACATAAGGAATAACATGGAGGACATTAGGAGAAGGAAGGGAAAAATGGGGGGGGGAATTGGAGGGAGAGATGAACCACGAGAGACTATGGACTCTGAGAAACAAACAGGGTTTTAGAGGGGAGGGGGGATAGGGGATTCGTTAGCCCAGTGATGGGTATTAAGGAGGGCACGTACTGCATGGAGCACTGGGTGTTATACGAAAACAATGGATCATGGATCACTACATCAAAAACCAATGATGTATTGTATGGTGACTAACATAACATAATTAAATTAAAAAATAAATAAATAAAAATGTAGATCCCACATTACTCCTCCAGATACTGTTTTTAAAAGGTCTATGGAAGAGCCAAAATATCTACATTTTAATACATTTCCAGGAATTATTAATTCACGTGCTGTGCAAATCATACTTCAACAAACATTGCCACAAAGTCACTTGAGATGCTTATGACTTTTCCTGTCTTCCATCATCTTCTATGTCCTTATCTTCTGTTCCTGTCTTTTATCATCTTCTATCATCTCCTTATCATCTTCATAGTCAACTAAGTTTTATAAAGCATCAAGAAGTTTGAGAGCACTGCAGTTGACATTGGATATGGAAACATGCTTAATACTTGGCTGTTGAGAAATTACAATTAGGTAATGGATGGATGGACGTTCACTGACAAAACTGTGTAAGATGAAGTAGCAGAAATAAAGTGCTGAACAAATGACACATAGGAAAGTGTCACCAGAGTTTGTTTGAGAGATTGTTTTCTTAAGATTTCAGATGTTGAGGAAGACTCCCTGGGAGAAGTGATACTTTATTTTATTCTTGAAGTGATAACCAGAAAGAAGGGAAAATGAAATTTTATACCAACAAAAGGCATCCACAAATGAATAGACATGGAAATGCATATTGAGTATTTGAGGGAGAATGATAGGATAATCTTGTTAGAGGTCTATGGTTCAAGGAGCAAAAGCCAATTAAGTATAGAAAAAGAAAACTGAGGTTTAAAAATATTCAGCACCCAAAAGACTCACTTTCTCTATTTTAAGGGCCTTGTAGAAATGAGGTCTCCTCTTCTGTCAGTGAGCTTTCTTCAAACTGCTTTCTTTTCTATCCTTCTCTATCACTCCCCTGAGCACTGACTTGGTCCTCATCTCATAGTACAGCGTGCTTATTTGTGTGAGGTGAAATGAAGCACCCTATCCATACTACAGATCTATAGATTCTTGTTGAACAATATATACATAGCTCTTCATGATTAGGTAAATTCAGAATTTCTGTGTGTGTGTGTGTGTGTGTGTGTGTGTGTGTGTGTGTATGTAATGTGTGACTTAATTAAGAACTAGGACAAATATTTTGTTATATAACAACAGTAGTGTTAAGATTTTATGAACTGTAATGAGAACTTTCCAGTTTTTGGTTGCACACATAAGGAGTTTAGAAGTTGCCACTCAGTCCTAACAAGTAGAACATTGAACAGGCTAAAAAATCAACAACTTTTCTTGGATCCATAAGAGAAGGGAGGACACAGGGCAAACCTCACCCCCCAAGATTGGAGAGAAATACAAATGAATATAGGGAGTGGTGGCTTACCAGAAGAGACACTCAGGAATGGAAATCACTGTGAACCAGTACCTGGGTAGGGAGACATCAACTGTAATCGGCAAATTGCTGGAGGCTCAGTGTGGGCCACTGTGAGAGTTAAAAATTCCAGAGAGAACCAGTAATAGGGGGACCTCCATAATAGTGTGAGATTTATTTCCAGGAACTTGACTAGATTCTCACAGTAAGTAATGGGGGGGGGGGAATCCCTATATGCTTCCAGCAGGGGGTGGGGAAAAGACACATTTTTGAAATTAGCAAGAGCACTCTGTTCTTAAAGAGGCTCAACAATAAGAAAATAAACAACCCTATGAAAAACATGGGCCCAAACCTCAAGGACATCTCACCAAAGAAGATATACAAATGGCAAATAAGCATATGAAAAGTTACTCCACGTCATACGTCATCAAAGAAATGTGAATTAAAACAATAAGAAGATAACACTACATATCTACTAGAATGGCCAAAATCTGAAAGGTTGATAATACCAAATACTGGTGGGTATGTGGAGCAATACACTGTCTCATACGTTATTAGTGGGAATGGAAAATGGTACAGCCACTTTAGAAGACAGTCATTTGGTTGTTTGTTACAAAACTAAACATACTCTTATCATACAATCCAGACATTGTGCTCTATTGTATTTATCCAAAGAAATTGAATAATTATGTCCACACAAAAACCTGCACATGGGTGTTTATAGCAGCTTTATTCATAACTGCCAAGTCTTAGAAGCAACCTAGATGTCCTTCAGTAGGTGAACAAATATATAAATTGTGGTACATCCAGATAACAGAATATTATTCATTGTTAAACAGAAATGAGCTACGAAGCCATGGAAAGACATGGATGAAACTTAAATGCACATTACTAAGTGAAAGAAGCCCATCTGAGATGACTACATACTTTATGGTTTCAACCATATGACTTTCTGGAAAAGACAAAACTATGAAGACAATAGAAAGAGCCTTGGAGGTGGGGGTGGGGGAGATGAATGGGCAGAACACAAAGGATCTTTAGAGTAGTGAAAATACTCTGTATGATATTATAATGATTGATATGTATCATTATACATTTGTCCAAATCCATAGAATGTACAACACCAAGAATGAATTCTACGGTAAATTATGGACTTTGTGTGATTATGATTTGTCAGTGTACCACCCTTGTGATTGATGTTGAAATTGGGATGGCTATGTGTGTGTGTGTTGGGGGGGGCATGGTATATACTGGAAATCTCTGTTATTTCTCCTCAATTTGGTCATAAACCTAAAACTGCAAAAAAAAAAACAAAAAACAAAAAACAAAACAAAACAAAAACAATAATCAAAGTTAAGCCAATCAGAGAATACATACTTTCTTATATTCAGAGTTATAAAAATGGTTTTTCAGAAAGAAAATAATCCATATTAGTAATAGTTGCATTTGATATGATTTTAAAGACTTTAGCAAGGGTCTCTGCACAGCCTAAAATATTGCTAGTTTCTTCTCCTCCTCTCTAAGTGAACTAACTTGCTTATCTCCCTTATCCCTCTCCCTTTCAATCACTACAGTCTAGGCTGAATTTACTACACCTTCCTTTTTAGAAGATCAGTGACTAGATTTTTGAGAAAAGTATACAGAGAGGGCCCCCCAAATAAAAATTTCTACAGAAGGTTCCACAGCTGGAGTGGTGGGTGGGGTGAGAGAATATGGTGCAGAATATGACTGTTTCACAGCAAAGACTATGGGCAAGAAAAGTAGCCTGAAATGTATGTAGCAACTAAATATTTAGGCAGGAAAAAATAGGAAAGAATGCTCAATTAAAGTGAATTAGTAAACATTTATCAAATGTGTACTGCTCACAGGGCACTGAGGCAATTGTTTTGAAACCTTCCAATGGTTTTACATTTTCTTGAACTCACTCTTCTCTTCAACGTTAGTTTAAATTTCCCCTCTATGGCATGTAAAAGGAAGATGATATCTCAGTTGAGAAGGGTTTGGGTACCATTAAATAAGTGGATTTGTTTAGGCAAGGTCAGCCATTGAAGGATTTTGAGCACATAGAACATTTGGACAAAGGATTGTTCTGAATAGATGATCTTACTGATATACATCCAGAGACTGGAGGCTGCCCAACCAATTGGCTCTTTATTAGGGAAAAAGGGGGAGACTTGATTGGAGCTAATGTGCTTGAATGATTTGTTCTTAATATCTGTCAAGCTGGGGGCGCCTGGGTGGCTCAGTCAGTTAAGTGTCTGCCTTCAGGTCAGGTCATGATCTTAGGGTCCTGGGATCAAGCCCCACGTCGGGTTCCCTGCTCAGTGGGCAGTCTGCTTCTTCCTTTCCCTCTGTCCCTCCCCCCCACTCATGTGCACACACACGAGCGCTCTCCCTCTCTCTCTCTCAAATAAATAAATAAAATCTTTACAAAAAATATATGTCAGGCTGCATGTCAGGCAGAAAGAGACCAGATAGAATCAAGATCTGTGTGTCCAAGCAATAAGTCTCCCTTTCAAAAGTATTGCCATATTATTTTGAGCTCTCTTTTTTTCTGCCTCAACTGTTATTAGAACATCTATACAGTTTCCTTTATCTCTAATGTCCATATTCAATATTTTCCTTTGGTTGATTGAAAACTTTTTCAGTCTTTTTTCTACTAACCTTGAAAATACATTTGTCTTCAAGGGATATCTTGACCTCACCAAAGAACTCTAAAATAAGGCATATAAAATTAAAATTTAAAATTTGAATGCTCCTTTTCAAGGATCTCTTTGATACTTGAAATTGGCCAAGTACTTTCTATCCTGTTGTCCAGGTATCTTTTATAAAACCAGATATTTAAACCAGTTATATCATTCTCAAACAATGTTAATGTGAAAATATCTTCAAATCATGTTATTACTAACCTAATGAGTGTAAGACTCTTTCCACCAAAACTTTGTCCTTTTCTGAAACCGTGAGGATAAATGAGAAATAAACATCCCCTTTAAACCAAAAATAGGACAAGAAAATTTTCACTGTGCTCTTTCAAAATAGACTACCTTCTAGACTTTCAAGCCTTGGGATAACATCTGTTCACCCATGGACCATAAAACATTGGCTGATTTTATCTCATTAGATGGTTTGACCCTGGAAGTGTTTATTTAAAAAAGGGAGAAACAAAAAAAAAAAAGAAAAAAAAGATGTTTAATGACGTGTTTGAAGAAACCTAAAAGAAGGCACTGTTCATGGGTCAAAGATACAGTACAAGATTCCTGTGTGGTAATGGGTCAGTTAAGGAGGAGGCAACTAATATTTAAGTGTTTGTTACCTGCCACGATTCACATGGTGGTTCACTTAGACTACATCACTTAATTCTCAGAAACACCTTCAAGATATTTGTTTTCACCACTGTTTAACAGATGAAGTTACTTATTTTTCCACGGATTACTTTTAGGATAAAGAAAAGAACTAATATTACCCATAGATATTCTGTTCCAATACTTAAAAATTTATTTTATTTTTATATCTCCATGAATCATGCATACCCAAAATATATTTCTCTATATGGATTTCTTATACACTTCTTAAAATCTTTGTAACTACTAAAAATTCTATTTTTAATATTTCGGTTAAAGAGAAAACAAGACAGGTGGCAATTAACAGGTTCTGTGGGTGCTATGTAGAAAAAGGTGGTCTATGATTAAATTATTTTATAAAAGCTATATTAAACAGGTGAGACTTGGAGCTGTTAACACGCTGATGTGCATTGTGAATCTGCAAGAGGGGAAATAGGGTGGAGTATTTATTAAAATTACGTAAAAGAAGTCTCTCATGACTCAAGAAATATCCAATAATATACATTGCAGAGAATGCTCACTTATATTATCAACATTAGTGATTGCATGTTGTCTCATATACAAATGTACAACAACTCATTTAACTAATCCCTTACTGTAGAATATTTAGCTTATGTCCAAGATTTTGGTATTTTGAAAACTGTCATGATAAACATTTTATACATATATACATATACATATGATATAGCCATATACATCTTTATGTGAATGTATGTGTGTCTGTGTGCATCTGTATGTCTCTTTCCTTATTTTTCTATAATTTCCTTAAGGGAAATTCCTAAAATGGTGATTTTTGAGACAAAAAAAATGCACTGCTTTAAAATATATTGCAAAACTGCTTTTAAGAAATACTTTTGCTGGGGCGCCTGGGGCGCCTGCCTTTGGCTCAGGTCATCATCTCAGGGTCCTGGGATCAAGCCCCATGGCAGGCCCTCTGCTCAGCAGGGAGCCTGCTCCTCTCTATCCCTCTGCCTGCCGCTCCCTCTGCTTTTGCATCCTCTCTCTGTTAAATAAATAATGAAATCTTAAAAAAAAAGGAAATACTTTTGCTATTTATACTTCTACTAGGAGCATGTGAACAGGCCCTCACATACCTGTCATCAATTGCTATTCTATTTCTTTACAGTTTTTGTTAATTTTATGTAATTTTTTAATGTAATGGATAAAAATTACATATTTGTATTATTTTATAATACAATATGTGTTATTTTATATGTGTTAACTTAATTACATACACTTTTATCTATTATATTATTTAATATATACTTTGTAAGAATATATATATAGGGTATTATGTAATAAGAAAATGAAAATAATATATATAAAGTAACATAATATATGTAATATAATATAATATATATTTTCATAGATAATAAAATTAAAATAATATACACAAAGCAATACATAATATATTAAATAATAAAATATATTGTTATAATATATAACACATGTAAAACATATTACTATAATCAATTATATTGTACTAATATGTTATATATTAATTTATATATTTTATTTTAATTTTCTTATTTATGAAAATTGGTGAAGTAGAAATCTTTTCCATACTTATTTGCTACTTATATTTCTTCTTGAGATAACCTATGCATATTGTTATTCTACTTTTCTGTTAGAAAGCCCAACTTTTTAATTTTATTTTTATTTATTTATTTATTTATGAGCACGAGAGAGAGCATGTGCATGGGATGGGGTGGAAGGGCAGAGAGAGAGGGAGAGAAACAATCTTAAGCAGGTTCCACGCCCAGTGTGGACCCCATGTGGAGTTTGATCTCACAACTCTGAGATCATGACCTGAGCCAAAATCAACAGTCAGACACTTAACTGACTGAGCCCCCCAGGTGCCCCTAGAAAGCCCACTTTTTAAAGAATATTTGTAAGTATCCTTTATAAATAGTAGTAATTACATATCCATCAAAATTGTTGCATATATTTTTCAGAGTTTATTGTTTTCCTTTTCAGGTGCATTAAACAATGTACCAACTCAGGTCTGGGCATCATTTATGCAATTCTTCAATGGGATAAGGCTATTTTTTTCAATGTGACTATGAAATCTGGTTTTAGATCTACTGAAGACATACCACAAGGAATGCTATCCCAATCTACAGCCTCATAGGTTAGTCAATTTCAAATTAATTTCTGTGTTCTTACATTGCAGCCTCATTCTTGCCGGAGTGAAGCTAAACTTCCTGGATTAGCATTGCAAAAACAGCAAACATTTATATAGAACAGTATGTTTTCCAAGCACTTAGACTAACTTTACCTCAGGCATTATAGCAATGATACATATACAAAGTAAATGGCCATTGATAATTTGGCTCTTATTTCCTTCTTTCATCTTTTTATGCAACTTGCTCATAAATTTCTCAATTCTGGAACAAACACACTCTTTTCCATGACACGTTCTTTAAATCAATGTTCCCTCTGTTAGGAATGCATATTATCTGAAAACAGATAAATATAGTTAATTCCTGCTCTCTTTTAAATCTCAATTCAACCCACCACTGCCTTGGACTTCCCTAAGTGATTGCCCCTACTATAAAATTTTTACCGGGGCACCTGCGTGGTTCAGTTAAGCATCTGCCTTCCGCTCAGGTCATGATCCCAGAGTCCTGGGATCCAGCCCCACATGGGGCTCCCTGCTCAGCAGGGAGTCTGCTTCTCCCTCTTCCTCTGCCCTTCCCCTTGGCTCGTACTCTCTCTCTCCCTCTCTTGCTCTGCACTCTCTCTCCCGAATAAATAAATGAAATCTTTAAAAAAAATTAAAAAAATAAAAAATAAATAAATTTGTACCATGATGTACATATTTCAATTTTAATATTAGAATACTGTGATTATTTACTCCCTTACTCTATTGTAAATTCCTGGAGTGCTGAGCAATTGACCATTTTTGCCTGCCATTGTATCCCAGGGGCCAAACACAGAGCCTAGCACAGGGTCAACATTCGAAAATATTTATAAAAGAATTGTTATATGTCTCATTATTATACTAATGTTACAGATAAACATTTGATACTTAGCAAAGCAAAATGCCTTTCTAGTTAATGATCATATAATTAGTAACTAGACCTGAGACTTGAATATCTGCCCATTGGCTCTAAATTCTGTTTTTCCCTCTTAATAGATTTCCTACGTATTTTCAATTTCCTACCCTGCATTTCAATTTTTTTTTTTAATCTTTTCTTTCTCTTTTTCAAACTTGAATGTGGTCAACTGTGGAATGGAGTGGAAGGTGTTATTACTGAGAGACCTAAGTCAAATGTGTAAAAAACTGTTAGAATAAATCATGGTCTTTCCCAGAAAATCAGCAAACTACTTTAAAGATGTTTTCTAGCAAACCCCATATCATTTTTTTAAAGCTAAGACTTAAGAAGTTTGGCTAAATTTTATTAAAAAACATTTACTTCAGTTTTCTAATTAAGTGTCCAGGAGCCAACTCTTTATGGCATGGCTGTCCTCCTTCATTCCTTTATTTTTTAATTTTTTTTCTTTCTTCATATTCGATAATTATGTTATTTGTTACATAAACTTTCTTCCCATGTCTCAGTTTTTCCATTTGGAAATGTAGAGCCTAGCATATCACATTTTATATATTATTAATACTAGAAATTGCATAATTGCAATGAACTTGACTGAATGTTCAATTACAGTGAGTCAGCAGGGCTGGGAAAGATGGTAGGTTAAGGACAGAAAAAAACAGTTTACCAAAATGCATAAGAATTGCTGTAAACTGGTTTAGGTATAGTGTCTGACACTAGTATCAGATGTTTACTTGTCCAACCCTAGTACTGAGGATAATACGAGAGTCTTTGGCCTGGAATGCATAATCAATGGTAGGCAGCATTGTGCGGGAGAAAGCTCATGATAATAGAAGTCTTACAGGTGGTACTTGTTTTTATGTGAAGCAATGGGGGCAAACATTCAGGTTAGGAGAGGTGGCAAGAAATAGGAAAGATTCCATATATGCTTACTTTATTTTGCAAAATCTAAATCTAAATCTTAGATCAAGTAGGAAATTACTAGTTAGCATTACAGATCAGTGATAAGGAAGAAAGAAACTAACATATCAAAAGGAGTGGTTAGTGCATCACTTTTGGCTAAGTGAGCAATAAGGGCTTTTTTACGGCTTAGTAATTTTTGATTTCCTTATTGGTGAGGTCAAATTGGTACTTAATTAACATCAGGAGTGCAGCAAACACAGCCGGATCCCTGAATCCAGAATGAATGAGTTCACTCATTTCTTCCTCTTCCGACCTGTGACTTCAATCAAGCCCTGAAAGAATAAGGAAAGCCCCAAGGCATTTAAACACTTCACTGAATGCTTCATTCTTTAAAAGCAAGTAGAGGGGGCGGGGGGGGGGGGGGG